>NC_137235.1:8564382-8676882 GCF_949987685.1 Ammodytes marinus | reverse complement strand
GGATCAAAACGTCTTCAGAACCGATCCGGAGTTCTGAAGCGCGTTTGAGGAACTGCAGAAAAGTGTTTTTTTTTTCTTTTTGGTTTTTATGTTTGTTTTTTCCTGTGAAAATGGGACATGTGAGGTACAACAAGGCAGGCACAGTGTGGTTATGTTTTCAGGGCTTTTTTACCCAACTCATATTGTGCCGTCTTTGATTCCCATGGGGCTCTTGTGATTCCAAAGTAGGCCACAAAAACACATTTGCACATGAGACTTCCACACATAATTGAACTCACTTCCTCCCCCAATCCCCCTGTCTGTCATTCCTTCTGCTCCACACCAGGCTACCAGATCTCCTACCGTTTGGACAGCAGGGACACTCAGAGCTGGACCACGGTGGAGGTGGGCTCCAACGCGCGACAGTTCACCGTCACAGGATGTTCCCCCGAGCAGACCTACGTGTTTCAGCTCATCGCTCGCACTGCAGTGGGCTGGGGAGAGGCACAGGAAGCCCTGGTTGTTACCACTGAACGCAGAGGTAAAAGGACACACACAGACATACACTTAAATAGCTTCACATTGTACCTGCTATATCATACTAGCATATCTGTTTCTCTAGCAATGTTCATGTCAACCACTCCTATTGGAGGAACATAGGAACCTGGAAACCAAGAGCTCTTGAACTGCTACCAAATCATGAGGTGTTTTAATGTATTTGGGCAGACAGACAGATAGATATATAGATAGATATATATATAGATAGATATATAGATAGATAGATAGATAGATAGATAGATAGATAGATAGATAGATAGATAGATAGATAGATAGATAGATAGATAGATAGATAGATAGATAGATAGATAGATAGATAGATAGATAGATAGATAGATAGATAGATAGATAGATAGATAGATAGATAGATAGATAGATAGATAGATAGATAGATAGATAGATAGATAGATAGATAGATAGATAGATAGATAGATAGATAGATAGATAGATAGATAGATAGATAGATAGATAGATAGATAGATAGATAGATAGATAGATAGATAGATAGATAGATAGATAGATAGATGGATGGATGGATGGATGGATGGATGGATGGATGGACAGGGAGGGAGGGATAGATAGATAGATAGATAGATAGATAGATAGATAGATAGATAGATAGATAGATAGATAGATAGATAGATAGATAGACAGACAGACAGACAGACAGACAGACAGACAGACAATGAAATTCATTAAGTTAAGTCAATAAAAGTGAGCAATATTGCACATAATGAAAATTGCATATATATATGCTTATGTTGCTATGAAACCACACCCACACAGTCACCGTTGAGCAGATTCATTCTTGACTATTTAATATGATAGAGAAAGGCTTAATAAAACATTTCAGGAGAAACCTTTAAAAAGCAAGAAACACTGTGACGTGCCATAGCAGCCCCAGGTATAAATGACTAAAAGTCCACACCAAGCAGAATCATCTTTAATGTCATTTCAGCTTTTCCTGCTGCATTAAGTCAAAGTGTCAGCTATGTAAAAAGACTTAAGGGATAAAGTGAACATGATTGATGGTTCATTGATGGGATCCTTTTTCTGAAAGCTGCCATCTCGAGGGTGTGTGTTCACACTGAGGCGTGGACGATTACAAACTTTTTAAATATAATTTGTTTCTCTCTTCTTTTTCTTTATATTGAGACAAGACCGGTAAAACTACACATTAATACTGCAACAGTATTGAATCACACATTTATGGGCCCAATATAACAAGTGTGCACATTTTGTTTCTATTACAAAATTACTCCTACACAATGCTGGATTGAATTCAACAAGGAGAATGGGGTGTGAGCTCGGAAGCTTTGACTAATGACCAGTAAAATTTATTTTTTTCTTGCTACACTCTATGCTATATAAGTCTACATATCATGTATCTTGTGTGGCATTTGCACCAAAGCAATGTAATAATCTGTAATGGCATTCACATTCAATTATTAGGAAAATAAAATGTTGATAAATGAATAGGGTGAAACATGACATTTTAAAGAGGACTGACTCGATTAATAGTGTTATTAATTTGTCTTGTGCTTTTCAACATGTTTTCCATAAGGAAGGTTTTATTACAGGTTGTTTTGTCATAAAATCAGAGATTATATTTGGTCATCCGTTGTGTTGTGTCCTTCAGTAATGTCAGTACGCAAAGAGTCTGGAAAGGTCAGGTGAAGTTTTAGCATTTTAAAGTTTTATGATGGCTGCAGCCCTACTCGGTGGTGTAAAGAGTTTGAAGTCCTCACACAGATAAAGCCAAGAGAAAGAGAAGCAAGGAGGAGCTCACACACGTTCTCACAACCTCAACAAAATGTAGTTTTAGATCAGACATGAAGAACCCAATGTTACTGGGCACTAAATATAAGACGAAGATTAATTTAGAAAATATGAAGTATGACCTTTCCAGGTGTGGGACATTTTTACATACAGAACTAGAAAGAAATGACATTTAGAAACTAAACTCTAGTGGATGAAGAGCTTGGCAGTAAATTTAGATATGGAAATCAGCAGGTAATAGCCCTCCTGCAGTGGCATAGTCGAGAACAACTGCCTGGGGGTCCGTGCAACAAAGCTATTCAAAAAGTGTCACCAGGTTTCTTAAATTATTATGAAAAATTAAAGATTAATAGACCAAATACAATTTTGACATTCAGTCTGTTGAGCATTCCAGACCTATTTGACTTGTTAAATGAGACAACAAGAAGGATTTTTCTTTCTCACTCACCATGCTTTGTTGCGGGCGGGTGAAAAAGAATGAGCTAGAAGGTGAGAAAGAGAATGATACTGGCAATGTGTTACCATGTCAGTGATCGGTGGTAAACTTAATAGTTATGAAAGAAAGCTATAAATCTTAAATGCTTAACAAAGTAATTACTATTGATCACCAATCACCCCGATGATCAATCTATGGATATTCCTTCTAGCACAGCAAAAAAATAAATTTGATACTAATTTCGCTTTAGCATTTCATCTCATTTTATCAGTTGTTGGTTGCACCATAGGGAATAAACAGTGAAAAAAAAGAATTGCAATTTCAAAACAGAAACACTGAGTATGACAAACAGCCCAATGCCCGTGGCGAGTTTGTAGGAGGCTGAACAGTTGACTGTAACTCTCCTGAGACAGTTTTTAACAAAAGAAGTATATCCATACAAAACACAGCCAGTGGCCTAAAAGGAAGAACAGATGTGTACAGTGACTTGACTTTTAAAGAGGTAAAGTAATGCGTGAGCAGTGCAGCTCTCCTGCCTTCTATTTCAAAACAAGCCCAGAGTCAAGTTTCTGATCCTCAGACTCAAGAGGTCAGTACACTTCTGCACCTCTTTCTACTTTCTACTAGTCTCATTGAGTGAATGGAGCATTGAGGATTTGAACTGCTGCAAAGCAAAGGTTCACTATATTCCTCACTGGAGTATCTCACATTTATTCAGAGGCTTCAGAGGCTAATCTGTCATAGACGTATAGGCTAGTTCTAAGTACATATGGACAATGTAATCCAGGTGCTATTTTGGTCTGAATGAGGACTAGAGAAGGTAATGTACTGGAAAGAAACCGACGCGATGTTAAGGCACAAATGTCCCTGTGCTACATCAATGTTAGAGAGGCAGGAAACAGCAGGAGACGATAATGTGAGGAAACAGCTCGAAGAGAGATTCATGATTCAAGATCCGTTGTTTGTCATTTGCAAAAACAAATAAAGGAGCAGTTGGCATTGAAAGTATTGAGTCTCAGGCTACATTCAACAAGTGAAGAGATCACTTAAAAAAAGAAATGCTGCAAATAAAATGGTTCGATTAAATATTAAATATAAATCAGAATGTAAAATAAAATAGAAAATAAATGAAATAGAATATGTATAAGTATGTTTAAGTAGTAAGCGTTGTTAATATTCCAATCAGAATATGATTGTAAAGATGAATATTTTATTGTAATGAATAACTGAATCAGAAGTGAATTAGTTTGAATATCAAATCAACCAGAAGATGCTAACCCTCATACAACCAACAACTAGACAATACGTATGTTTACCCAAAGCAAGGAAGAAGGAGATTTCTGAAATATACAGTACTAACCAACGCATGTTTGCCTTCTTTCATCAATGCCTGCGTCAGACTCGACTTAATTTTTCCTCCAAACAATTACCTTCCTCTGTAAACAACACAGCAGGTTCCCAGCCTTTACCAGGATGTAATACAGCCTACTACAGATTGTTAAACTGTGAGACCTCCGTCACATAAAACTGACCACATTGTTTAGCTGAAGCTACAAGCCATAAAAGTCAATACTGCAGATCCATCATATGTTTACAGTACATCAATCCATACCAGTTTTACAGCTACAGGCTGAGTCAGTGTTGTGTTGACGACAAGTTCTCCAGTTTTATACTGCAGTATTTGTCCTCTGTGAGCCAGAGCATAGCCTGGGAAGCCTGATTGTTTCCACTGTGGACTAAGGACTAAAAATGATTACACTGTCAGCCTCAGATGCTGCCTAAAAAAAAACAACAATGCAACGGCAGGACATTTTCTTCCGTTTTTTAACCACATTTTTAAACCTGCTGTAAGAGATTTTTTTTTTAAATGACCACTTATTGAGGCAGTGGAAAAGGGCTTAACCTAACACTGGTACGTTATCTCCATAGTTTGTTGATATGACAGGTATGTTTGCGTAACAGTTGCATATTCATCGGCCAGCAGTTTTGGACCAACATTTGCATTCATTTGCAGTCATTTTTGCACCCATCGGATGAATAGAAGTCCAATATTCACCGTATTCTAGCTCTGTTGGTCTCATTAGCTCCACTGTGTTCACCAGCTTGTCACTAGCTGTGTCATTCTGCAGTTTGTTGCTGGACAGATAGTGTGTACAGAGTCTTGTTGGCTAAAAACTACTAACTTTTGTTTTGGAAATGTGTCTTTAAATTAATTCAGAATATGTACAAGCATTTAGCAGAAAACGAGGTCATGTGGTCAGGTGTGTAGTGTTGAAGTTTGACCGCTCCTCAACTGAGAAGAGCTATC
The DNA here is from genome assembly GCF_949987685.1 of Ammodytes marinus. NCBI lineage: Eukaryota > Metazoa > Chordata > Actinopteri > Uranoscopiformes > Ammodytidae > Ammodytes > Ammodytes marinus. The sequence goes on along the minus strand of NC_137235.1, from coordinate 8,671,822 downwards.
CCATCAAAGCGAAGTATCACGTAAAAAATGAAGTTACAGAGGTTCTGGTGTCTCTGAAGGCTAACGCATGAATAACTTTGGTTTGAGCGTATCTGACAGCCTTTCATAAATGTCATCCCTGATCTCTCTCTCTCTCTCCAATTTTCTCTCAGTCAGCACCTTGTATGTCTTAAAAGCATTGACATGCTACAAAAGCTCCTATACTGAAATGTGATAGTAAAGTGACTTTATTTTCAATGTCAGATATTCTATTTGAAATGATCTGCTTTTATGGTGTATTTTAATTGGATCAGATATCATAACATCGGCAGCATCATTATCTGGAATTCCTCAGAATAGAATTCAGAGGGTCTCTCTGTTCCACTTCAGTAACATAATGGGCCATTTAAAATGTGCGATGGACAGAATACCCTAATAGAGATTTCTTCTTTTCATCTTTGTGGTGATGCTGCTGAGGAGAGCAACTTAATCCCTAGAAAAAGAAAATTGGCTTTTTGAGTGTGTTTGTGTGTGTGTGGCGGGCTGTGTGCATGTGCATGAATGAATTTGAGAAAACTGCAACTCCCTCTAGACAGATTTATCCGTGCTGAATTTTGTCTCCAGGAGTGTGATAACTGATAAGGTAATGGGCAACATACAGTTACATATTTAGCAGAAATAATCCCCCCACCAACCATATCTTTTCTCTGCTACAGCATTCTTTGTAGCATTTCTTCTACTCTCCTCTCCTATTCTTTGTAGCAACTAAAAAAAGTATTGTAAGTGAAATGGCAGCACTTGTTCTGACAATTATGAGTTTATTATCAGCATGATCTTATCCATGGAACAAGAGGAGAAGAGAGAGTGAGACACAGACCGTATCAGGAAAACATAAGGCGAGAGAAAATTGTCAAATCTTGAAGGACTGAAGAACAAGGCCATGAGGGAAGGAGGGAGGCAAACAGATTTCACTTAAATGACTTGTGATAAGGCTGAAGGCATGTGAGTGTCAGCATGTGTGTGATTGTGCACATGTAGGAGAACATAAGTGCAGATTAATTAAACTTCAGAGAGAATCAATAATGTTTTTTCCCCAAGACTTAATCAATAATGTGATGCCCCTGAAATTAAACTGTTATGCCCCCTAAGCGTGTGTGTATGTGTGTGTATGTGTGTGTGTGTGTGTTTGTGTGTGCGCTTACCCAGTGTACACACATATTCTAATCACATAGCTACTGCCAAGTTCCAACACAGTTGTACAAATATACTGACTCCCAGAGCCATCTTTCATCTTCTAATTGAATAGCGAAGACAAAGACAGATACACGCACATGCACTGGCAATTTGTTGAGAAATTATTTATTTGATGCAGCAGTGGCTAGATGTCTTGTTTCATTTAAGAATACATATGCAGCCCGACAGTCACAGTGATGCACACGGGCTGTAAATCTAGGCTACACATGTCCTGTGCTATTTGTAGCATATGGTCCATGAGGCTTTCAATTTGTCCAGGGGACAACATGTATCACCACAGATAGAATGCAAATTAAAAGGGAATTGCATGAATTACTGAGTGAGTGGGGAAACATATTGAATGCAGATGTGACCCCGGCACCTTAACATGCATTTAGGTAACATTGAGCTCTCAGCGGTTAACAGTTTTTTCAAACACCATGTATATGAGATTTCCCCAGCTAGATTTGTACTCTATAAAATGAATTTTTGATTTGGTTCATGAGTAGTCGGTTGTGTCTCTTATTATCTGTGACTGCATAGCAGGTGAAATGAAAAATCACAACAGGTGGCAATGCATCCTTTCATTTCAAATTCCATCCAAACAATTTGATAAAATACAAATAAATAAGTTAACTAATTCTAGAAGTATTACTATTTTTTACACCACTTTTCATCTGACTATTCATTGTTAAATTCAGACACATTCCTTTTGTAAAGAGAAGCTGTGCAGGCTTGAGGCCTGAAATACTATTAAACTTCACATGGATACAAGTGTTTGGATATCCTTCCCTTTTTAATTTTAAATTTTTTGCAACCAGCACCTTCTTGACACGTGGTAATGTGCAGCACTTTTTCTTTGAATGTGTCACCCAGCTATATAAGCTCTTTATGAAGTCTCTGTCTCTTGTGAACAAAAAATGCACCCTGGTGTGTGTGGTAACACAATGTGAAACTAATAAAGAACCTCATTTCATGTATAAATGGATGTTTGAAATGGATCAGGATATCAACTGGAATGTTTTTAATCAAATTGTTAATTAAATAGATTTTAATTAGTTGCTCTCTTTGTCCCCCTCTCTTTCATATTCACTTTTCCCCCTACCCTCCTCCTTCACACACACACACACACACACACACACACACACACACACACACACACACACAGAGCGTCCCCAGCCTCCCAGGAAGCTGTCAGCTCCTCAGGACGGCGTGGAGTCTCGTGGTCTGCGTCTCCATTGGGTGATGGGCGGCTCTGGCTCCTCCCCCCTCAGGTACCTGACTCTACAGGTCAAAGAGCTGCCCAGCGGGGACTGGAACACACACACCGGGGACATCCCACACAACGTCACCACCTGGAACGTCAACAGGTACATACATACACATGCCAGTTGACTATTGGCTAAACCCTTTTCCCAAAAAAGTAATTGTTCAATCACAGCTTTGCAACCACAAGTGTGTGCATTAACCGTTCTTGCTTTGAACAATCCATAAAAGAAAAGAGTTTGGGGGGTGGTTTCTTTTTTTGTTGACAAAGCCATTAACACAAAAGCCAAAATGAAAGGATAATTAACTGATTCATTAACGACCGACAGTCATTTCAAACTGAAGAAATTCAGGGTCACTGGTTGTCTACCTCTGTCTGAAATCAAGGACCCATTGTTTCAAAGATTACTAAGAACTTACAAGAGAAAAACAGAATGAAAATAGATTACAGGACCCTTAAATCAGTGTTGTTCAGGGTGATATTGGACTTGAATTTGTTGAAGCAGTAGTCTATAGGAAAAAAGATCTGGTAATGTTTGTGCATCCCTGGGGAGCAGAGTGGACGGGAGAGAGAGGGAAGAAGGGAATTCTGAAAGAGAAAACAACAGAGAATTAGAACACAGAAGAGAAAAAAACACTTTTATTTTATTTAGCACATGAAGTGCGGCAAAGGTTTGTGGAGCAAAAAAACAAAACAAAAAAAACAAACAAAAAACACATAAAGAACAGAAAACCACCAGGGAGAGCAGAGTAATCATAATCACTGCAAAAAGTCTGGAGAATCTCAGTCACCTAATCACACAGGCACAGCGGGATGCGCTCCCAGTCGTTTCTCTTTTATACCTTTTTTCTGTCAATCTGCCTTCATGCTTTTGTGTGTATGTGTGTGTGTCTGTGTCTGGGTGTGTGCACCGCGTGTCCATTGTCTCTCTCTCAAACCATTTTGTCTTCTTTCCATCCATCAATAAGTCATAACAGTATTTTCCCCCTGGAAGAGGGCTTGGTTGCATTCATTGCTATTTGCATGTGTTCTTTTGCCGTTCTTCTCCCTATTGTAAATCTCTCCATCCTGTCTGGTCCCTGGTGAGACTGTCATTAAAGCGACAGCAGCAGGTGATAGTGGTCCGACTAGACTGGATGGCTCCTCCAACTTGCCTAAAAGCACAAGTAGCACAACTATGATGACGCCTTACTTGTGTGTGTGTGTGTGTGTGTGTGTGTGTGTGTGTGTGTGTGTGTGTGTGTGTGTGTGTGTGTGTGTGCCTGTGCGTGTGTGTCCTCTGTTTGAGATGCTGAAGAGAGCTCTCTCAGTGTGTCTGTATCATCCTGTTTCAACCTGCCTGGGGGAGAGTCTCTCTGTCATGATGGCTGTGCTGCTGCTGTTTTTGTATAAATGCCGAGCTCATTCCGTGGCTGGATGCTAGCATTAGCCCTGGATACAGGAATACGCTTATATCACGCACACACATTTATGAAACACTTAATCGTTGTTTTCCACTTTGGAACCAAAACATCGAAATGCCCTGGCTGCACGCACACACACACACACACACACACACACACACACACACACACACACACACACACACACACACACGCACACACACAATATACACAGAACTTCAAACTCTGTCCCTAACAATCTCCCAGTGCTTTTGGTAACCACACCCTCTCGGAGTGCGGTGCCTTTGATGTACTATTCCTACGATACCCCCGGACCCCAAAGGGCCTTTTGTGTCCCTCATTGGACCCGAGCCTGGCTCATTATTATACAAGAAGACACTTGAACAGTTCTCCTGTCCCTTGCTGAATATCTAACTGGTGCTCTGTAGTCTCCAAGGCACTCGGTCAATATAGTCTAGAGGTGGACCTTTTTAGTATATGTTTGAACAGTGGTGGAAGTGGAAGGGGACCGGGAATTACTTCTCGTGATGAATGATTTAAATTGCTCCTGTTAATTCTTTATATCAGGTTTGATTAATAAAAAATAAGGACGTGCAGGAAAGAGTGTATAGAGTGTAAACTATTAGCATGCCACGAGGCTAGACCGTGGCACAGACTCGTTCAGCTGCTCCCCTAACAATGGGTGCTTGTGCTTTGGGCTGATTGTAAGTGGCTCTAGAGTAAAGTGTTTTCACAATTGACTGAGTTGTTATCCTGTGCTTACTAATGTGTTCACCTTGCACAGAGGAGAAATGCAGATAAGATGCCGTGGCAGTATGGCAGTTAAAAAAAAGACTTTGGCAATGGAGACAATTAGGAAAGGTGTAAGATGGTTTTATATTCAAGACTTCATCTGTTCTTCAAAGGCCACTTGAGAGCAGAATATGTCTGTGAGAAGAGGAGGAGGAGGAGGGTATTGGAGGAAGGCTTACAGGTACCAAGTGCATTGTTTTTTATCATGGTGGTGATGAACAGTTTTCTGATACGAGGAGAAGGCTTTGTGTTAGCAAGTTTTTATAGACACTCAAACTTAATGAGAAATCTTTAGTTGAAAATGACAAAGGTTTTTTTTATAGCACTGGCATTGCTGCTAATCAGTCTCGTAAATTATCTGCATTATACACTTATTTCCTCTTAGATTTCTGTATAAAGCTGTCTCTCTTTTATCACTTCTCTAATCAAAGCAAAATGTATTTGTTTAGGAACCTTCATAGTCTAGTGTAAATTAGATTTTTACAGGTGACTAACAGGCTAAATAAGATCAGGTCCAAACATAAACTTTGAAACAATTAGAGATAAAACATGGGCCCGTTGCTAAGGGGAGGAATTGAGGCTCATATTTTTATTTTATTTCACCTTTATTTCAACAGGCCAAGTCATTAAGAACAACTTCCTATTTACAGTGGCAGCTGGCAAGCGACAAAAGCCACTTAGGAGACGGGAAGGAGGGCTAGGAGATGAAATACATTAGACATAAAATACAATTTCTAATAAAGGCACAGCTGGTCTTCAGGAGATTCAACACTGAGACATGTCACCTGCGTAGCTCATACTGGCAAATCGCTTGGTCTATATGCTACAAATTTGCACACAGGACTCTCGTAGTGGTATTATCAAATCAATTTCCTTCAAAAACTAAGAGTGTACCTGTTTAGCAGTGCTTTTTAGTTGCTGAATTACAGATGCATTGAGTGGTTTTGTAATGAATTCACATTGAAAAATAGAGGTACATTTGTATGAGGACCATTATGCAACGATTCAATCAGCCTTACACAACATGTAGTACCATTAAAACAAACCTTTTAATCAATTCAGGTCTGAATTCATTCCCAAAAATATATTCAAAATAAAAATGGAAATGTATGTTTTACTGATTGTTGAATCCAAATATGCTTACATTGTTTTTGCATCTGTAGGTTGAAGCCCTTTACGTCATACAAGTTTCGGATGCTGGCCACCAACGACGTAGGAGACAGCGTCCTGGGCAAAGAGACGGAGGCTGTTACAACTCTGCAGGATGGTGAGAGGATAGAGATGGCAAGGAAATGTGAAATAGAGAAAGGGACTATCTAGGATCTAATTGGTGTAATTAGTGAAGCTCCAGCTTGACTCTCCGTATTTCCCCTCGACACACAACTCATCCAATATCCACAAAAGAAAGAATCCAAGGGACCACGACGTGAAGTTTAAAAGTTTACTTCTCAAAAGAAAAAAAATACAAAAATCCTTTTCCACAATATGAGGTTATGTCAAAGTGAGAATGAGGGAGAACGAGAGCGATCAAAGAACTGTCTGGCTACACGCTTGTTAATCCTGACTGTCTGTCACACGTCGTTATCACAATAAAGTTTCATCACACACTTCAGAATAAAATACTTAAGTGTGCGCAGACACCAAAAATAATGCAAGTGAATTTCAAAAAAAAATTCAATACATTCCAAATGACCACAATTGACTATTTTATTATTGACATCCAAACATTATCTTACAATGTTAACTTAAAAATAGCAAATAGGCATTTAGGCTCCTACAAACTATATTAATGGATGGACAGAAGCACATGTACATCATTTTACTTTGCTTTCTTTCCAGTGCCTGACGAGCCTCCAGTGATCCTCACAGTGAAACCAACAACCACTACCTCAGTCCTGGTGCAGTGGAAGGTATTTTCTTCAGACATCTTAGCCTTGAGATACACATTATACACTCACACAGAGCTACAGTACATACAGTCCTGCTCACCATTATTGGCACCTATGCATTTAAAGAACATAATTTGTAACATCTTCTGAAAAAAATTATTCAAGTGAAATATTCTTTGTCTGTAAAGAACTTGTGTTTGATACAAAAGAGGAAATGATAACCAACAATTTAAAAAAATAAACAATGAGAGGAAAAAAAATAAAGCTTAAAGCTTGCTGTGTCACTGGTATTGGCACCCTTTGCTTTAAATCAGTATGGAAACACATTATGACTCACCTGTGGTAAATCACAAATGAGAATCACCTGTGATAAATTGTCAGTGCCCATGTGACATGAATTAGCCAATGAATGATGACTTCTGTGTTTTAAAAAGCCATCTGTTAGCCCCTTTTCCTTTGTCACAATGGTGAAGACAAAGGAGCTGTCAGAGGACCTCAGAAGTCTGATTATTAGCAAACACAAGACCTCCAAAGGGTATAAGGCCATCTCCAAAGACCTTGGTATCCCTGTTTCAACAGTGCGTAATGTTATTAAGAAGTTTGCCAAGCATGGAACTGTCAAGAACCTCCCTGGACGTGGGGGAAAGAGAAAAATGTATGAGAGAAGTCTTCGAAGGTTGGTGCGAATGGTGGAAAAAACACCACGTCAAACATCCAAAGACCTGAAGGCCAACCTGGAACAGTCTGGGGTCATGGTTTCAACAAGTACCATACGCCGCACACTAAACCAAACGGGGCTTTATGGACGAAGGCCCAGGAAGACACCATTACTGAAGAAAAGGCATAAAAAGGAATGACTCATCTTTGCCAAAGAGTACCTGGACAAACCACAATCCTTCTGGGAAAATGTTCTGTGGACAGACGAAACAAAAATAGAGCTTTTTGGGAATGCACACCAGCAGTTTGTTTACAGACGGCGCAATGACGCCTACAAGGAAAAGAAAACCCTACCAACAGTTAAGCATGGTGGAGGATCCATAATGCTGTGGGGCTGCTTTGCTGCATCTGGTACTGGAGGCCTTGACCGTATCACAGGAATCATGAAATCAGAGAATTATCAAGAGATTTCAGAGCGGAATGTCCTACCCAGTGTAAGAGAACTTGGTTTGAGTCGAAGATCTTGGATCCTCCAGCAAGACAAAGACCCGAAGCACACATCCAAAAGCACACAGGAATGGTTGAAAAGGAAAAAATTGACTGTTTTAAAATGGCCAGCAATGAGTCCTGATCTCCATCCGATTGAAAATCTTTGGTATGAGCTGAAATCTGCCATTGGGGAAAAGAAACCTGCAAATGTTCAAGAGCTTGAACAATTTGCAAAGGAAGAGTGGGAGAAAATACCAGCTGAGAAGTGCAAAAAGCTTATAGATGGCTACAAGAAACGTTTGGAAGCTGTCATCACTGCCAAAGGGTGTGCAACCAAATATTAAAGAGGGGTGCCATTATTGCTGCACATGCTGTTTTTTCATTTTTTTTCTTTGAAATTACAATATGTAAGTTGAAAAAACAATTCTTTGTTAAATTACTTTGGACCTCTAATTAAAAGATCCTGATGATATATATTTGATACATTTCCATTTAAATCTGAAGATATTGTACAGGTTATGCAAAAAAGGAAGGGGTGCCAATAATGGTGAGCAGGACTGTAACTAAACTTTGAGTGCGGGCACCTGCTTTGGGCGAATGAGACCCCTGCAGTGTCACTGTATGCAATGTTTGCGTCTGTATATGCAATTATGATTATTTATTGAACTAGTTAAGGACATAGGGCAGCACAGGCCGTTTGGAAGGGGACGGTGAGAGGGTAAGAGTGACAGACGGAGGGGACAGGCAGCCCCGGCTGAGGCAGAGACATGATCAAAATCTTAATGAGTTTCTAGCAGCAGGAGAGACATTAGAGGGTGTGAAAGAGAGAGAGAGACTGAGAGAGAGAAAAACAAACAGAGGAGAAAATGAGAGAGAAAAAGGAGAAGATAGAGGTTGTTTAGAGCCACAGTGTCATATGAACAGACGGTAAACACAGCCTGGCTACTTCACTGCGTGTCACTCTTCCTCTCACGTTTTTTCCAAAAGTGTCGTCTCTCACTCCTTCCAGCCTTATTTCAAAGCAGAAGGAGGCAATGAAAAACAAAGTCACCAGCAATTTCATCATCCTCATACAAGAGTGCCAGACCCAGTGAAGCATCACTTTGTCTGTGTGGGTTACAGCCAGACCAATCCAGCAGAGGCCCCTTTAAAGTGGACTCTACTGATAAAATACTGCGCCCGCCAGCCTGCCAGCGTCCTGTCACTCATTTCCTCCTCGCCCCTGCTGCTGCTGCACCGAGAAAATGAAATTGAGCACAGTGCAGAATTCTTTTTTTTTAGAAGATTCTTTGTGAGACTTTGCGAGCGCTAATATGTCTAATACTTTGACTGTTTTCAGCGCCCCAGCGACGACACTATTAACGGCGTATTGACTGGATACCGGCTGTATTATAGAGAGCTCCCAGTGAACACCTCAACTGTGACTGAAGCAGAGGTCCAGGCAACTAAAAACAACACCACAAGTGCCCTCATTACTAGTGAGTACTGATAGTGTATGTTTTTATAATAAACATATTAAATCTTAATATTGTCTGATACATGTTGATTGTGACAAACATGGAAGATCATGGACTGAGATCCTAAGTGGCTTCCCAATGCTAGCAGTAGTTTATGACCTGCTGTATTGAAATCATAAAGTACTCAATAAAGAGAAAATGTTCATTGAAGGTACCTGTATTAGGTTAAGTCACAATACAATGGGGTAAGTTCAACAAATCAAGTATGCACAGAATTCAGGTTGCTTTAGAAACTTACTTAAGCCAAGGTGGAGTAGTGAAAGTGAGCTATTTGTGAATGCAGGAGTTAATACCTTACAAGCTTTACTGAGGAACATGATTTACAGATTCATTGGTCGCTTGAATGACTCAAAGAATGTAATTATAATGCTGCTGTCAAACCCAAGTTATAGTGCAGTACGCTTCCAGTCTTACCATTGGAGACATTGGTTTAAGTGCCTTTTATAAGTGGCGGGAATATTTTTATTCTAATGTGTGTGTGTGTGTGTGTGTGTGTGTGTTGTCTATTTGTTTGTATTGTATGTATTTCAAGTACATTTACAATGTTAAAGGTTCATGACCTGACGATCCTGCTATAGTGGTTATTATTCTACCTTCTTTTGTTCATGCTGCACTATTTTCAAGGCAGATATTTTCCATGTAGTCCAGTTCTCAGTTTTTTTTAAAGGTTGTCATTGAGAGCTCTCTGAATAAAATGAACTGTGTCTGTAATAACAGACAAAACAATGCAAATAGCTTTAATTGCAAGGTTGCTTACTTTTCGAAGTCCCTTTTGTTGCACTACACTTCAGCGATATTTAAATATTTGTATTCACTGTAGAGCCTGAAGTGCTTTATTCATGTGGTATGTTGAGTATCCACTCGGTAAGATTGGACAATGCTCTTTCCATCCAACATCTACTGAGTCTGACAATGGAATTGAAAAAAAAACTCAAACGTTTTACTCCTAAACACGGTCATTTTATTGAGTGGCATTATAATTGCACAGTTTATTGTTGAGATTGAAACATTTATTGATTGACTCCCCCCTTCCTCTTTCTCTCACTCTTCCTCAAGCCAAGAGCACCTTCAAGACAGTGAGCAGCGCCTCGCTAACGGAGTTTGAGTTGACACGTAAGTCATTCAATGGTAAATGGTAAATGGACTTGACTCAGATAGCGCTTCTTATTCAATATAGAACCGGAAAGTAAAGCTCCTGGGGCCTCATTTATCAACCGTACTTACGCACAAATCTGTGCGTAAGTAGGGCGTAAGAACATTGCCACGCAAAGTATGGAATTTACCAAAATGTACTTAGACTTATGAATGTGTGTAAATGTAAGCACAACTCTGACCATGCTTACGAAGAGAATCTAGTGGTAGAATAGCGATATTACAAGCACAAAGCAAAGCATTTAAGAGTTTCAACGTCTGCATTAACACTAGAACCGCCAGTGTTCTCTTTATATCTATAATCGCCATGCGTCAAATCCACCCGTGCATTTCTAGGGTAATATAAAGTCATACATTTGTTTGTTTAATCATCATCTGTGTTTTGGACCTCTTGTTTTATAATCTAAGTTTCTTTAAGAACACTGATCACGACTCAGTAATGAAACTGAAGTAGATATAAAATCGCCAATACATCAATGAAAACAGACGGTCAAAACAGCGTCCAAATGAGCTAACATCCTAAATGCAATAAATAGTTATATGGCTCACTTATTTTTAGGTAAGCTCTAATTGATTATTCATTAAATGTGTCACACGTTTACATGTTTTGAAGCGGAGGATCCCTCCGATGCTCTCTGTGCGTCTCATCTGACAGCACTCAGCTGCGAGCTGGACGAGCCGCGGTGACTCGCCAGACTCGCCAATCACTCATTTCACTTAGTAACTCTAATGTTGTTAGGAACTTATCTTCATCTCTTATTTATTGAAAGAGTTTATGAATGACTGCACGTAAAGTTGTCAGATCGCGGACCCCAAACAATGCCGTTGCCTTACAACTTGCTCGAAAATATCACATTTTCCCATGCAGCAAGCTTTCTTTTGTTTTAATGCCTACACTAAGTGAGCCAACAAAATATGTTTTGCTTTGATTCAACCTCGTTTACAAGGGTTTCCATTTATGTGTTGGAGAAGTTTCTTTTCGTTGCCCTCTTTGCCATTGTAGCGGAGAGGGATAAAACACATTCACATGGTTGATAAAGGGATGTGTTGTGACCATATATGGTTAATTGGAGGCGTTTCTGAATGCAAATGGTCTGAGCGTGAACGAGCATGGTACTTAAGAACATGTGGGATTTATAAAGTTTGATGACTTACTGGTGTGCGTACGATAGGCCAGCGCACGTTTGATAAATACCGTTTTTTTTTGTACTTAAGCACATACTAAATTTCATTCGTAAGAGTGAATTTAGAACCTTTTCTACGCACTGTTGATAAATGAGGCCCCTGGGATCTTTATGCTTAAGATGTAGTTTCAGGTTACATGGTTAGCAATACACTTCTAGATTAAGAATCGGTGGTGAAATGACAACTAATGTGTGGTTACTGCTTTGCATACATGGTGTAGAATAATTGTTAATGTAAAGTATTTTTATATCTCCGTAGAACTGAAGAAGTTCAAACGCTACCAGATTGTTATGACAAGCTACAATATCATCGGAGAGAGCCCACCTTCTACTCCTGCGGAGGTGTCTGTTGGAGAGGCAGGTAGGTGGAGAGAGAAGGAAGCCGTTAAATTGGTCACAATTTCAATGTTTTATTCTACTCATCTTGTTTGTGAACATTTATACTTGTCGGATAGAATGCCAGTTGCTGAATGTTGTTTTCAAGCTTTGTCTCTCCCCTTTTAAAGATTTTAGCTTTATAATAAGGTTCCACTGTAAGTACGTACTTCTCAATGTGTCCTTTTTTAACCATTAAAGGAGAAGTAAGTGATATGGCCCTTTAAGCTAACTTCCTGTCAGTGACAGCAGTTAGTAGTCCCCTCTCTCTTCCCTACTTCATCACCACAGGAACGCACAGTCGTCTTTGTCAGATAGTGCTGCGATGGAGAGCAGTGAGTCATCGTTCACGAGCACAGAGACCCGCCTCTTTATAGCGTTCTGTCTCCTGATTGGATAAAAACGTGTGGGATTCTCAAAATGTTATCAGATGAATGACTGGGAGACCTGTTTTATGAACTGCGTTTAAGTGATTGCATTATGAATATAGAGTGATTTAACACATATATTTACAAAGAAATATCACTAACTTCTTCTTTAAAACTGACTTTGGAAATAGTATTTTAACAGACCAATCCCATCTCAAGGTCCACCTACTTTTTTCAAGAGCTCTCGACCGTAACCATACGGTTCAATTCACCAACAGATGGAGTTTGTTGAGATGTTGGGTCTGTTGACATACAAGCTCAGTAGCTGTCATGATTTCATCCATAGCAAATCATCTGCTCTCAAGACTGTGTGATATGATTGACACCTCTGAAAGAAGCTAGTGTTGGGCATGTAAAATGTATGGTCTCTGTTTTTCTGCTTTCTGCCAGGCAGCCATGTCGCTATCCTTCTTTTAATTCTTGCAAAGTCCTGTTCACGCCTCCTGTCTCACTCTCATTGGCCCTTGAGTGACTTTTTATAGCTCTGTGTGTGTGTGCGTGTCTGTGTGTTTGTGTGTGTGTGTGTGTGTGTGTGTGTGTGTGTGTGTGTGTGTGTGTGTGCGTGTGCGTGAGTAGGTGTGCATATGCATACACGTGGACACATCGAAATTTCATCATCAGCTGCACAAGGAAATTTTTTGTAGTGACGGCCCGACCCCTGTTTAACTTTCAGTCCAACAAAGGATCCATTTGAAAGACAGGAGATCAAATATATCAAACACACACACACACTGCTACTGAGCCAGCAAACACACAATCAGAGTGCAACCGCAAATATTGCCCAGTTATGATAGAAACACCCACAAATTAAATTTTTCTTTCACAATCTCACACTCCCTCCATCAGACCAACGCGTCTGCATCTATATTCAAGGGCTGTGTGTACCTTGTGCATGTAGGCCATACATAGCACATGCAGACAAGAGGATAAGCAAAGGGGGAGAGCGAGAGGGTGGGTCAGGAAAAGGCTGGAGGGGGATGATGAAATGGGGTGATATGGCCTTTTCTCTAGCCTCAGGTGCAGGCTGCTGAGGGTTCATATATATGTGTGTGGTACAGTGGAGCACCAAGGTTCTGCCTTAGGCCCATTCTAATTGGAAGAGTAGAACATTTCTTTTCCCCTTTCCTTTAAAAACCAAACACCCAGCTGCACACACACACACACACACATACTTGGTAATGATCTAACGAATCCCCTCTCTTTCTGTAGCACCATCAGTGGCTCCTCAGTCTATCAAGGTGTCTGCTGTGTCTCCCTCTGTCCTGGAAGTGACCTGGGACACGCCTCCCCTGGAGACCCAGAATGGACTCATCCAAGGATACAAGGTGACACGCAGGAAAAACAAACACACACAGTTCACACATAGGCTACAACACAAAAAGTTAAATAAAATAAAGACCCTAACACACACACACACACACACACACACACACACACACACACACACACACACACACACACACAGATACAAATGTCTATGTGATAGTTAATGCACAAGGCATTAGTTCTGCCTGGAATCTCCCTTTTGTCTTGGAAGGGTTTTTTCCTGCTCTGATGCACCTTCAAGTGTCCTATAGCCAAGAGAAAAGGAGGGAGAATTAAGTTAGAGGAAGAAAAATCTGAATATCCTTTAATGGTTTCAGTACCACTCCTATATGCATGTCTCTCTCTCTCTCTCTCTCTCTCTCTCACTCTCTCCCTCAGAACCCCCCCTCACTCTTAGTACTTCAAACACAAGGTTATCTGTCCTGCTTTAGACACATTGATTTCTGCCGGAGCAGAGGGAGGGGAATGTAGAAGAAAGATGGGAATGTAATATTTGCCGAGTGAAGGAATGAGATCCCTGTAGAATCCTGATTAGAGGAGAGGATCCAGGGAATACATTTAAACTAGCACCGACGGACGGACACGGGGAGAGGAGTGGGAGGCAGAGGGGTTAACCAGATTAAGAGCACAGGAATAGAGTAAAGAAAGACTGTTTAATAAATGTATAGGTTCTGACTTGTGTTAACACTCCTGTTGTGTTAGATGAACAGCACATACTGCAGGTAGGACTAAGAGGTAAACTTCATTGCAAATGTATTTTTCCGACAGATGAGGTTTACTGAAATGCTCAAGAGGGCTTGTAAGGGCGCACTCACACTAGGCCAACTGTAAGGTGCCTAGGTACGTTTGCCCCCTAAAGTCCATTTCCTTTTGGCCAGTGTGAGCGCTCCGTTCCATACTCAGGCATGGTACACTTCCTCCGAATCTTAAAACAGTGCTCATATATACACGTGGTGATGTATGGCAAGAAGCATTTGACCTGCTGGTACTACTAATCAGTCATTCATAATTTTTTGAGTAAAGCACTCCACCAAGGGCAAATTTTCACTTGAAGTATCGACTTTTAAGAACGTTTTTAAATAATTCAAGTGGTAGTAATAATGTGTAATGTAACATAGTTTTCTACTGTAAGACAGTGGTAACACCCATCATGCTACATCAACCAAAAAGGTTCAGTCATTTCTAATACAAGTGGTAAAGACACAAACAAACAAGCCGGATGGTAAAATGTTCCTGTCCTTCGCAAACAACAAACATCCAGACGTTGTTTTTCATCAAGACTTTAAGATACTAAATCAACTCCTTAACCGAAGAGATGGTTGGAAAATCTATTTAAGGTGCATGATCTTATCAAACCAAATCATAATCGTGTTGGATTTTGACAGCTTCAAATTGTTTTTCAAGACTAATCCTGATCCTGACTCTCACCAAGTACCACAATAAATCCTCTAAAAACAACAGCAAGAGTGGATTACAAAATGTCCTGGGCTTTTTACTAAACCAACTTTCACAAGTGATGCTTCCTGAATGGAAATACCCCCATATTATGCAGGAGGTAATACTTTCTGATTTTAAATTGGCTAACCTATTCCGCATCTCATTATTTTAAGAGCTTGTGGAAGGACAGAGATGGTATAATGCTGCCCTCAAGTGCTACTCATAAGCTGCTGCTGCTGCTGCTGCTGCTTCCAAGGCTGGTGTAAAAAAAATAGCTTATGGTGCTTTGTATAGCTTTCTGTTTGGAATGATAAGAAAAGGTCTCTTTTAATGAAAGGAGCTTGTGGCTGTTGTTTTAATTTACAAGTCTACACAGGGGCAGTTTATGTTGGAAGGGGAAAACATTATACTAACAAAAATATTTTACCTTGAAGGCTATTTACTTTATAAAATAAAAGCATTAGGCTACCAAAAGCCACTTTTGCCATATATTGCCGGCACATATCTGCATACTAAAACCATTTAGTATATAGTGTTTTTTTTTTTCATTTTTGTTGGCATTTCATAGAGGACAGTATACAGACAGCATTGTGCTGCTGCATGTTGTTGTTTGCTGATCATTATCTTCTATCTTGATGACCTGTGGGCTCACAGATCGACCCAGACACAGAGAACTGCCGGTAAATAAAGTATCCAGTCCATCCCTGCTGATAAATGGCGCAGTTTCATGATCTAATTACAGTTTGAATGAGCTGAGCTGAACCATGTGTGCTATGATGCTTGTCCATGTGGTGTGGGTGAACACATGCAAATCTACAAGATACTGCGCTCTGATACATATTTGTTTTACTGTTAATTTTGCACTAAAACACCAAAGGTCAAAATAAATGTAGCATGAGAACACATACTGTAACGGCCGCTGTGGCTATTTTTTTTCTAAATGCTCTTGTGTATACCAGATAGTTTTTCTGATTCATTTCTAATGCATGAGGCTCCACCACCTCTGTGACCTTGCTGTTAGGGTGCATCTGATACGCCTGTGTGTGTGTGCGGGGGGGGGGGGGGGGGGGTCAAGGCAGTGTCCATGTCAAACCAAGCCCTTTTTTAGCTGTTGTGTTGGACATTTATAGATAAGAATATGACCTCTACATTCAGCGGGGATTAAAAAGACATGCAGTGTGTTTTGTTAAAGAACAAAATATAAAGAGAGGAGCCGTAAGGATTTAAGAACGTCATGCTGGATATGCACCTGTCCAGTACCTTTTAAGAGCAGGAGCCAAGCTGTTTTTAATGCATCAAATTGTGTTACTGGATATGCATTTATATAGGCTGTTTACTGGCAGTAAGATATCAAGTATATTGCTTATCTGTTCCCCCTCATTATACGCAGCCTGGTTCATTAAACGTATGTGACCTCGAGTACAATATAAAAGTCATTCAGGATTTCTGGAGTAATAAGTTTCTCTTATTTCTACAGTTCTATAAAACTTGACCAAGAAATTATAAATTGGTCCGTCTACAGTGCCCAGAAAGTGATAAATAATGCTGAGTCAGAACTTTAAACATACTTCCTCAAAGTTTTTTTGAATATGTTTTATTGGAAAAAGCTATGTTTGGCATCATTACACTTTGACATTCACAAGGTCTCATTATTGATGTAATCACACTGGGTACGATAATCATGTGACCTTTATTCTATTTAAACTCACAGGGTTGGACAGAAGTAGTCCGTCTTCATTACTGGCCGATGACGTGAAAGTTAAAGGTCACATCAATGGTTATTGGAGCATGGACAGTCTCCAATTGGCGGCATGTAGGCCTACTATACATAAGATGTCTTAGATTAAGGTGAAGGTTGAATAACTTGAATGGGTTCAATTGAGCAAAACCTAATGTTGTGTGATTGCAGAGTCGGTCGTGTGCTGTTTAAATATACTGTGCTTTGATAATATCGCACTTTATACACTAAATTTAGGGCTGATTATTGAATGACATTGATTATTGATAGGACTGACCTTAAATGACAGATGCCAGTTTATAAATTACATCGAGCTTTGGGGTTAATGCAGAAAAATCAAAGTTTCCTATCCTAATAATGAAGCTTACACTATTTACAAGTTGGAAACTGGTTATTATGGCGAAATTATGTTTTTAGGAACAATTTATATGGAACTATAACCAGGTAATTGCTGAAGTTTTAAGTATTGTGTCAGAGCAGACCAGGGGCATTTGTAATCAGAAATGATTCCTACTTTACCCTTCTGTTAAACTGTCAACACCAAAACAAATCTCTCAAAATCCAACCTCTCCTCCACCAGTGTGTGAGCACTTGTGTATTATACCAATCAATTAGAAGGAGGAGGGAATGGAGAAGAAGTAAATATTACAAATAGTATGCTGAAATAAAGTGAGAGAGAGGAGAGGAGAACAATGGTGCCAGACAGTGTTGTTGACAGTGTTTTCCTTTTGCTGCAGATCCACTACTGGGAGAGGGACAAACAGAACCAGACTGAGAAGGTCAAGGTGATTTTTGTCCCGGACACTCGGGTGCATCTCAGCAACCTGACCAGCTACACATCTTACCTGGCCACTCTGACTGCCTTCAACATGGCTGGAGACGGCCCACCCAGTGACCCCCGCGGGGCGCGCACCCTGCAGTCTGGTAAGGAGTGCTGACATTTCTGGTCCCTAAAACCAAACAGGGAAAAAATATCATATTTTAGCCTCTTTTGTTCATTCCTCTTACTTCATTGCCTGGTCCTCCCATGTGTCCTGTAGCTCCCAGCCAGCCGGGCTACCTGTCCTTCTCAGAGGTGACAGGAGGAAGTGTCAACGTGTCCTGGGGAGCGCCACTCACTCCTAACGGACAGCTGGACGGCTACAGGGTCAACTACCAGCCCACTGCTCCTATACAAGGTATGCACACACACACACATGCCTTATACACACATATACTGTACATGTTGAAGAGGACACTAACATTTGTCCTTCATTGTCCACGTGAGAGTAGGAGTGAGTAAAGTGGTGACGGTGGATGTGAGGGGCAGTTGGCAGCGCTGGCTGAAGGTTCGAGACCTGGTGAAAGGAGCGACGTACACCTTCAGCGTTCAGGCTCTAACCGTCAACTACGGACCGCCCATACAAGCAAACATCACTGCTCAGCCTGTGCAAGGTAGGCATGTGTGTGTGTGTGTGGGTGTGTGTGTGTGCGTGCGTGCGTGCGTGCGTGCGTGCGTGCGTGCGTGCGTGCGTGCGTGCGTGCTTGCGTGCGTGTGTGCGTGCAATCTTTCCTATACTGTGCCATTATAGGAAAGATTATTATTATTATAGATTAATTTGCAAGATGTCTTCTGTAAAAAACACATGTATTCTACAAATTAAATTACACAAACAAGAAAGTTTTACATTGTTACGTACTTGGAAATTATTAAAGATGACCGAGTTATTTGATCTATGTCCTGACGGACCGAAAAAGTTAATTTGTGTTGACACATTTATGTCAATGAACTAACAGATACATCCAATTATGGAAAAGGTTAGGACAGAAATGACTGTGCATCAACATATTGTCCTTCGAAGTGACAAAACCAAGTGTCTGTGTGTGTCCCTCTGTGACGCTGCAGGCTCCCCTGGTTCTCCTATGGAGATGTCCATCACCAAGACATCCTCTGCCCTCACCATCCACTGGTCAGAGGGAGACACCGGAGCTAGTCCTGTCACTGGATACGTTATCGAGGCTCGGCCCTCAGGTAAAGCTCAAACACACACACACGCCAAAGGCCAACACAACTACTCTCAGCGTTTCATCATCTACTCTAATTTATTTCATCGATCAAGAGGGAGGTTAAGTACTAGCTTTCGCTGAACCTCACCGAGTGCAAATTCCACCAGATTCATTAAAAACCTGCTGTGCAAATCGAGTCAGCGGCAATTTTCTAAGAAAGGTTCCCAGTGGTGTAAAAACAGAAAGAGGGAAAATATGTTTGAACACTCTGCGGGACATAACGTAGCCCTCTTGTGAGATCCTGCTACTTCTAATAATGGTTATACCCTTTTATTAATAATACCAGTAATTATTGTCCTCACCACATTATGATCAGCATTATCATCTTGAATGTCATTTTGACAATCTAGCATTTGAGAGGGAATAATTAAGGATTAAGCAGCTGCTTTCTTGTATTAATCTGCCCCTTAATCAAACTCTGATACACCCTCTCCCTCTCCCTCTCCCTCTCCCTCTTCCTCTCCCTCTCCCGCTGTCTCTGTCTCTGTGTGTGTAGATGAAGGAGTGTGGGATTCCTTCATCAGACTACTCCCCCCCAGCAGCAGGTCTGTGTCAGTGCCCCTGGAGCGCCTCAGGTCTGGGATCAGCTACGAGTTCAGAGTCATCGCTGTTAATCACTATGGTTATGGACAGCCCAGTACACCGTCGGCTTCTCTCGCTGGTAAACACACACACGCAGGCGTGCACACACACACTCGCACACACAAGCGCACGTACGCACACACACACACACACAGATGGAGTTCGGGCTAATGATCAAATCCAGTGGGGTGAGACAAATGATCTTTGTTTGACAGACCTTTCTAGTCAGTTTAAAAACACTTCAAAGAGTTACTGTGGTCGTTAATGTGCCTTGCGTCTTCTGCCATCTAGAGGCAGAGACACGCAACTGTACAAACAAAAGCCACGTCTCTATTTTTTTTCCCCATCCATGACACTACACCAAGTACAGACTGTTTTTGAAAAAATAATAATTAATGATGATGGTTTTCAATCATCTTAAGTGTTATTATCCAATAGTTTTATGTCACGGTCAATCCTCTGTGAGTATCATCTACTGACTTTCAAGGAAGTGCAAAATGTAAGTGTATGTGTTTCCCTGTGTGCAGCGCTGTCTGAGCGTCCCTTCTATGAGGAGTGGTGGTTCCTACTGGTCATGGCTCTGGTGGGCCTCATCCTCATTCTGGTGCTGGTCTTCACTCTGCTGCTGCACGGACACAGCACCAAGTACAAGGCCTGTGGCACAGGTTTGTGTTCCTCCATGTTAGTGCTCTAAGGTGATGCTTTATGGGCTGACCCGTTCACTTGTTCACTTGCCTGGAGAAAGCCATTCTGCAAAGATAATTCTATGTTGGCATGTGTTCCATTTTTGAAGATGTTTTTTTCGGCAAGGGGTGCATTTTTTATCTTCGGTCTCTCTTACTTTTTTTCCAGTTGTCGTAGACAGGCTCACACCGCCTGTACCCTCTACTGATTTATTACAATGTATTCCGCTTTCTCCTGATTCTGAAAAAGCTGAGCTATGCATCAGTTCACTTGTGCTGTTTGTAAAGCGAAATTGCCGCTAGCGGTCTTGTTCCTGGAGGTACTACCACCTGTGAGACCGTATGACTGAGGAAAACAAGGTCAGCCTTGTTCTTTCAAGGGAGGCGGCACCCGGAGTCATCTCAGGAAGAAATATATTCCTAAAGCCTCACTGTGAATCCTGTAGGTTTTAAAATGTAGCATTATATTATTTGGAAAAATAAGCTTTCAATTAACTTAAAATTACAATATGTTACATCTATAAATTTGAACTAGACTAGACTGGCCCATCCAAACTCAGATGCAATATAAGTGGAACTGTTCAGTGGCGGTAACATATTTCTAAAAACAGAGAGAGTTTGAAACCCATTGCATAAAACCAATATAATTTACTGTTAAAGTTTGAAGCCATCTCCTTTTGAAGTATTTAACTGAAGCCCTGTTGAGATCAGATTCACTCCTCCGTCGAGAGATCTCACAGGAAACAAAATGCCAACTCGCTTTACAGTTTCTCTACTCAAAACCGGGCTGCTCTATTTTATTTTAGCTCACAGCACCTCCACAAGGTCAGCCAGGACCCAGCCAGCACTCAGCAGCCTGGAGGAGTCAGTCTTACTCAAGGATGCTCACTAACATGGATTGAAGGACAAAAAGAAATGTTACTTTGCCTGACTGAGGAGGACACTGTGTGTGTGTGTGTGTGTGTGTGTGTGTGTGTGTGTGTGTGTGTGTGTGTGTGTGTGTGTGTGTGTGTGTGTGTGTGTGTGTGTGTGTGTGTGTGTGTGTGTGTGTGTGTGTGTGTGTGTGTGTGTGTGTGTCAACAACAGCATGTTATACAAAGTTAACCCTGACAACCGCAGGTTACATCGGGACGGCTGTTAATCTGAGTTGCCAAAGCAACCTTGGCACAACATCTGGGCAGTGGAGCGATCAAACAGAGGCGCTGCAGGAGGAGTGCCGGCTCGCACACATAAACAAGAGAGAAGAATGAACTGGAGTCACTGGGCAACAGCGAAATTATATGTTTGACATTGTTCCATTTGTCATGTTTACTGGTAGATAAAGGACCAAGGTATTCTGTGTGGTGTATTCTTTGTGGGATACCTAGCTTCCCATACAAGTCACTTAACTGCTTTGAATGTTTAATATTTATCTGAACACAATTCATCTGATCCTTTTATTTTCCTCCAGGGAAACACATGTCCACGGCGGAGGAGTCGGTAACGCTGGACAACGGAGGTTTCACTGCACTGGAGCTGAACAGCAGAACGCTCAACACCAAGAACTCTTTCCTGAAGAAGAACGGGACCAGGTGCGCACTCACTGAAACACACACACACACACACACACACACCATGGATCTGTTCAAATTATTTGATTTTTGTGTGTTGATGTGTATTGTGTCTGTGTGTCCAGGTCTCCTCCGCGGCCCAGTCCAGGGGTTCTTCATTACTCTGACGAGGACATCTGTAACAACTATAACGGCGCCGTGCTCACCGAGAGCACCACACTGACAGAGAAACCCACCGAGGTCTCTGAATCAGAGGTATTCGTCTGTCCCTCCATATCTCTGTCTGTCTGTCTGCTTTCAACAGGACACCCGCGGGCTCTTTAAAACCCTAAAAAAAGAATTTAATATTCTCAATGTAAGGCCTTTAAAAGTATTGACTATCTCCGACAAATTATTGAACTTGCTTTAGAAAGGTCTTACATTTTTTGATTGCCCTTTGGTAGTATAAAATAAATACTTGGAGAAGGGTCGTGATGTGACAAATAAGCACTGTTTGATTTTGTTATTAAGAGTATACACTTCAGTAGACAATTTACAAAAACTATTATACAGTAGGCCTATATCGATGTGAGTATATTAATGTGAGTTTTGTATTAAAAGTAGATTAAAATGCGCCAGAATTTCCATTATATTCTTGCTACTTTTGCCAGTATTACATTGACGTTGGCATTAAATTTAATTTAAAGTGGCATTAAAAAGGTTTTAAAAAGTCTTAGATTTGAGTTGGATATTCCTCCTTTCTCTCTCTCTCTCTCTCTCTCTCTCTCTCACTCTCTCTCTCTCTCTCATATAAACTGCTAACCCCTGCTGTGTTTCTGTGTCCGTGTCTAGCTCACAGACAGCGACTACGAGGACGAGCATCCGAAGCACTCCTTCGTCAACCACTACATGAGCGACCCCACCTACTACAACTCGTGGAAGCGTCAGCCCAAAGGCCTCAAAGCCATCGCCGCTCCCTTCGGATACGACGAGTGTGCCACCGCAGAGACAGAGCCGTACTACCAGACGGTGGTCACCCAGCACAGCACGGGCGGCGCCTACACACCCACAGGGCAGCCCGCGCAAACACACGTCAACCCCAACACCAACCCGCCAGGCTCACGCACACCAGTCACGGGTTTCTCCTCATTCGTTTGACTCTAGAGAGACAAAAAATCTTCTGCACAAAAAAGCTTCACAGACACGTACACAGAATGAAGGAGGGGGGGGCCAGTGTGTGTTTGGGACTCAAGGAAATAGAGAAGAAAAGGAGGGAGGACGAGATGAGGAGAGGTGGAGATGTGGGTTGGACTGGTGACCGAAACAGCCCTTCATGCCCCAAAGAAACTAAACCTAACACTTCTCACTCGCCCCTCTCCTCGTCCACAAAGATCCTCACTGTGTTTCGACGAGTGTGTTTGTCGCTCTCCTACTCTTTTGTGTCACTGTGCTTAGACACACAAATACTGTTCTTGTTTCCACACACACACACCGACACACACACACTGACACATGCCACCAGATATTCATGCCTATTTCAGAGACTCCCCAACGAGAGCTACGAGCGGAGACTGCATGAGTCAGTTTGTGTAAATGTCGAGGAGAGAATTCAACCTGGAACTGGTGGAACCTGGAATTTCTGCACAATGGTTCGTCTCTTTATTTCTCTGTCTTTTACACACAAGTGCACAAGTACATGAACATGCACTCGCTGATGCGCCATTTAACCATCTTGCACTCGGAGAGAGGAACTCCAAGGTTGAGGAGAATTCTGAAGAGAGGGCACAGAAGAGAGCAGCACTTGTTGACAGATTGGCTCATTTAAGCGAATACGGAGCTGTCAGCTTTAAAATACCACCACACAGAGGAAAATAAATCAATCAGATCACCGCTTTTGAACTTGATAAAGGACGGAGATTGGGTGGGTCATCTTCAGAACTAAATGCATTCTCAGTGAGAGTGTTGTTGAGAGCGGCCTGTGATGGTTGGGTTGGAATATATGAAAACCTTGTTTTTTACAGTCTTCTGCCTGTCAGCGCTCCGTATACCACAGCCTCCCAAGCCATAATGCTTGCACTGAGCCGGGCCCCACACATTTCATCTTTATTATGTTGAGATTTTATTTTTTACAAGTTTGAGTGCGTGTGTGTGTTAGTGTCACGTATGCGCACAAGCATGTGTGTGTAAATGGCTCTGCGCTCAGTGTAGAGGCCTGTTCATCCGTCTCTGTAGTTCACTGCTAAGCAAAGCGTGCCATTGTTTGGATGTATGTTTGTATTTTTAGGATGGATTTTGTACAGAGGAAAAACCTTTTTACTTGTGTGCTGTTGTATGTAGTTTGGCCATGTTCGCGAAACTCAAACAAATAGTGAAACGGCACTCGAGCAAGTTCTCCACTGCACTGACCGACGGGGCGGATGAAGAGGAGACAGAGCTCATTTAAAAATAATAATAAAAGCTGCAGTGAATGAGTGTGGGACAGGATCACAGGAACATTTTAGAGAATCGTTCTTGTTCAAGCCGAGCGTGATTGAACTTTGAATCACAGAGCCTCACTGTCTTGTCTCCAGCAGCCAGGCGGACACTTGTGTACTTTGTACTTCAAAACAAACAAAACAAAAAAATCTTCTGTAAGTTTTTGCTCATCTATAATTTAAAAAAATATCTCCTTCCTCCCAGCCAGCCAGGAGCCTCCCTCACTCTTTGTCACGCTTGTTTTTTTGAGTCCCATACAGTGTGTGAATAAATGGTCATTGTTTAACAGTGTGTCTTTGTGGTCTGTTTAGTGCTGGGACAGTGAGCACGTCTCTTTGCATCATCCACCCATCGTTACATTAAAGATTTGCCTTAACATTTTGTAACTGCCACAGTGACCCTGAACTGCCTCTGTGAACTCTCTAGACCTCTTGAACACATCCTGTGAGCTGCTGTCACAGTCTTTTATTGGAGCAGTAAAAGGAGGAAGGTACAAAGAGCTTTATCAGTTGTTTGTCCATAAATTACCTCCCCAGTGTTTCAGTGTGTCTGTGTTATCGCTTTACCCCGAATAAAGTTCATTGCATTCGAGGAAACTGACAGCAGCATGTAGTTGAACAATAAGCAATTATATAAGAGATAACTCAGCACAGGTGTACGTCTTGCAAACTGCCGTATGTTGTCAAATAAAGGGTTGGTTCAACTAAATAGGGAATAGTTTTGGTTTTATATTTGCCTCCGACATTTCTGCCTCCACTCCAAAACAATGGAGGCTAATGGAATATAGTTTGTGGTGCTCAAAGTATCCAAAAATGAGGGTTAAATAGGTTACTATATTTGTTTTTTGTATAGTATTCCCTTAAATTGTTTAAAAAACAAGCAGCATTTAGATTGAGCATTTAACAAAAGAGAAATTAGTAACTAATGTAATTAAATGCTTTTAATGCGGCTTGAGTCTAATAAATGACTCACCAGTCAGCCGAGCAATCATTGACACTACTGGAAGCAATTGGTGCAAAATCTAATTGTGTACGTTATAATAATCATATTTCATAATTTTTAGTCTACCTATTTAAACAATGTGAAGCCTCCAGGAGTCAACGGTAGCATCTCACTGAGACCACGACCGTCCTGAGACCTTGATGCTGGGATGTGAAATGTATTCGTGTGAGGAAGGTAATTACTCATATTTGTGTCAAAGTGTTTGTTGGTTAATGATTAGCCGATCCACACAAACAGATAATCAATTAGTAGGCTATTTTAAGGAGAGTAGACTAATATTTGCATGGTATAATAGTAAAATATATGTATTATTGTTAATAACTTAGCCTAGGCTACCAATATTTAGGCTAATAGTCTACATTAACTGAAGTAGGCCTATAGTAGAAACATTGCTGAGGTGAGGTGCTTGTTATTTAGGCCTACTTCGAGTATTTCAATTTAATGATAGCCTACTTATCTTCACCTCATTTATTTCACAGATGCAGTTAGGCATACTTGTTAACTTGTAGCCTAGATTAAGACTTATTCTTAGGCCTACATTAAAAATCAGCACCAACAACAATACAGCATTTAAGTGCATCTCACATGTTTATTGATCAGTAATGATAATACAATATTGTAATAGGCTAGTAAAACATTAACAGCCTACATGATGCAGTGGCAGACTTCTGTGAATAAAAGGGCACCAGAGCTCTGCATGAGACAGCAGTGGTTACGATTAAGATTGTTTTATATTTTGACTCAGATTTAAAGTACTGAAGCTTTTTCGTGTATCTTTTTCATGAATGCGGAATAGGCTATTCAAGCCATCGCCAAATGAGTCATTGCTTTTCAGCTCCACAACACTCAGTCCCGCTCCCAGTCGGCGGGTGGCGCTGTATCGGAGCCCGGGAAGCTGTTGTTGTGTCCGGAAGAAGGACGGTCAGCATGGCGGATTTTTTCTTCACTTGGTGCTTTGCTTTATTGTGTTTTTGTGTGTAATATCATGGTGTAATATAGTCACAGTGACATTTATAATCACTGATGTAAAGTGTAGCGCTGCAGCGGGCGGTTTTTTCACATACTAACGGCTGTTTTTCGCGCCGCACGGTCCCGGGAGACGTAGCAGCTTTTACACCGTCTCTGCAAACGTCGTGACTTGTGACCTAGTTTGGTTTGGTGAGTTTCTGTCTCCTCCTTGGTTATTGCTGGATACTCGCATCAATACTCCATATTTCTTTAGTGGCTCTGTGCTGTGTCGATAGGCGACTGCTGTCCGTATGACGTTGGTTGAATTAATATGGTGGAGCAAGGCCGTTAAAAACCGATGATACTGCCCGTAAAAGACAAGACCGTAAAAACCAGTCGACAAGTTAATGCAGAGGCTTATGCAGCTTGT
Organism: Ammodytes marinus; assembly: GCF_949987685.1. Lineage (NCBI taxonomy): Eukaryota > Metazoa > Chordata > Actinopteri > Uranoscopiformes > Ammodytidae > Ammodytes > Ammodytes marinus. The sequence goes on along the minus strand of NC_137235.1, from coordinate 8,645,261 downwards.
TGCGGCGTGATATCTCTGTACTATGTGTGGCATTTGTCCTTTAGCTTTCATGGACGGGGCTCGAAAATACAGGGCCCAACCAACAACAGCCCAACCCCCGCTGTGAAACGATAAACAACTAATCCTTCCCAGGGCCCCCAGTCCTAAACGGTTATATCTCACAAAATATGCAGTAGAGCTTGAAAGTAGGCTACCTTGGATTATTTTTTCAAGTTACAGGCTTACTACAGATCATAAAAAAGTCTTAAAGGCATTGAAGAAGTTTATCTAAAAAAAATGCTGAAACCTCGAGATTGTATTCATTGTTTTGTTTCTGACATTTCAATTTAGTAGCCTATCTCAAAATAGGCTAATTGGTAGAATCTATCAAATTCAAATTCCAAACGCCCCAATATTAAAGTGACACAATATTATTATTATGTTAGCTTTGTAGTTGTACTCTGAATGACCTGAATTAAAAAAATGACATAGGGCCTATTAAAGTAAAAAAAAAATATTTTTCTCACGTTTCTCTGGACCCAAGTAGGCTAATCATGTTTAATCAAAATTGCCCTTAAAGGTGCAGTGTGTAATATGACATCATCAAGTAAGTTCTAGAAAGTTCTAGAATGCAACGCTCCCTGGGTAACCCCACCCCTTTCGAATAATAACAGAAGCTACAGTGGCCTTCAAGGACAAGAACAATTCTAAATTTTAAACAATGCACCTGATGACATTCCAACTATGACACTTCCAAAATGGCGGTGAGAAGGCCTTGGTCCAAAGTATGGAGAAATATGGACATATATGAGACCCTTTCTAAGGAAAAAAATAATAATTCTATAAAAAAAAAATCAGCTATTATGCACTCAATTAAACGTTCTTATTGATATTATAATTATTTTCTACAAAATCTGCTAGGAAATAAAACCCAAAATTCTACACACTGCAGGTTTAACTCAATTAATTGATTTCTCTGCAATTTTGGTTGTAGTAAAATTGTTCTTTTAGGCAGGGTTGTTGACTCAAATTGTTCTGGTTACTTTTAAAGCTGTTGTTTGTAGGTTATCCACTTATTTTACATGTTAGGGTCATTTACTAGTCATGACTATTCAGTCGGTGGAAATAGATGTCTTATAACCATTGTGGCTCTAAAGCAGTGGTTCTCAAAGTGCGGCCCGCGGGCCGCCAACATATCTGGCGGCCTGCATTGAATTATGAATTATTAAAAGAAGAGAAAAAAAATATATATATATATATTTTTTTTAATTGAAACAGACGGAGGGGATGCGTCCCCGTAACAGTAAAAACAGTACAGGGGTCGAAATACTTAAATATCCCTCCTAATTGTTTATATTCATTCCCCAATTATTAATAACACCCCTACAGTGGACCGTACCATCTTAAACTTGCGAAGTTCGGCTGGCCTCTGCCTCTAGTTGCAGACGGCTGGTCAGCCTCCCGCAGTGCAGCAGGCAGTGTACAGGGTTTTTCCTGCATAGAGAACATTTTGGCGCCCGCCAAAGCGGATTTATCCAGCGCCAAAGGAAAATCAGGAGCGCCAAAATGATTAAGATTGAGAATAAATATAGCTATTTAAAACCTCTCCAAATTCAGCCCAATTTAAGTCATCCTTCTTGAGTGGTTGGACAATAACTTGAATTTCATTTTCGATTACTATTACGGCTTCCCTCAATCATGAAAACAAAATCGTTATTAAACTATCATTGTTCCGCACGCCGGGGCATGCAGGCTGTTAAATGCAGCGAACCCTTTCAGCCGAGCGGTGCGCTCGCTCGGCCTCTCCCTCACCTGATAATTTAGCTATCGGCTGGTCCAGAGAGTAGGAGGGAAATGTTGCGCATTGCCGGGTGTTTTGAAAAACTTCTAGATGACGAGAATAAAGGTAAAACTAATTGTGTTGTCTGAAAACACTTCAGACTCACAACAAACTAAAATAATGTGCAAGATTTGTCACGCGCGGACACGCGAGTAACGTGACATACGCGACCGCGCGACAGAGAGAGAGAAAGAAAAGGTATACGACCTGATCTGCACCTCTAAACATCCCGACCAATTTGTTTATTCACTGTAAGTCGAATCATAGTGGTCTATGACCAAGCAATCACTGAATAAAAAACACAGGAGGTTTAAAGCTCCTTGACCCCTGCCACCACAACTCTCAACACTACAATGCAACTGCCTATCCACCCTGCTCCTTGACATAAATAAATCATGCCCTTACATTTAATGCTATCAAAAGACGTGCCCTATCAACACCATTTACAACTGGTTATTTTTATTTTGACATATTTTTTTTATTCAATTATTAAAAATATGTTTCACTTATTTAGCCTATTTCTCCCTGTTTTCAGTTCAATTAGGCCTTTGTTTAAAGTCCAAAGTCATGGTGTTATTAGAAAAAAAACCTTGTTAAAAGTAAAATAAATGCATAATGATTAACTGTCTTTAATAATCGTGATAACACAATGTGATTACTCAAAATAATCATGATTATGATTGTTTCTTTCTTCTTGCAATTGCCATGGTTTAGATCAATTAGAAACAATTAGGGCCAGTTTCACAGACATGGATTAAGCTTAGTCCTGGACTAAATGGAATTTTGAATGGAGATTGTCTATTGAATGTACAATTTAGTCCAGAACTACGCTTAATCCATGTCTGTGAAACCGGCCCATAAAGTATTAAATAGGTAGCAGGGTTCGACATAACGTATAGCCCGATGGCCCGGGGCCAGTAAAATCATATGCAGGGCAAGTTGATTGGCCAGTCACTGGCCCAGGCGGGCAGTTCAGTATCTTTTTGTAGACTATATCATGGTTCATTGAAATGCGCGTTGAGAGTCGGAATGAAAGCAGTGTTTATTTAAGACTCAATATAATAAACCTAATATAAATTATATTTTTTAACGAAAGGCCAGTGGACAAACGATGCGTGGGCGTTTTGACAGGCGGAGCAACAAGCGGGTGCACTCTCGCTCCGTTGGCAGAGCTGCCTACCTTCCGTCTGCGAGTCGACAAATCAATCGACTTGCTTTGCCCCCTTTCTTTCTTCCCACAGCAGAGGTTGAGGTGCAGAAAATGATAACTGCGCTTTTCCTTTATCTGCCGCCGTAATGTTACAGTATTTGCATCCAAGCCCCAATGGTAATACAAATGAGAGGCTTTATTTAAACGCTGTGAATGCGTCTTCGGTGATTGTGTCGGTTGTAGACAGAAACGAACGGAGGGACTCCGCTCACTGTACAGTTCCTATAGTCGCGCAGTTTGGCACTGTGTTTTCAGGCTCGAGACATTCAATCAGATCGCGGAAGTCTTTCCCATTGAAATCGCTAACGGGGAGAATATCCCCGGTTATTATTTTAGCCACAAACCACAGTTCATCTGCGCGACGGCTCACTAGCTGGCGAGATCACACGGTGAAACGCTGCTGTGATCGGACGAAGGCATTGTGTGTTTCTAAGGTGATTTAACGTCATAGTCTTAGACGAGCGTTTAACTTATGCTGCATATTTTGCACTGCATTGTTTTTTTATCAATTGTTTGAAAAAATGGTCCCACACCGGACTCTAATGTGAAGCTGACACTTCATGGAGAAGTGACACTCCTGCAGCGCGCTCACGACCAGACGTGAACTCCCATATACGGTGAAATCTCCCATTAAAAAAACGGCATAACCCACTGATTTTCGGATTTCTATTCTATTTTTAAAGTCAACTTGAGCGCAAGTGGAAAACCGGTCATTCGGTCGACACATTCACATCCCTAATGCGAAATGAGAAAGTAATAAAAACAGCCTACCACACCACAAAGAATGATCAGACCTTCATCTCTTATTTTTTTTTTAATGTTTGAACATGACTTCTGCAGGTGAACTATTCATTAAACTGCCCAAATTCAAGAATAAAAACAACCATCAAACTACTGGACTTTAAAATACTGGCCCACTCTTTCAACATACTTTCAGTTGTAGGCTTCAAATTCAATATGTTTGCCTGGTTTTATATTATGTGTATGAGCAATATCAACATTTCATATAATTAACTAAAATAAAAATAACCAAATCTAAAGGGAATATCTATACTGTTACAGTATAGATATTCCCTTTAGATCTGGTTATTTTTCTAATACAGGTATTATAATAATTGACACTAAATTATGAAGAAAAAAAAGTGTGTGCAGGGCCAGTGAAAATATACAAGGGGCCAGTAAAACTCGGATCCACTGGCCCGGCGGGCCAGTAGGAAAAAAAAGTTATGTTGTCCCCCAGACCCCAGCATTTAATGTGTCCCCCCCACTGTTGAAATGAAACCTAGCCCTTCATTTATTAATTAAAATGTGTTAATTACACATTATTGGATGCAGACCAATACATGTAAACTTTAAAAATGCAAAGACGCTGGCCATTCGGTGGCTCCCGGTCCAATGTTGGGTTCCTAAATTGGCACTCAGCTATCAAAAGTTTGAGAACCCCTGCTCTAAAGGAATACTTAAAGAAAATCCCTTGAGTAATCTGGGTTTGGATTAGAGACTACATATTTTAAAAGAAAGCTTGTGGGTATATGGAGCCTGAGGTTCTATCAAAAGATGCCGACTTGTGTTCTAGTAAACAAAAGGGCACACGTTTTTGAAGTCAGCCAGGATATCTCTGTGCCTGCTGGGTGACCTTTTAACCTTTCTCCTTTCAATCTGTAAGGTCTGTTTTTCAGACTTTACAGATTGCTTTAAAGCAGAAGTAAGGGATATTTATGTTAACACGTGTTAAATCGCTCTGTATTCATGCAGTGATCACTAGTGTGCACGCTTCATAATAACACAGGTCTCTCAGTCACTCCACTCTGCACATAATAGGCGAGAAACTATTCTGGTATCCCCACAACCGTATATCCAATCGGAAGAGAGAATGCTACAAACAGGCACGTCTCTCTGCCCGTGCATGCAAAGGGGTGAATGTTTATGCGCCTACAATGGTGGAGCAGGTAAAAGTCCTTCCCAATGTCTGGTTTTATGGGATTTACAGATCCGAGATTAGGCTAGATAACTAGCTGTTTGAAGACCGCTGTGCGTTAATGTGGTGATGTAGGGATGAGGGAGGGGACTGCTAACAACAGTGACTGACAGGAAGTTAGCTAAAAGAACCATTCCATTGCAAGGTGGGAAACGCTGGGCTTGGTGGTGTACTTGGAACTAGTGCAATTTTTTTTAAATATATTGCATAGCCTTAAACTGAGCCTTAAAACTAACTTGCTTTTGTTTTATTCACAGTTTTCCTAGGGACCTTAGTGGGATGAAACATCAGGAGCCTGTTCACGGACCAAAGAGGGTAGCATCTTAATAAGTTGTCTCACTTGACTCAAAGAAAAATTCAAATCAATCTCAGTTAAAAAAAGACACACCATAAACTAAGAATGGGTGAAGTGACTTCTGAAGTAGATGAGGAGATAACCAAACAGGATGCATGGATGGAGCCACTCCCAGAACCACTTCTTATAATCCTGTCCCCACCTCCACCCTTCTTGCCCCGCCCTGGAAAACCAACCATGGTTTGGCAAAAGTGGCTTAAAGCTTTTGAACATTACGTTGAAGCGCTTGGTGAAAACGAGCTCAGCGACTCCAGTAAGTGTGTTCTCATACAGAACTGCCTCGGCCCAGAGGGCCAGCACATCTATACAACCCTGTTCCAGAGTGAAACCACGTACACAGCAGCCATCTCAGGGCTGACTGTTTACTTCACCTCTGATCCCACCTCTCAGATGTACCGCCTTATATTTCATCACAGGGCTCAGATGCCCGCGGAGACTGTAGATCAGTTTGTGTTTGCTTTAACAGAACTGCTGAGGCCTTGCAACTATGGGGACGACTTAGAAGCTAAACTTATCCTGGATCAGCTGATTAAGAAAACAAACTGCCCACAACTAGGAGAGAGGCTGCTGTTGGAAAGGGAAACTATGACCTTGGACAAGGCAATGGTTATCAGTAAAGAGGTTGAATCTGCATTGAATGAATCTACAATGTTCGGTGTTCATGAAGTCAGTGTGGATATTGGAGACGATCTGGACCCGCCTGTCCCAATAAAGTACAAAAGAGGACGGCCACGACGTGGGGAGGAAAGGCCAAAAAAAACAATAACCGGTGTGAGTGTGGATACTGGTGACCATCTGGACCAGTCTCTTCCAATGAAGCGCAAGAGAGGGCGGCCACGACGTGGGGAGGAAAGGCCAAAAAAAACAATAACCGAAGAAGTGAGTGTGGATATTGGAGACGATCAGGACCCGCCTCTTCCAATAAAGCGCAAAAGAGGGCGGCCTCGGCTTGGGGAGGAAAGGCCGAAAAAAACATTAACCAAAACAAAGCCATGCTTGATAACCCCGACAAGATCATCAAAGCCATGCTTGAAGAAAACCAGAGGAAGACCATCTCGATACCGAGATAATGACTGTAACAACAGTGATAACCTATGCTTTAGTGAAAATTATGGAGACAAGCCTAAAACTGTTAATGAGACTAATCCAGCCTGTGATACTGCCAACGATAAAGCAGCAGCAGATGATGATGATGTTGTTGATAAAGATGATGATGATTACAGGCCCTTCTCCACATCAGAGCCGATTGAAGAGGATTACCAGGACCAAGGTAGTGATGCTGAAGACTATAAGACTACTTCTGGGACTCGGACTAAACTAAAAGGCCCCTACTGTCCCATCTGTATCGACAGGCGCTTCAAAAGCGCTCACAAGCTGGCCAGACACATGAGGATGCACACAAAGGAGAAGCCGTTCTGCTGCCCACACTGTCCCGTCACCTTCAGCCAGTCCTATCACATGACCCGACACCTGAGGAACCAGCACGGTGCGGGCCAACACGTCTGCTCCACGTGTGGCGAAAACCAAGGGAGCCTGGAAGAGCTGAAAATTCACAAGAGGACACACGTACCGAAAGCTCTGTCATGTCCCGTCTGTGACCAAATATTCACCAGCAACGCTGCCTTTATGGCTCACACCGTATCACACTGCATTCAGACATTGGGACATAGTTCCCAGCAAAGTGATGAATTGGAAAACCGAGAAACAATCGCATCTTGTGATGAGGGGAACGGTGAGAATGATGACTCCGATGAAGATGGCCCTGAGAATGATGCAGACTCAGATTTTACTGTCCCGATTGTAAAGAAATCTCAAGAGAAGAGTCGCAAAGGAAAAGCCGCCTCTAAGGTTGGAACAGAAGGCCATTTCTGTCCCCACTGTCCTGAAAGACGCTTTAAAGGGTCAAACAAGCTAGCCAGACACATGAGGACGCACACAAAGGAGAAACCCTTCAGCTGCCCGGAATGCTCTCTGTCCTTCAGCCAGTCGTACCACATGACCCGACACCTGAGGAAGCAGCACGGCTCGGGCAAGTACATCTGCACCAAGTGTGGCAAAAGTTTAAATAGCTGGCTGGAGCTGAAGACACACAGGAAAACCCATGCTGTCGAAGGCCTGACCTGTCTCGCATGTGATAAACAGTTCAAGGAGAAAGCTGAACTTGTGAAGCATCTTAAAATGCACAAGAAGGTCCAGGCCAGCCCTCGAAGCCTGATCTGTGGCGATTGCGGCAAAGTGTTTGGTAGAATGTATCATCTGAAAAGGCACATAGTGACTCATCGTAAAGCAACAAACGGCGAGTGTTACACATGCCCCAATTGTCAGAAGACTTTTGCCTTCCCAGAAGATCTCAACAAGCACTTAGAGATTCATGTGATGGAGAACAGCGGGACTTGTCCGAAATGTAACGAAAACTTTGGTAGTCCAGAAGAACTGGAGGCGCACATGGGTGTTCATGAAAAATCTTACGCCTGCAGTATCTGTGGAAAGAAGTTTAAGGTTGAGTATGCGCTGAAAAAGCACGAGCAAGGTCACCAAAACGAACAGTATTACTGTGAATTGTGCTGCAAACGCTTCGTCAAACTGTCCCACTACAGGAGGCACATCATGGTCCATAACAGAAGGGAAACCAGATGTCCACACTGTGACAGCGTTTTCCTAAAGGTAAACGCTTTAAAGTATCACCTGCGGACCCATACGGAGGAAAGACCTTACCAGTGCACCGGTTGTATTGAGACCTTCGTAGAGGCGGAAGATTTAGAGCAACACCGCCTCAAACACAGGAAATTCAAGAAGGAGAGGCCATACTCGTGCACTCGGTGTGATTGCGCTTACTCTACGCTTATCGAGCTGACAGAACACATGAGCCAACACGAAGGAGAGCAGCCGCAGAACTGCCCCGTCTGCGGCAAGAGCTTCCTGAACAAGAACAAGCTGGAGAAGCACCTGAGCATCCACACAGGAGAGAGGCCTCACCTCTGCTCCATCTGCGGCAACGGCTTCCCCTCGGCCGCCAGTCTCAAGCTACACGCCTACATCCACACGGGAGAGAAACCCTTCCAGTGCTCGCAGTGCAGCAAGACTTTCAGTTCTTCCAGCGGGCTGCGGCTGCACGGCAGACAGCACATGGAGGTGCGTCCCACCTTCATCTGCCCCGAGTGCGGCCGGACGTACGGTCGCATGACGGAGCTGAAGATGCACCAGCGCTACCACACTGGGGACAAGCCGTACGCATGCACCTGCTGCAACAAGCGCTTTATTAGCAAAGACAAACTGAACGTTCACATGAGGATCCACACAGGGGAGAGGCCATACTCCTGCCCACACTGCGGACAGACATTTACGCAGACCGGGGACAGAAACAGACACATCAGTAAATTCCACGATGGTCTGGCTACAGAACTTTTCTGAAGCTTTGAGGGATCATAGTGGAATTTCCCCTTGGGAACAATTAAGTCAAGTACCAGTGGTTTTTTTAGCCAAAAAGTTAAGAACTGTTCCAGATAGTAATTTTTCTTAAATAGCATGAGAAATATGCTTCTACACTACCAGATAATTGTTATGGTTAAATCTAGATAACGGACCATGTTTTTTAAGTCCACACACTTAGCTGTCAAAGAGAAACCCTCTTGAGTGCTGGAAGATACCAAATTAGCATTAGGATTCGAATGCCTGCTGGGTTCTATTTTATATTAGTCGTATCTATAGATCATGAATGCCGGGTTGTTTTTTGTTGTTTCTTTGCAAACTTTCCATTAAGTGATTGTGGGCAAAAACATGCAAAACCACTAGTTTCTCTGTGCAGATGAAGCATTTACTGTTTCCATCCAAATAGTTTGACTAGTCTGCTATGCTGTTTTCCACAAGCTTCATACCTGGACTCTCTTCTATGTCACTACAATACAAAAGCTCTGCATGAGGATTTAGTCCTTGTAGGTCACCCCCTCTCATCCCCAAACCCAATCGCCCTCCTCACAACCCTACTGTCCAATAAAAGAAAACCCTGTCTCACCAACAGACTCTCACAGTAGTGACTGGCATGCGAATTGATCTTTTGCATCCAGAGATTTTATGTTCCAAACGTTGCCTTGTAGATAGGTCATGGACACACACCTGTGGCTATTATCATGGTCGAAGAAATAACACTAAAATATTTCAAATAAGTGCGGTTTCTGTCCTACCTACCACCATATATGTTGTCATGTGATGCTTGTGGCGGATTACCTTTGGACATTTTTTATGTTTCTGCTTCTCTGTAATCAAGCATTTTGTAACTGTGTTTAGAGAAGTGTCGTGAAATAAAACTATTATTCACTCTGCTGCAAGTGCAAAGAGGTTTACTAATGACGTTTGTAAAAGGTCAACATTTACACTTCATCATTTTATTCTCATTCAGTCAAGCAAGACTCAATCAGGTGTAAATTGAATTAATCAATATGTCTCATTAAAAACCCATAATCAATCTTAGTCCATGGCTGATTTGAGACTGTTGTTTCACAGAGGGCTGTTTCATAGTGGAGCAGGATTAATGTAAAAACATTGTACACTCATTGAAGAATTTGTGGGCATATAATCTCAAATAACGAAAAAATTATTCAAATTGGTGATCTAAAAAAAGAAATATTTAGATATACTAAAAACTACATTGAGAAAAAAGATTATTATTAATATGATAATGAATTGAAAAAGGAGCAAGAGCACAGGCAGTCCACATGGGGGTGCTGTGGACATAATACTTCTAAGAAATCTAAAGAAATGTAGTCTTTGTTAATGAAAAAAATTGAATGACGTCCTTTATGTGTATGTATTTACACAAAATAGATACTTTTTTTTCGGCACCTATAATTACTTTGCAGATAAAGACTTTAAAAATATGGTGATCATGTGAAATGTGATGAATAGTATATAATAAATGTGTATACAAAATTATGAAAAGGGGTATACATAGCCTATAGGTAAATTTGCATATCGTCACCCTGTTAAAATAATGGCCTAAGTCACTTTTTGGCCAAAATGATTTTTTTGCTTAAATGGCCTAATTCCTCAGTTGAACAGATCATGTGATTTTACTTGACATAGGCCATTATACCATATTACCAGAATGTCAAGAGTGTGGTTTAGGCCATTTTATTTTATCTAAGTCAAAATTTACTGTTAATTTTTTTTTTCAAGGACATTTCACAAGTGTGTAAAATGGCTTAAGTCACAAGTTAAACATTATTATAAAGGGTTTATTCCTAATATCTTACATAATTGACAGAAATTGTTATTACAATGTCAAGAGTCATCTTTTGACATAACCTGTTTGAGTGAAATTATTAATGAATATCATATATTCAATCTTTGGTTTCAAGTTTTTTGTGTTTCCTGAAAACACTGAAAAAATGACTTAGGCCATTATTTTAAGAGGGTGACGTGATGATGTAAACATAATAAAAGTGTATTGCAGTTGTGGCCTATGGGAGAAATACGTTTGAGTTTATAAGTATACAGCAGCATAAATGTAAATTCTCAATTGAAATATAAGTAGCCTATGTCAAATGTGAACTCAAGTGCTGTAGCCTACTTGAGTAAAAGTACACGAACATCCTGTCCGATAGGTGGCGCTGCTCCAACGTGACGTACCTTCGTTCTGTTTATAATCAGAGGAAACAAGATGGCGACTTTAGCCTTCGTGTTGTTACAGACTTTAATTTGTTTTGTTCCCGGTTTACGTCTTCATCAGGAAGATATTTTGAAGCCACTTAGGTAAAGTTAAGGCTTTCAGTGACTCAGGTAAACTAAAATTAAGATCTCATGTGTCTAAAATGCTAACGCTGATGCTAAACTCAGGCTAAAATTCTATAGCAGTTAGCTCATGCTTAGCTAAGGCTAGTTTTCAGTTGTCTTTATCAGAAAGGTAGACCGCAAATTGTATTTGGTTGAATATATATGTGGGAAATGGTTTTGTCAGAATTAACGATACCCTACGACATTTCATAATGCATAAAAACTCGACTCAGTGAGAAGCAACCCGCTAAAGAGAAAACACAAACCCTAACTTTCAGCCTAATAGCAGGAGTCTATCTCTAAGACTGACTTCTATTGAAATAACAGTGAACTTGTCAAAACTTTAAGACTGCCATAGCTGAAGCCACATTCGCTCGTCATGGCTGCTTTAGGCTTTACTCCTGCGAGCGGACACGATATATTTAGCTTTGACGTAACCGAGCAATCCAGCTCCAAAACAAGTGTTACACTCAGTGGGGAAGAAGCCAGGCACTTCTACGAAAATGTAATGAAGGATGATGAAGAGAAAGATGTGTTGAGGAGTCACAGTAAACAGAGGAACAGAGAATCCAGTGGAAGAGTGAGGAGGAGGAGAGTCAGGGCTGCAGAGATGCAGCAGGGCCAAACTGATTATGTTGTGCAAAGAGGGATGAGCGGTGAAAGTGAAGGCAACCAAAGGAGAGACACAAACCTCTCTGAAAGCACTATGGAGCTCCTGGGGCTCAGGTTGCTGCGCTGTGCCCACAATGGGGACGTCCCTGGCCTTAAAGACCTGCTCTCAAAGGGGGTAGACATCAACACACAGGTACAATACTTTCTTCTCAGTGTGTTTTCACTTTTAGGACAACTTTTTTTTTTTTTGAATTTGTTTTACGAGCCAGTGACCTCTCCTTCAGGATACTTACTTCTGGACTGCCATGATGTGTGCAAGCTGGTCGGGACAAAGAGCAGCAGTGAGGCTGCTGCTGCAACGCGGAGCAGCCTGGGTCGGCGTGGTGGATACACAGGGCAGGGATGCCAAAGACCTGGCACTGGAAGGTATAGACATGTAACTCTAACAAGCAACTCTGAATTGCTGTGTTTATTTGTACATTGATGATGTTGAACTAATCCGTATCTACTCTTTTCCCTCAGCGGGCAACAATGAGGTATTGGAGGAGTTGGAGAGCTATGGGAGGAGTGCACCGAGTGAAACACAATCCGAGAGCAGGTTTACACACTCTTGAGTTGCATACAATTTAAACCCAGTTGTATTTAATGTAATTCTTTTAATTAAATGCATGTTTTACTAAAAAAATATGACAGACCTGTCCATTATGGAAACAGAAACATGGACCCTTCCTACAACTGAAATATGCAAAGGTCACTGAGCTGCCATTTTCAATTGGATAATGTCAAATTTCTCAAACTATCCATCAAAATATGACGTTAAAATTTGATGTAATTGATGTAATGGTTTCAGCTAAACTGTCATGGACCTTTTCTTCCTCTAATACTTCTCCTCACTAATGTTATCTCGTGTTGTGTTTGTCCCCAGCGCCCCCCAGCCTCAGTGGTGTGGTGTGTGCTGTAGTGAGTACAGCAGCAGCAGCCTGTCGGCACATCTCTCCTCCACTCTGCATCAGTTCAGTCTGCGCCGTCCGTCCCCCACCCCCTACTACTGCCTGCCCCCCTCCAGCAACAGCTACAAGATGATGCTACGCAGCGGATGGAAACCAGGGACGGGACTGGGCCCGGAGGGAGACGGCCCGCAACAGCCAGTGCCGACTGTGCTAAAACGAGACCAGAAAGGCCTGGGCTATGGACAGATGACAAGGGCCAAAGTCACTCACTTCCGAGCCAGGGATCGTGATGCAGTGAAACCACCGTCCAAGGTGAAAGCAGGGGTAGGAGGGAAAGGACAAAGGAAGGAAGACATTAGGAGAAAAGAGCACAAAGATAAGACCTGGGAAAGAGATTTTCGTGCCTCTTTTTATCTTTGACACCTGCTCACATTGACTTTCCTACACAACCTCTTTCTAAATCTCTGAAACATTAAACAACATTTTATTATGAACACAAACTGTACCAGTTTTTTTATTTGATACTGCAAAGTTGTTATGTAAAGCTGCTTGGAGATGTGAGCATATGCAAATATTTACTCTACCTCAAAGTTCAGACTGTGTCCATTTATGCAATCAGTTTTACCACTGCCAACCGGTAGGGCAATGGTCAAATGTGGCACTGATTGATTTAGGCGTTTTTATGGTGATTGTGTGACTAAATACAGTGTTTTTACTGTTAACCCACTAAGATTAAAAAAACTCGTAATCTAACAAACATCACAGTGAACAGTGAGGTATGTTCATATGTTTTATATAGCAATAACATATTAACCATTGGGACATAACACTTCTATATTTATGAATCCTTAAATATTCATATATTCAAACTATTTAGAAATTTGAACTTGTTTCTAGTAATGTCTTTTGAGCGACTGAAGTAATGCTGTTAAAGTGTGTTCGTTCATGAATGTAGATTCATGCTATGCAACTACAAAACAAACAGCGAACTTTCCCTTTGTAGCAGCACCAGGTACCATATCACCTAATTGAACACACCTGCACACATGTGACTGGTGCTGAGTCACTAGTTTCGAGCATAGAGGTTTCGAGCTAATATGCATAGTCATATCAGCATGACACTTCCTTACAGTAAAGCTCAGTTTAAGCAAATCTAAAGACCCTTTATCCCCCTATGATACAAAATATGGCCTTAGGCAATGGCCCCTTTTTCTATTCCAAAGTCCGGGCTAAAGACTGCTGGTGAACGAGCTCTGGTCATCAGAGTTCCAAGATATCTGAATAACTCCAGAGGGGATTTGCCTCCTTTAGTCACTCTGGTCTTTAAAGCGTTATTTAAGTTGTCTATACTGAGTGACCTGGAAGATGAAAACAGCTGTACATTGTAATCCAATCTTCCCGACCGTAATAAAGACAGTATGTATAATGTTTTAATTGTTCCATGTTGATTGGTTCCCTCCATAGATTAAAAATACCTCCTTATGTAACACGGGGCAAAAGCACAGCCTCACTTCGCAGCATGCAGCTGACTTGTCACCCAGATGACTCAGGTGGTGATAATCGTAATCTTTTATGAGTGTTTTCATAGATAGGATTTTGCATTGCATCAAATAGGTTTTTATTTAATTTTCATCAATCATATCAACGCTAATAAACTATGCTTTAAAGCTGTCATTAGACTCCAGAGGTATCAACAGTCCACAGTAATTTTTTTTAAATCAGTTTATTCATTATGCAATCATTTTAACAATCCAGACTATATATAACTGAAGAAATATTCTGCTATGTTTGTGTCTTGGAAACTTTTTGTGATTATAAATGTGTTTCCTTCATTTGTTCAGTTTAATCTAATTGTTAACAAACAGGATAGGCAACATTTTTGGATCATGACCCCAATAGTTTATTTTTAAGTGCTTTGATATTCCAAACCACTTTTCTTTGTTTACCAAATTATTTGACTGAATTCATGAAGATGATGCATATAAATTGTATTCATGTTCCCCAGGTGTCCCTCAAAATCAACTTGATTAATTATCATAATTTTGATACAGATCATTTAATATGTACAATACATTTACACATATAGAGTATAGTTCAGCCTTGAGGGACGTATCTCTAAGCGTACTGTTAGTTCCACTTGATTTAACGTGTCACCACCTTCAGTTTGATAGGATTTAAGGTTCCAACAAGGCCTTGCGGGTCCATCTTCATAGGGATCATCTGGGGAATGGAGAAATGTAAGAGAGAAACTTATTATTAAAATATTCAACTGTAGCCTGTCTAGTGTCTTACTGTGTAAAAATCAATTGCGTAGACCATGTCCATCAAAGTGTGCAGTATAATCACCTCTGTCTCCACGCAGACTGAGAAGCTCAAGTTTTGCAGAACTTCCACCATGGCCAGTTTAATCATCACCAGAGCAAATCGCATCCCAATGCAGTTCCTTGGCCCGGCCCCAAATGGCAGGTAAGTGTATGGTTTGATGCTCTGCTTGTTTTCTTTACTAAATCTTCAAACAGTACCATACAGAGACAAAAAAAGAATAGAATTTCAGCATTCAGAGACACATCGTTCACAGGACTGAACAAATGATTTATAGGATGGTGAAATTACTTAACTTTAGTGATGCACCACTCTATCAGAAATTATTATCTTATAGCTCAGTGACATTATGAGACTTTCGGCTGAACAAAAATGGAATAAATACATCTTAATTCCTGAGTAAGGTTTAACAGTTAACACATATACAGTGTGGTGGCTACCTCTCAGGTCTGAACTCTTCTGGCTCAGGCCACAGCTCAGGGTCACGTTGCAGAGCGTAGATTGGAACCATAACAAGCATGTTCTTTGGTATTGTGATTCCGTTGATCTTGACAGTTTCTTTGGCAATTCGTTCCGTACGTGCAGCTGGAGGATAGAGCCTTGTGGCAAAAAAAAATATTATTTTTTAAAAACATACTGCATTGATCAGACTTAGCATTTAATCATAACTGATTTGCCTTAAATGTGTATTTTTGAAATGCGAGAGGAAGAAAGATAATTTTTTTTAGCAAATGTTTTGGTCTAGACTAAAATGCCTGAACGGATATTGCATGGATTATCATGAAATACTGTATATAATGATGTGTCTTGGAAGCCCCACTATTACTGATTAAACTGCATTAAGAAATGTTTTGAGCAATAGCCTTTAAAGACTTAAAATTTGTTTATTTCTAGTCTGTGTTATAAAATAATGTTGGACATATCGACCACAGTTTTCCACAGGGGGCAGGAGGTTTCAAAACGGACAAAGATCGGCTACAGTAAGCCTATACTGTATCTGCAACCAGAGGAAAGCACTGAGTTTATTAGCGGTAAATAGATATACAGACAGTTGTTAATTCTCAGGGGGTTTGGTAATACGAATGCCTTTTTCATTTGATTCACTGTTAACACCACAACCATTGCTTGAAAACTGATTGTTTTCTTCTTCAAGGGGAAGTTAGTGATATCTTTGGTTATTATAAGTGTTAAATTACTCTTTATTCATACAGCAATCACTTAAACAGTATGCACAGTTCATATCAGAGGTCTCCCAGACGTTCAGCTTTGCAGTAATTGCCAGATACAATTTTGAGTATCGCACTCGTTTTTATCCAATCAGGAGACAGAGCGCTATAAAGAGGCGGGTCTCTGTGCCCGTGAACGATGACTCGCTGCTCTCCATCACGGCACTATCTGATGAAGACGGCTGTGTGTTCATGTGGTGGTTAAGTAGGGACAAGGGAGGGGACTGTTAACTCAGGAAGTTATCAAAAAGGACAGTATCACTTACTTCTCCTTTAATGTATTTACTATGAAAATCAATATCATGCCATTGGTCTGGTTAGGCATCGACTGGCACAATAAAAGGCTCATTACCTCAGACATTCGTTGATCACACTGTCTAGGTATTCCATCTGCATCAGAGCTTCATATTGGACCGGACCCTACAGAGTTGTTACAAATCACGGTTTGATTAAAGACAATTAAGATTTTACACACTGTAGTTTCATCAGATAAATTGAACTGAGGGAATGGCTTCTCTACCAGCAACTTCTGCTTTACCTTATCAGGGAAAGTGGAATCTATCTCCACTTGTAGGCGTTTCATGACTTCAGGATGTGTTGCCAAAATGTAGGCCAGAAAGGTGAGAGTGGTGGCACTTGTCTCGTAACCAGCAATAACAAATATTGACAATGAAGAAAAGATCTCATGGTCGGTAAGACCTGCTACAAAGCACAGACGGGATACATGAATAGGAAAGGTGGCGTCAACCCCTTCGTGTGAATATATTAGTGTGTACAGATATACAGTATCGTGATTGAGCAGTTACCGCTATTCTGCCTTTCTTTCTTGGATCCTTCGACAGTCTGAGAGTTGATCATATTTTGAAGGATATCTCCATAATTCTGTCATGTTAGATCATTAGCATGCAACAAAAAAAGCGACAGGGTTTAGCTTAAAAAGATCTCTGGTTCGATGTAGAAATATAATTTTAACTTAAAGGCTGAGTTTCAAAGCTACATCTAGACAATGTAGACAATACAGTATCTATCATGATGTAAGATTAGAAATATACAACAATAGAAAATTGTTATCTATATGGCCAACACTTATTTGTGTGATTTGTCCAAACCTGGTGTGTGCTCCCATTGCGTTCTGCTCTGACCCTCTCTAAAATGGTTTTAAAGAAATTAGTAGCAGACTTTGAGAATAAGGAGAAACCCAGCAGCTCCAAGACAGGACGAAATAAGGGAAAACAACCTGAGAAAGAAAAGGGGTTCATAATCATTCATCGGAGATATGCTTTTTAGATCCAACTAGATAAATACATCAAATAAAAGGGAAAAGCTATTATGTACCTTGGAACAGGAAAAGAGGTATGGGGAATCTGAACAGGGTCTTTGCATGGGTGGTGAGGGGACCAGAAGGGTTGTTGATTGAGTCCATATCTACACTGAACGCACAGCTCGCCACCACATCCACACTGTACGGTCCAAAGACTCTGAAATACACATATTGATCATCGGTTCAAACCAGTGGCACAGGCACAAGATTTCATCATGCGAGAAGGTTTTTACCATTCTTATTTCTGTGCGGTTAATATGAAGAGTCAGCCAGCAGTCATTTGGTTTAGCTTATCATAAAGACTGAAAACAATGTGAAACAGCTAGCCTCACTCCATTCAAATATAAATCTCCTGACCCCACGCAAACCACATGTTTTCTTCTGTCATTAAAAAGAAGAAATTATTTGTGAGGGTGCAAAAAAAAGAAGAAATTTGGTTTTATTTATAGAATGGTATTACTCACTCTTTTATATTAATAACTTCTCCATTGTCGGCCTTGGACTGCAGACAGGTCGTCAGTTTGCTGGAATGATGTTTCATAGTGCTAAACATCTTAGAAAGTAGAAAGAGTGCACAACAAATACAATAACATGAAGATGACTTTATACTCTGTTATCAATCTGCCCTAATATGAGTTGAATAAAACTCTCCTGAGAATGTACCTCTTTTATATGGCCAGAGGCGAAAGAGGGAGAGAGGATGTTACGAATCTGTCTCCATTGATCATCCTCAGCAAGGTTCACTGCATCATAGAGGTCCCCATTCAGACGAAAGTTCTACTGGAGCATAGTGGTCGCCCGGGACAGATGGGTTTGTGGGTTAACAAGTGTACGTATTTGCGGAACAGCTGTTAATAGTGGCACCCTAGACAAAGAATTTGCAACTGCAGCCTGCTGCACTTTCAATGACATTAAACTGTAAACATACAATGATGCATTACATCCTATAGTTGTCCATTACACTGGTTACAATTCATAAAAAAAAGTTCATATTTTTACTATAGAAGTTATTACACTGATCAACAAATTCCATGAAACCCACAATAGATTGATCCTATTAACAAGTAAGAGCAGCCTTATATGGTTTATTCCTCTGTGCTATGGAGCTTCGGTGTTGCATCTGCACCTTTGTGTCTGGCAACCTAGTCAATGTTAATCTTGTATGTTCTCACCCGTCGGTTGGTAAAGTAGGTGAAGCACTCCTTCACCATGATGGTTTTCAACATGTCAGGGTCCATCACTGCCAGCATAGGCTGCTGTAACTCAAACGCGCTGGAAATTCACACAAACACACAATTACAATTTTTCTTTTTAAATACTAATGCTACAATCAACAAAGTTGATGCAAAGCTTGGAGTTAGTCTTAATTCTTACATGTAAAAAGCTTTGTAGACTCACCCCCATACTTTCCCATACTTCTGAGCACACACTTCATCATCTAAGTAGTACACCTTGTAACAGATAATACATTTTCATCACCAGTGACATTTTCTGCATTCTTACCAACTGGGTCTGTATATTTAAATGCAAATTATGAAAATAAATAGTGTAAAATTCAAGATGTACATACACGGTTGTTCTGGCCAATTGTGCCAAAGTACATCCGTGGCTTGGGACCTGGGATCCCCAACTTCTTAAATATTCCATGAGTCCACTTGCCATACCTGCGCGGAACACAAAAGCAAAGGTCATGTCTGTTAAGTCGCATAGCATAACACTTCCCTAGTCACTGCTCTCGAAAGGAAAAGGTGGATGTTTGCCATTTCAGTGCATTCCTTGAGGTGATAGATTTCATCTGAGGCATTAATAACTTATTTTCCTAAAAATCCATCTTGTGTTCTTACATAACAAATAAGCAGATAAATGTGATCAGTAGAATCCATGTTTCTAAAGAGAAAAAAGGAAGAGAGCCCATGGCTTTGTCTTGCTTGTTGTGATCTCCGCTCTGCACTAAACTATGACTTCTTGTCATGTGGGCGTTGACTTAAGAACTTTAGCCTCTCCTCTCCTTCCTGGAGGCAGCGGCACAATTACAATATTGCATAATCTTTGGCCGAACACATATCTGAGTATATATCTGAACATGACTCAGACTGAGCACAGATAGTGAGTTAATATGTCTAAATAAAGATATCATAAAACCACACACCTGACCTGAGTACATGTATATGGACACATTTTACCAAAAAAATTGTGTAATTATTCAGCTAAAAATACATTAAACAGCGTATTGCTTTTATATTTGAATTATTGTTTTCCTGTCACAATTACATTACAAATACGAGAAAATAATATAATATTTTTTAAAGAATATAAATCAAGTATAATAAATATTATTATTATATGTGTTCTTTCTTTAATAACACTCAATATAATAATTTTGGTCACAATTTTGCCCCACAGATGGCAGAGCTAATACAAATAACATGATAAGGATTAATGCTGCTTGGTCTCTATCTGTCAATAATTTACCTGACAATCCCAGCCGGCATTGGTTTAACCCCTCACACACACTTTCTTTACTTACGTAACAGGTCAGCAGGAGATAAAAGTCTTTGGTCTTGATTTGAGGACGTCAGTTTAACTTGTGCTACCGTTGACAGAAGAGATGGGCAACCTCCTCTACTTCTCCGCGGAGACATGGACCCTCCTGGTTTTTCTCATCACACTGCTCTTTGTGTAAGTGTTTAAGAGTATGTGTTCCAGGTATTTCCACTGTTGTTAATGTGTGTTTGCCTGAGTGTGATAAATAAAAATCTCTTCTCTCCTTACTCTGTCCTTTTTTTGCACAGGTATTCCTGTTGGAACCACAGAGTATTTGAGAAAATGGGCGTCCCTGGTCCCAAACCAATCCCCTTTTTTGGTACTATGCTGGCATATAGAAAGGTTGGTAAAAACCTGTAAGAGCAACAACACGCCACAGAAGTTCTGTATATTAAATAGATTTAGTTACCCTACTGTGTCTAGTCTATGTGTAGTGTTCTGTTGTAGAATATTAAGTTTTGAATCCATCTATAAAAAATCCTTTCTGCTCTATTGGTATATTGGGATCTAAACTTGCTGACGTAATGGGTTGTCCATTCTATTCATAGCAAAGTTCCAAAGTTTTCCCTGGGGTTAGGACTGTGTAAATATTTCATAGGAGTTGGAAGTGTGTCTGTGAACAAAGAAGCGTTGAAGTGCTTTATGTGGCACACAGTTTAACAGCTTTTACAAGTGTTATTTCTACAGTTTCTTCCTTGGCTTTGTAAAGTGACAAGTGAACGGAGGTGGTGATTGTGAAAATGCACTTTTGGTATAGCCAGGATAGGAGTATCATTTCTTAATGTATAAAAACACACATATCAGTCATGTTAGTTTCCATTAGTGGCTAAAGTAGGTCTAGAGAAAGTGTATGTCTATGTAATCTGTCTATGTTATTTAATGGAAACAAAAGGTATCGGTGTTAACATGCACCATGTAGTGACAACAACTGTAGTTCATGGATCTATCAGAATTTAAATTGTTTATTGTTAGTTATTTACATGTTTCAACATAATGTGTCATGCCACACATATCTCCACCATGTAAGAGTGGAGTCAAGTCATAATTGTTATTCTTCTTGAACCAAGGGATTCCATAACTTTGACTCAGACTGCTTCAAGAAATTTGGGAAAACATGGGGGTAAGTCTGCTTGTTGTAAACTATGTGTTTGTTTTTTGCTTAAAGTGTATATCTGATTGTAAAGCTGCTCATCTGTCCACATTAAGCATCATGTTTATAGTATTGTATGCCTGTATATGTGTATGTGACTGCACATTCTCATCATATTTAGCATTTTCGATGGCCATCAGCCCGTGCTGTGTATCACAGATCCTGCCATGATTAAAACTGTTCTGATAAAGGAGTGCTACTCTTTATTCACCAACCGCAGAGTAGGCTATGCACACTTACCATACAACACTTTCTGTCACTCATTATGGTTGCTGCATTTCAGTTGAAAACTTTCCTTGACTCTTCACCCTACCTCTGCTGCAGAACTTCCATCTGAATGGGCAACTGCACGATGCTGTGTCCGTTGCCGAGAATGATCAGTGGAGGAGGATTCGCAGTGTCCTCTCACCGTCCTTCACCTCAGGAAGACTGAAAGAGGTACAGCCCTCTCCTGCTCTGTACCTCCACTGCTCTTTACTGCATGTTTAACAGAACATTATCCAAAGAAGGTCTGTTTTGCAACTTAAAAAGATTATTTATTGCTTTTCAACATCACAGGGTATGGTGTCATGAGGATGTGAGCTTTAAGTTCAACGTAGAATAACTTTTTCCCTCCTCAGATTGATTCATTAAAGTTTTGTAGAGGCATGAAATAGTGAACATCTTTAATAAGTGTTAATAAAGAAGTATCCATAGTGCCTCTCCAGGAAGTATCACCTTACCTTGGTGGAGAGATTTGTGTGTCCCTATGAAGGGTAGTGTTGTCTGGAGCCTGGTGCTCCTGGTAGGGTCCCCCATGGCAAATTGGTCTCAAGTTAGGGTCCAGATTAAGAAGGGTTCAGAAAGACCCCATGACACGACAAGGAAGTGGACATGTGACGCTGTCCCAGGGCATTTTCTAAAGCCAGGCCGTGAGGGATGGCCCGTCAACAGGAACCTGGTGACTGGGTTTGCCATGGAGACGGATCAAACCCAGGCGGCATAGGCTTGCACTGGGGACGTAGAAAGTCAACTTTCTATGTGTGAAGGAGCCCAAACTTTTGCTCACTTGTACCCACAGTATCAGCTCTGCACATTGCCCCTGGATAGATTCTGTGCTAGTAATGGACTGTCCATAAAAAACATTACGTTCAAACATAAAGAAGGCCATAGGTGTACCAGAGCATCCTAGAAAAGGTCAGTTATATATTTTGATATTGTCATTGGGGTGGGGCCAGACTGTGGACAGACAGGGTTAGCCCAAACGGGTAGTTTGGGTGAACTGGGAATGTATGTAGGAGGCCCCTGTCAGATAGATCTTCAACTCACACCTCCAGCTGGGTTTTTCTGGCTACTCTGTGGTGGTTGGGGACAATGAACTCGAGTAGGCAGCGGGGAGATGTGGTCTAAAGTTCTTAGGTGCCTCAACCCACTGAGGTGGACACCAGTGGTCAGGGAAGCCTTCTAACTGAAGGAGTCCTTGGGAATGAACCTCAGATTAAAGAGGAACTAAATGGATTCCATCCTGGCCTTGGAACCACGTACCAGCTCTTCTATCGGGAAGGAATCCTGAAGGGGGCCTGAGAGTATGTCCCTTTAGTCTACATGTGTTTAGTGGATCTGAAACGGTGTACCACCTGGTTCCCCAGGAGATACTGTGGGAGGTTCTACGGGAGTATATAGGGTGAGGGGGTCTCTTCTCAGGGACAAACAATCTCTATAAGCTCAAAGCAATAGCTATGTCCAAGCTCTAGGCACCACCATGTACAGCACCTTTGTGACGAAAGAGAGTTTAGCCAGAAGGCAAAAAATTGCTGGAGCTGTTGCCCCCGTGACCCTACCCCGGATGAGAGTTAAAAAATGGATGGATGGAGAGATGAAAAAAAAGCAAATATTAGAATCAGAAAAACAACCATAACTTCATGGAACAGAGATAATCTTTTGCTTTTTCCCTTTTATCATATTGTGACTTCTCATACCGGGTGGGGAACCACTGATCTAGAGAAAGCAAAAACAGGAACAGCAGGAACTGTAGTGTGTATTATACCTTCCAGTATTTCAGTAAGCCCTTGTATAACTGTTTTTCTGTCTGTGCCTCAGATGTTTGAAATAATGAAGCGCCAATCTACCATCCTGATCAGCAGCATGAAAAAAAAGGCAGACAAGGATGAGCCCTTAGAGCTAAAGGAGTAAGATCATTTAATACTTCAAAACATTCTATTCATCTAAAATAAATTTCAGAAATGTTTTACTATTTTTAAGCAAGAAATAGGACATCTCTGATGTGTTTGTGTGCTTTAGGTTCTTTGGACCCTATAGTATGGATGTAGTGACCAGCACAGCCTTCAGTGTGGACATAGACTCACTCAACAATCCATCAGACCCCTTTGTCACCAACATCAAGAAGATGCTGAAGTTTGACTTTTTAAGCCCTCTCTTCCTCCTTGTTGGTACAGAATTCCTTTTACTTTTGTAAAATTCAACTATTTTAAATTGTTTACTTGACTTGACTGGTAAACCAAAAGCAATCTGTTCATGGTAACTTTCTGTGAATTTTTAACGTGAACTCGGTCTTTCCTCTGTTCTTGATTAATGTGTTGTTTTTGCTGAATTCCAGCTTTTTTCCCTTTTATGGGTCCTATTATGGAGAAGATGGACTTTGCCTTCTTCCCCAAAAGTGTCACAGACTTCTTTTATGCTGCACTGCAGAAGATCAAGTCTAATCGAGTAACTGGCGAGCAGAAGGTATGGCTGTGTGCATTCATCAGTATACTTAGTCAGATTAAGAAATTTAATCAGAACTATTTGTCTACCTTCAGAGTCGAGTGGATTTCCTTCAGCTGATGATTGACTCCCAGAAAAACAATGACAGCGGTAATGCGGAACAGGAGAAAGGTGACACGCTCATACAAAGTCCCATTCAGTATCTACACACACATACAAAGAACACTCTAAAGCTATTCTAAATCTCCTTGCTCTCTCCCCAGGTTTAAGCGACCATGAGATTCTTTCTCAAGCAATGATTTTCCTCTTTGCCGGCTATGAAACCACCAGCAGCACTTTGAGTTTCTTGTCTTACAATCTGGCGACAAACCCTCATACCATGAAACGGTTACAGGAGGAGATCGACTCAACCTTCCCAAACAAGGTGCGTTTGTTTGGAGGGGGGACAGGGCGGTTTCTGAGGTTGCAGGATGTCCGTTTTGGAGGGGGGAGAGGATTTGTTTGTCTCCATTTTAAACCATTAGGAGTTGCATCATCAAATCAACTTGCTTGACAGACAGGTTCCTGTGTGTGTTTCCATATAGGCTAAAGTTGAGTACCAGGCTCTGATGCAGATGGACTATCTAGAAGGCGTCATCAACGAGTCTCTCCGACTCTACCCCATTGCTCCACGTCTGGAGCGTGTTGCCAAGGCGACGGTGGAGATAAATGGTCTTGTGATTCCAAAAGATACGGTTGTCATAGTACCCACATGGCCCCTGCATCGGGACCCTGATCTGTGGCCTGAACCGGAGGAGTTCAAACCTGAGAGGTGTGGAAAGATATTTATATGTTTAGGTTCCCCTAACAGATCTTCTGTATCTCAGTGCATTATCTATGTAATTAATATATAATTGTGTGTTTGTGTGTGTGTGCCCTCAGGTTCACAAAGGAAAACAAAGAGTCTATTGATCCGTATGCATACATGCCTTTCGGGGTGGGGCCAAGGAACTGCATTGGGAATCGATTTGCTCTGGTGATGATGAAACTAGTTATGGTGGAGATCCTCCAAAAGTACAACTTCACTGTGTGTAAGGAGACTGAGGTGAGACAACAACTGTTACTCTTCACTCTGCTTGTAATTGCTTTTTTATGGCGTTTTATGAGTCCAAATGATTCCTGTCCAAATAATATTTATTGCTGGTTATATAATGCCAGATGTAGCCAATCATCTGTGTCAGAAAGATTGGTCTGTTCAAAGGTAGAAAAACTATTACCTAAGACTTTAAAGATCATTTTAAAATTGACCATCCTGCATAATGCTGCATACAGTACTTATAGATGTGAAATAGTACATTCAGCTATCTGTTCTTGCATTAGGTTTCCAACCTCTTTGTTGAAAATGATTGTTTGCAGAAAAAAAAATAACAAGACTGAGTTTTAAACATTGCTAACAGCGTTCATTCCTATTTTCTCTTCGTATTCAATTTCCTGCCAGATCCCCCTTGAGTTGGACAACCAGGGCCTGCTCATGCCAAAACGACCAATCAAACTGAAGCTGGTGCCACGGTCTGAAGCCTCAAGCTAAAAACAAACAAAAAAACAAGATAGAGGATAATTAACGTTGAGTCGGGAGTACAAACATTTCCGGTGGAAATAGCAAAGTACATTTAAGTACCTAAGTACTATATTGAAGTACCTTTACTTCCATTTAGTATTGCCATATTCTGCTACTATATACTTCTACTCGAGTTCTGAATGAAATGTTGCCGTTTTTATTCCTCTACATTGATTTCATTTAAGTTGCTTTGCAGATTCAGATTTACAACACAAAATGTGATCAACAAATAAATTATGACAATATGTTGTGTATATAATACTGTATATTACATTAGACTTCATTGATTCCCTGGGGGAACTTATTAGCTACGAAACGGGAATTAATCACATGTTGCCAGCCACAACATCAGCGTGATTACAAATGTTATAATCTTAAAGATTTTTCTGAAATTGACCATCTCTCAGTACTAACTTTAGTACTTTTGGTACTTGGTACTTATACTTTGGTACTTTTACTTTTGTAAAATGTGTGTGTATTATGGTACCATTTTCTTCTCTGTTTTTGTTCCATTTAAAGCTATTATGAATATTCATCTTAAAGTTTGTTCTCAAATGACAAACGGATCATTTGTCAAGCCTGTGTCATTGATAAAGGATCATTTGGATTTTTCTCTTTCCCACTGTGATTCCAACATGTGTTCTGATCACTTTCACAGAAACTTGCAGGTGCTACAAAGGTTTGAAATGTGGCTGTACAATAGCAGAGACCGACACATTTTGATATTTACAAAGTTTTTCAAATACAGTAAAGGGACACCACTTTTTTTGTTTAACCAACAGCAAACCTCAATATTAGAAAAAAGGTTATATGAGTTAAGTTTATTAAAGGAGTGGTGTCAAATCCTCATTTCTGTGAAAACAATTACCCATATATCAATTCATCTGATCATGTTAGCTGTAGGCTACTTGTATTTGCTGCTCAGTAGATTAATGTATTAACAAAACACATCTTATAAATAAAAAGCAACATATCTCCTTTTGATTTGTAGTTAATTAAATGTACTCGGTAATATTAAGTTTATGAATGAAATGCAATGAAATAATGGACCTGTCACAACCAGAGCCAGTTCGTAATATTGATCCTGTTTTCCTCATGCAATATCACAAATTCTCCGGTCATTTTCGATCCTGCCTCTCCTCCAATTAGCTCCTTCTCCTCACCTTGTTGCCCCTACTCATCTCCTCTACCGCAGTCCCTCATTGGCCCTTCAGAATACAGTATGTTAACCAATTACATTCAGTGTCTGACTCTCTGTCAGATTGTCCAGTGTTTGTTTTCCTCTCTTCTGGCCTGCATGACTAGAATCCCTGCCAGTTTTCACGGACTCTGTCCCTGCGTGCTCCTTGTCCGATTGTTTGTTTGTTTGGACTGATTTCCTGGTTTGACCCCTGTTTGTTTTTTATATTTTTATACAATTTAATTATAACTGCATCTGACTGTTTATTTGTGTTCGTTCTGGGTTTTGTTTTGCCACACGACTGACAGGACAGGACTATTTAGTTTCAGCTTTAAAGGCCTACTTCACCGGTTTGAATATGAAAGTGTATTGAATTCTGAGTTCCTATGTAGTATAAATGTGCAAAAAAAATTAAAATCGGTTCATCCTAGCCTGAGAAAAGGCAGAAAGAGTGTTTTTTTTAACCCTATATTTCTCCTTCACAGAAAGAGAAATATAGGGTTAAAAAAAAACATACCTTGTAAATATTACTGTGATGTCACAGTAAAAGACATCACAGTAATATTTACAAAGTAAGTTTTTTTTTAACCCTATATTTCTCTTTCTGTGATGTCACGAGAAGGAGAAATATAGGGTTAAAAAAAACACTCTTTCTGCTTTTTCTCAGGCTAGGATGAACCGATTTCAATTTTTTTTGCACATTTATACTACATAGGATCTCAGAATTCAATACACCTTCATATTCAAACCGGTGAAGTAGGCCTTTAACCACTGAAAAAACTTACCTAGCTTTGGAAAGGGAGGTTTTAACTGTGGATTCTTAGAAATCGAGCACATGTTGTGAATTAATTTGTTTTAATACATCATATAACCACTAACAAAAAATGTGTAATTACTACTGAGCCAAAAATAAATGATAAAACGCTTTTTGCTTTTATATTTGACTGCTAAATAAAATAAATATAAATATTACTCTAAAACTGTTTTCATAAACTCTGTGTTTTTTTTCCTTAATGACACACATATATATAATTATGTCACACAATTGCGGCATCACAGAAAACAGACCTATTAAAAATAACCTCAAGTTTTATTTATAATTCTCAATATCAACCAATATCACCAGGGAGGCCTGGAGGAAGAGAGACAGACATCCAAGGAGTCAAGCAAGGTGAACAGAGAGAATGTAGGTGAGGGACTAGAGGAGAGTTCAATCCTGATTGAACTGTGAGGTGTCAGCAGCAGAGGGTAGAGAAGTTAGAAGGATAATGAATGAACATGATAATGATAAATGGCTCACACTTTATATTGAAGGTACATGATGAATCATTTTAGTACTTCATGAACTATCAGTAAATCATAAGGAATAATGGTATCTCATGCATGACATAACACAGGAACAATACATTAATGAATGCATCAGCTAAGGTGTTTCAATCATCATGATCTTTTGAGTGATGATCATGTCTTCTTCATCGTCACATCAATACAGATGTTTTTGGTTGAATGCCAAGAGTTGACATCATGATTAACTAAGCATTATCATGTTTGGGGTCTTTTAATGTCATCAAATAAAGTCTGCCCCAAGCCGAACCAGGCCGCCACTTTATTTGATCACAAAGATAATTGATGATTAAGACAGGCATGGTCACCACTTTATTTAAAGGGCCACCGAAGACATGAAAAAATTAATGCTTTGTTAATCATGATTTCAACACTTGGTATTCAATGTGTGTGTGTGTGTGTGTGTGTGTGTGTGTGTGTGTGTGTGTGTGTGTGTGTGTGTGTGTGTGTGTGTGTGTGTGTGTGTGTGTGTGTGTGTGTGTTAAAAATCTCTTTTTGCTTTACTCTGTCCTTTTTTTGCAGGTATTCCTGTTGGCCATATAGGATATTTGAGAAAATGGGCGTCCCTGGTCCCAAACCAGTCCCATTTTTTGGTACTTTACTTACCTATAAAAAGGTTGGCAAAATAAAAAAATAAAAAAAATGTTTTACTTACAAGCCTTTTCTTGGACTAATTTCAAAAGATTCAAGGGATGCACAATTCACAACGTTCATGTATCTTTCAGAATTTAAAACGTCCATTGTAAATTATTTACATGTGTCATGCCACAAAAAACAGGTATTCAATTCATAATCAGTATATTATGATTCTTTTATCAAGGGATTCATTCACTTTGACAGAGACTGCTTCAAGAAATATGGGAAAACATGGGGGTAAGTCTGCACGTTTATGCTTATATTGTATATCTGATTTTTGGTATTAAAGCTGCTCAGTATGCCTGTATATTTGTACGTGACTGCATACAATGGCTTTATTTTTCTAGAAATATTCTGTTCTATTCTCATCATATTTAGCATTTTTGATGGCCGTAGACCCGTGCTGTGCATCACAGATCCTGCCCTGATAAAAACTGTCATGATAAAGGAATTCTCCTCTCTCCTCACCAACCGCAGAGTAGGCTATGCACACTTACCTTACAACACATTCCGTCACACATTATGGTTGTTGCATTTTAGTTGAACACCTACCTTGAATATTCTTTCCTACCTCTGATGCAGAATTTCCGTCTGAATGGGCACCTGCACGATTCTGTGTCGCTTGCCGAGAATGATAAGTGGAGGAGGATTCGCAGTGTCCTCTCACCGTCCTTCACCTCAGGAAGACTGAAAGAGTGTTGCAACTTAACAAGATTATTTCAAGAGCAGCTGTTCCAACCAAACTTCCTTCAAATGAAGCAACGTCTAATTCTAAGCCCCCATCACAGGCTATGCTCTATAATTATGTGTAGCAAAGATAATCTTTTTCTTTATCCCTTTTATCAATTTGACACCCGGGTTGGGAGCCACGGATCTAGAGAAAGCAAAAACAGGAACATCAGGAACCATATTGTGTATTCTACTTTCCGGTGTTTCATAGGCCTTTCACACCAAAATGAACCAAGAGTCAGTTCCAGGCTGGTGTTGGGGTCAGTTCAAAACTGGTTACAGCCTTATCCCAGTTATGAACCGGTTGGTTTCACATCGACCGGAGACAGCCATGGAGCCGGCAAGAGAGCAACGTCATGACGTCACTGTAAACGTGTGTATACGTCACCCGACGCCGCTGCTCTTGTGGCTAACGCTAAAGCTACCGCTAGCTTTAAGCACAACAACAGCGGCGAATACGTCTTATTTTTACACTTGTTGGCTCTCGCTTTGCTTTCTTAAGCAAACAGGACCCATACAGCGTATTCTCGCCGGTCAATTTGATCGCTACGTTCGGTAATTATGTTATGTTTACGTCTCGTAGTAGCGGTGTTTTTAAATATGGCGGGCATGAGGTTTGAGTTGCTCTGGTTGGTCAGGATAATCCCTCCCCCAACCGTTCGCGCAAGCAGTTCTTATCAAACCCTGCTCAATCCTGGGGTATGAGTTCCCCCGGTTTTTACGGCCCGGAGCAGGCTCTCTGGCGGTGTGAAACCAAAACACTGGCTCTAACTCCGAACAAGCCCAGAACTAGCTCCGATTTTGCGGCGGTGTGAAAGGCCTATCAGTAAGCCCTTGTATAACTGTTTTTTCTGTACCTCAGATGTTTGACATTATGAAGGACCACTCTGCTAACCTGATCAGCAGCATGAAAAAAAAGGCAGACAAGAATGAGCCCTTAGATCTAAAGGAGTAAGAACATTTTATACCTAAAAATGTTCCATTCATTTAAAAAGGATTCTATAAAATGTTCAGTGTTTGTATGTGATTTAGGATCTTTTGACGCTAGCAGAAAAAAATGACAATAAAAAGGAGTTTAGTTTCTTCCCAACAGAGGTTGCATCAACCTACCTATCAACTTGCCTAAGGCTCAGATTTTACTAGCAAAAAACAAGGCTTATGGGAATGGAATCTGCAGGTCATACGACCAAAGCAATAACTTAAAAAACAAGTGGCTCAGCTGTTGGAGTGCAAACTAGTAAGGTGACACAGTGACTGTGCATGTTTTTAACCTCACTACCTCATACAACCATCACTGTATCCTTCAGTGTTTGTTGTACCTCTTGTGTGTGTGTGTGTGTTTGTGTGTGTTTCCATATAGGCTAAAGTTGAGTACCAGGCTCTGACGCAGATGGACTATCTAGAAGGCGTCATCAACAAGTCTCTCCGACTCTACCCCATTGCTCCACGTCTGGAGCGTGTTGCCAAGGCAACTGTGGAGATAAATGGTCTTGTGATTCCAAAGGATATGGTCGTCATGGTACCCATATATACCGTGCAGCGGGACCCTGATCTGTAGCCCGAGCCGGAGGAGTTCAAACCTGAGAGGTCTGGAAAGGATTCATATGTTTATGTTTATAATACAGTATAATTTCTGAAAATAATACATTATTTTGCTGTGCAATTACAATTTTGACACCCAACAATTATGAAAATAAGATAAAATACTTTTATAAGATAATTTTTTCAGTCAGGTCAAGTTATTTTACAGCTGAACTACATTTACATTCAAGGAAGTCCACAGTTCAAAAGTTAGCTTTTCTCCAATACATTTAAAAAGAAAGTTACTAAATGTTTCCAAAGCTTAAGTAATTATTTTGTTCAATAATTGGGATTTCAATATCAATCAAAATAATTGTGATCACTCCAGAATAGATTATGTTTTAATATTCAAGGGTCAACTTTTACAAATTAGTAAATTATTAAAACATTGGGCTGATTATGAATCAAAACCTGGATGGCTTGCAGAAGAAAGATCACTTACGGCGCCATCTAGTGTTGTGGGACTGCTATCAAAGAAGAATACAGTAGAGTAGACAGTTACACTCAGAGTGGACATGGGCAAGGGAACACAAGATGTTGGGAATTTCACAATATAAATAAAGTTATCTCTCCATAAGGAACAACCCCTCAATATGCATAGTGAATCAACCGTTTTTATGGGATACCTTGCTGGAAATCTGTGCCGCAAATGTAGGATGGGCTACAACAGATGCAAGAAGTAAATTGATACGTTATAATAGATTTTATTTGACATCCTATAGGGATTGACTCGGGACGAAACATGTTGGATTGTAACAAAGAAGGGGTTTATTGTTTAAGCCAGGCTTCATTTGCACAACTGGAAGAGCCAACACACAAGTTACAGAAAGGCTTAAGCTATTGACAGAGGCCGCATGACTTTGAAAATATGATGCCAGATTGAATAATACCAAGATCAAAACTAGCCGAACATGGCAGAAAAAAATTAGGTGCTATATGGTGACGAATTGGCGGTGTATTGGGGGGCAAGGGGCTGGTGGTGGGGATGCTGCCTTTTCTCTTTTCTTTTCTGACTGTATGTGTTTTTTTTAATTGTGTAAAATGGTTATATGTTAAAAAACAAATAAGAACTTAAATGACTAATTAATCGTGATAATGATTTTTTCCATAATCAAACCCTAATACATTATTGTGTATTTGCATGTGTGTGCCCTCAGGTTCACAAAGGAAAACAAAGGGACTATTGATCCATATGCATACATGCCTTTCGGGGTACGGCCAAGGAACTGCATAGGGATGCGATTTGCTCTGGTGAACTATAGCTATGGTGGAGATCCTCCAAAAGTACAACTTCACTGTGTGTAAGGAGACTGAGGTGAGACAACAACTGTTACTCTTCACTCTGCTTGTTATTGCTTTTTTATGGCGTATGAGTCATCCTGTCCAAATATTATTTACTGCCGGTTTGATATTGAGGGTTATATAATGCCAGATGAAGCCAATCATCACTGTGGCAAAAGTGGGCTTGTGCAAATATAGAAAAACCATTACCTAAGACATTAAACAGGAATACAATTATACAATTGATACTGTCTAGTTAAATGTCAAATAACACACTCAGCTATCTGTTCTTGCATTAGGTTTCCACCCTCTGTGTTGACTGGTTGTTTGTAGATTTAAAAATAAAAAGACTGAGTTTTATTTTCATTGTTTACGGCGTTCATGCATTTTTTTCTTTTATTCAATTGCCTGCCAGGTCCCCTTTGAGATGGATGTCATGAGCCTGCTAATGCCAAAACGACCAATCAAACTGAAGCTGGTGCCACGGTCTGAAGCCTCTAGCTATTTTTATTCTTTTTTAATGTATAAGCTACCCAGCAGGATATAAAGTATCAAAAATCAACTTTGACAGCTGAAACATTGACAAGATTACGTATGTTTGCATCAATCATTATAAAATAGATATGAAAGATGAGGGGGGGTATATACAATTTTGTATATGACTGCAACTAATGATTATTTTCATTATATTTATTATTATTAATCTGCTGATTGTTTGCATTGAAAATAATGACATTTAAAGAACCAATGAGACGTTGTCCTTGCTTATTTCTTTTTTTTTTCAACCAAGAGCAAACCTCAATTTTAGATTTAAAAAACAAATGTAGGCCACAGTATAGGTATATGTGTGTACACACACACACACACACACACACACACACACACACACACACACACACACACACACACACACACACATATATATATATATATATATATAATAGGTCAAATAATAGGTTATGTATATAATAGGTCAAAGGAATGTCATCAAATTTAAATTTTTGTGAAGCTAGAGCCATGCAACATTTTTGAAAGACTTAAACAAGTGTCAAAACAATTAATATTATATTGGTAGACTAATTGATTAATGTATTAAATGTTTCAGCTTTGGTACAACTTGTATTTGCTGCTCAGTAGTTTAATTTTTAACAAAATACATCTTATAAATAAAAAGCAGCATATGTATTTCCCTGAGTTGTATTGGAATAGAAGTACAGAGTGGTAATAGTCCAGGCAAAATAGCGTTTTTCATAGAATAAATTGTAAAATAATTTTTTTCAGCTCAGATCATTTCTATGAGGTGTCCAGAACAACATACTAAAAGTCCTAAGAAATCCTAGTTGAGGAAATATGTTTAATTCTCATCAATCCGAGATGTGTGCCAACAAGGCGAGACACCAATATATCCCAATAGTGCTATTTTTTTCCTTTAGTCCTATCAAAATGAAACTTTACACAATGAAACTATCCATGATAATTAAAAATTTTGGATTACAAGTTTCTTTGAAAACATTTTTTAATATGCAAATGAGCTATACACTAATCGTACATGCCCAAAATAAACCCAAATTGGCTTAATTTTTTCATTTACTCCTACCACAATAAAACTTTACATAGTTAAAGTATACTTGAAATGTAACTTTATTTGTATTACAAAATACTATTTAAATGAATTTGAATATGCACATGAGCTCCACACTTTTTGAATATCCAATCATCGTACTGCCAATGGGTGATGGCGATGCTGCTTTTAGACTGGCCTCTAACCTGAAAAACTGCCTGGCTTACCTGCCAGGGGTATAACAGGCGCCTCTCATGAATTAGATTACCCCCTCCCCTAGCTAGTGTCATTTTTTACTTTTTTCAGTGCCATTCCCTTTCCTATGCCAAATAGACGAGACGTAGAATCACAGCCTGAAATGGCATGGAGAAAGAGGAGATTGTCACACACCTTAGGACCAAGTAACTCCTTTGTCTACTTTATGCACCATACAGTGCTGCTTGAAAGTATGTGAACCTCTTGAGCCTTTATGAATTTTATTTATTTGAACCATTATTAATTCATTTTTATGAATACCAGTATTTTTTTATATGAAATAACAGATGTTTGTTTATCAATTCAACATTTTTCTTTTCCGGAAATCAATTGTTAAAACAGAAAAAATTATTTGCCAACTTTTGTATGTGCAAAAGTTTGTGAACCCTGAGCTGCATTGGTTAAATTGAGCAGGTTAACACAATCAGGTGGGCCAAATTGAGTGATGAAATGGACCAATGTAATGAGAGATCTTTAGGGAAGAAATTGGACGGCACTAGATAAAACAGATAAAACCAGGTCAGTTTAGGCCCACCAAAGTGACCCAAACAGGTCAGACATGCCAAAAGGGAAAGACAATCTTAGAGGATCTCAGGAAGAGAGTTGTGATGTTGCACATTTGTCTGGGGACAGCTATCAATTAATTTATTTGGTTCTTGTGCCATAAACAGCTTGTGTGCATTCAGATCAGCATGATGTGTGATGGTGTATCACAAACCATGCAAAGCACAATGCAGATGTGCTCATTGTCCAAACTGCCATTACCTCTGCCAGAACAAAAGACATATACAAAAGACAATACGTCACATTGTTCATTGCTCTGATTGTTGTTGTAGTGCTGTCAAATTGCATGCAGTGGCATTTGAAGAGACAAATCTAATTCATGAGAGACACCTGTTATACCCCTGGCAGGTAAGCCAGGCAGTTTTTCAGGTTAGAGGCCAGTCTAAAAGCAGCATTGCCATCACCCATTGGCAGTACGATGATTGGATATTCAATAAGTGTGGAGCTCATGTGCATATTCAAATTCATTTAAAAAGAAACTTGTAATACAAAAAAAGTTACTTTTCAAGTATACTTTTACTATGCAAAGTTTTATTGTGGTAGGAGTAAAGGAAAATATTAAGCCTATTTGGGTTTATTTTGGGCATAAGTATGATTAGTGTATAGCTCATTTGCATATTAAAATTCATTTTCAAAGAAACTTGTAATACAAAAAAAATTAATTGTCATGGTTACTTTCATTGTGTAAAGTTTCATTTTGATACGACTAAAGGAAAATAATAGCCCTATTGGGATGTATAGGTGTCTCGCCTTATTGGCACACATCTCGGATTGATGAGAATTAAACATATTTCCTCAACTAGGATTTCTTAGGACTTTTAGTTTGTTGTTCTGGACACCTCATAGAAATTATCTGAGCTGAAAAAAATTATTTTACAATTTATTCTATTTTTGGCCCCAAAATGCCTTACTTTGCCTGGCCTATAAGACAAGAGAATACTCAAGTGCAAAAGCCTTCTAATTGTCCCCAACTGCAGTACTTCTGTAAATGTAGTTACATTAAGTTCATACAAATATCAGTCAGATTGCCAGGTCATTTTTGACAGGGATATTTCAGTAATGAAGTGCATTCAGTCGGCTGAGTTTATGTCACAACAGCGCCCTCAGGTGGATGCTCTGACGACATATTTATGTTCATTTATTGACCATGTAATCCTGCTCCTTCACAGATCCATTATCCGAGTTTTTCCACCATCTTGTTCTTTCCATGTTTATAAACAGAGGGTAGAGATTAAAAAAAATAAAAGGAAGGGGAGAGAGAGAGAGAGAGAGAGAGAGAGAGAGAGAGAGAGAGAGAACTCTGAGGTGGGCAAACCAGCTACACTGCAGACCCTACATGTTATTGGATGTGGGATTAAGAAATATCTGCAGGTTATCCGATGAAAATCGCAGAAATCTGTGACACATACTACACCTAATAGGTCAATTAAATGAAACATGTATCTTCACTAGACTTTATGACCAAACTGTAGTTAAAGAATAACATGATAAACTCTAATCCCCATGATTTATTTTGTTTGTTTTTCTAAAACGTCACAAACGTGTGTACCAATTCAGCTTTTATAGAAGGCTTTTTAATTCACAGAACCATGCGCCCCTTTTTAAATGTATTCAGATATAAAATATCTGAAAGTAGCCTACCATGACTGTTATAAGTAAATAATACCACAGTAGATCACAAATCTAGACGCTTCTGAACCAGGTTCTGAACCATGGACATATCTGAACTCAACTCAACCTCCAGTTTCCTGGTGTGACGACATGAGGTGTTGTAGCCTATCGACACGATGGGCACAGATGTCGCGTTCAGGGACCAGAATCAGCAGCCACGATGCATAGATTGTATATAAAACACGGCAATAATGTCTTGAATTGGACTACTTTTCTGTTTTAGCTGTTTATCTTCGGTGTCATCGTCTGTTGATGCTGAGATTTTGAAGGGGGCATTGCCCGACTTGGATTTTCTCAACACCTCTCTGCAGCTGCAACATAGTGTGCTGTAAACCAATATGCATATTTATTTTATTCGCCTTTATTTATGAAATGTTTAGCATTAAATCAGTGCACTGAAAATACACTATTCATCTAACTTTTTAAATTTTTATTAATTGTTTTACTTTCCTTTGTTTTTTAATGTTCCAATGCTTTTTATCTTATGTCTGTGTTTTTAAAAGGTGCTATAGAAACAAACTTATACCAAAATAAAAAACACACCAAAAATACCACGTAGGCTTTCCAGCATGAACAATCTGTGAAGACTTAATTTAACATGTTTTGACCTGTAAATGTGTTGTAGCCTATTGAATAAATATTTCTGAGTGACAACAATTTTCTGCCACTGAGTTCATTGCAGAAACTAAAACCAGCCATTTGTTCTTGACAGGTCAGGTCACCATACAGAAACCAAAACATAGCCTACATTTAAATGAATATTCTGCTCAGTTTTCAAATTGTATTTATGTGAGAAATGTCTGCTTATAAGATTTGTAATGTGAAAATATTGAGAGTTCTTCTTTTTTTCACGCTGAGTCCCTGAACGCAGCACCAGTCCGTTCCCTGCGGTGACTCCGGTCCCAGGTTTTGCTCCGACCCGGACTCCATGTTGTTCCGACAGCCACGGAGCAGCGAACAAGTGCCCTGGCCGAAAACTCTCACGTTGCAGCTCTGTGTGTGCGAGAAGTAAAGTGTGTGCGCGCGTGAGTGTGTTGACCCTCCGAAAGAAGATGGCAGACTACCGGGACGACACCGGAGCTCGAGCCCTACTGGCTCTCCAGTCGGCGCCATGCAGTCCCGTGCGCGTGGCGGTGACCTCGCACTCCTATCACCAGCCTTCGCTTGCGCTCTTGGGTCCTCCGCTGATGGAAGCCCGCGGCGACGCCGGGATTTTCCCCGTGCGCCTCGCGTGCCCTCCTCAGCAGCAGGCCCTGGCCAGACTCGAAGGCCGGGACTTTGAGTTTGTCATGCGCCAGAGAACAGTCACCATAGGCCGGAACTCGTCCCACGGCTCCGTGGACATCAACATGGGTCACTCGAGTTTCATTTCCCGGCGACACCTGCAGATCACCTACGACGAGGCAAACGGTTTCTCCCTGAGGTGTTTGGGCAAGAATGGCGTGTTTGTGGACGGGGTGTTTCAGCGGAGAGGGGCGCCGCCGCTGCTGCTGCCCAGAGAGTGAGTGTTAGCATGGCCGCTAACGACAGGCTAATTATGGCAACACGGCGGTCGCCTGTTGCAGGGTTACCCAAACTTTTATGTTTATTTTATGCACTGACCTACTGCTGGAGCTGGTGTCATGTTATTACTGCTATTACCTTAAAAGTCAACCCCTCCTTTATTGGATAGCATGAATGATAAACAACATCTAATAATTACTATACTTCGGATAAGTTTAACGTTACTTTAACCTTGGCTCTGAAAGTGAAGCTGTAACATAACATCTCCACCTTAGCTGTGAAATTAAAATTAGTATGCGTGACCCCAGGGTAACTTCTCCCCTCTTTGTGAATCAGTGAATATGTTTTATATGTATTTAATGACAGCCCAAATTAATCAACATTTCTGCAAATGTGTCACTATTGGCCAGTTGGTTACATTTCGACTGCATGCATGTCTTTATGGCAGGATGTTAACACTTATAACATGATAAGACATTTACAAATCCATGATAAGACACCTTCAATACAGCACAACAAAAAAACAAGAATTTTCAAGTGAAGGCAAAAGTAATGCAGGAGCACCAAGAAACAGCAACACATCATCACAACGACACAGAGAGCCATGAGGGAACTGTAAACATACATGAAATACAAGAATCTTTATGTTAATCTTGATCAAATGTTAGATAATACAGGTGTGGGTTAGTTAAAAAAAAGAATAATATTAGCAATATACATACAATACGACATGCAACACTTAGTGGTAAGACATAGCTATCAAATAAATACGATTGGTAATAATAGTAGACCTTACATGCATGCAAAGCTGGGCACAGGACGAGTAGGCAGCAGCTTCTGATTATTATTAACAATGATAATAATGAAATATATGCTACATTATTAAGAGTAAATTAATGTGTTCACATGTTAGTTTTTTTTCAAAAGTCAGACCTTAGTTTAAACTTTGTGAAAGTGTGGTAATGGGTACAATTTCTTATTTTATTTGGTAGAGTTTGATGATAATTGGCAAATCATGGGAGAACTTTGCTTTCTAATTGACCTGAAAATGTTTTCTCAATGTGTATTGGCTGTTGGTAAAAGTCTCAAAGTGTTTCATGTCATGATGATAGTACAAGCAGGCGGGGAGGCTGTGAGCCACAGTGTCATGTAAACACTAGTGTAAACAAACGCACTGCTGACAGCTCAGCTCACGATTTCTTTCGAAGTGTGTTTGTTTTGTTTTTAAGGGCGTTTTTTGTCTAGCAAGTGGAGCCATCTTGTGTTTTAACTGGTGGTGTTTGCTTCACTATTGTCTCACCACTATTGAGGGTTGATATTTTGGATTCACTAATTCGTTTTATACAGTAGAATCCTTAAAAACACGAGCTTTGACTTTTGTGAGTGTGTGTGTGTGTCAATCACTGGGTGGAGCGGAAGGAGGAGGTTTGAGGGGTGGGGGTGGGGAGGGTTGTTCCCTTAGCCTCTCTGATTGGCTGTCGGGACTGTTTGGGGGTGTGTCTGTTGAACAGGAAGTGCAGCCTGAAATGACATCCTCATTGCAGGAGCACATGGAGTAAACACAAGACTCGCAGGCAAAGGCCACACCAACACAACCATGTTCACATGCACCATGCGGGCTCAGGGTTCCTGCAAATCCTTAACGAATCTTAAATAAAGGAATTGAGTTTAATTATCAAAAAAGTAATCAGAACCAGAAGAGGTTTAGTGACAACAAATAAAAGGAATTTCCGAGGGGTCTGCTGGTGTTTAATGATAAACATACAGTTAACATAAAAATTAAAAACATATTTAAAAGCAAGTCAAAGAATATAGATAGAAAATATAAAAAGAGGGCTATGTGCAATTTAGTTCTTTAGAAATAACTTCCAAAGGTCATAAAAATGCTAAAACATTAGGAGTACGTTTTTTCTCTCTCAATGAAATATAAAATCTAAAGTAGGGGAGAACGGGGTAATTTGTCACACGGGTTGGTTGTCACAATCGTTATATCTCGGAACCAGAAGGCGCTGTCTGTGAAATTTTGGTATGTAAATATCCAGAATTGGGATCAGAGATCACCTACATAGTCTTCCTTGGAGTTAGACTGCTGAATTTGAGGTGAGAGGACTGTTTGTGTTTTTCATGTCAAATTGAAAATATTTAGCTCCTCAGTATTTTTCTTCTAGGCTTTTACAGAATGGGTTTATAACAAAACACTTGTTACCCATAAAAAGTGTGAAGGGTAAACTATAGTTTAGATTGTGGTTAGCAAGCTAATTAGTTGTCAGATGGTTGTTGGCCTTGATGCTAGCAAAGAATTCAAGTTGGGGTTGGTCGTCACATTTTTGGGGGGGTTGGTTGTCACAAGTTATCCAAAGGCTACAGCCAGAAAAGGAACCCAATAACGAAATAAATTGTCAAGCTGTATCCTCACTGACACCCCACAGAAGGAAAGAATAGAGCAGGAAAAGGCAGCCAGCATGCAAAGGAAAAAAGGGCAACCAAATCAAAACAACCCAGTGCATCCCAAACTAGACAAGCTGCCAAGGCTACATTAAGTTATATAGGCCTATTTGTCAACTTGACAATGCAATTGCATTTTCAAATTTAGTTCTACTTTCTTTCCTTCATTTCAAGATTATTCCCATTCAGATAACATTGTGACATACAACCCCATAGTGTATGACAACCGACCCCTTGATGGGGTTGATTGTCACAATGTGTAAGGGTGTCTTTGATGATTAATTTCTTCTTTATTACAATAAGATAGAAAAAGTGATGGGGTATACATTTCAAGCCAACACTTTAAGCTTCAATGTAATGTAGGAATGACTATCGAAAGATGTTTAGGTGATGAGCAATTCTCAGTAGAGTAAAAAGTGTGCCTACTTACCCCGTTCTCCACTACTGATCGAGTTGTCTTGGACCAAAAGTCGATAAACATAATGGCGATATTCCCCAAACCATAAGTAATTAGTTTACTAAGTAATTTTTTTCAGTAAGTAATTTGGGTTCATTTAAAATTGTTTTTGTGCCGTCACTGCTGTGGTATTAAAAAAAATCGAGAGTCTTAAATCTAACTTGCTTTTAGATGTAGGAACTGTGTGTCTCTTCAATTAATTGTTGAACCACTTCACATTTTGTAGAGCTGATTGGACACTGCTTAACACTTCAATATCAACACATCTCTACAGATTGATCTAAGTTGAGTGCAATATGGCACAACAGTTGCTTCTACTAACCCCATTCCAGTCAAACTTGAGTAAAGTCACCTTTTGGCTAAAATTACCGTCAAGTTTCAGTGTGAGTGAGCAGCAATACTGAAGTCCTTGCTCAAATTTCACGTTGGACAAGGTCTGGACTCTGACTTGTTCACATTAACATTATGGTTTTTAAGTTATTCTTGTTTAGGTTTCATTTAATGTTTGCTCTAATAGACATCTCTTCCCAAGTCCTAGCTGTATTGCAGGCTACAACAGATTTATTTCCTGAATTTAGTTTTTGTATTTTGTTGCACTTTATTAACCGTTACCTTATCGAGCCTTCAGTGTGTCATACTGTCGTATTTTTTCACGTGTTGCCTCTAGCTTTGTTTTGTTAACCAAACACGACCTATTCAGCGTATTTGTGCTGGTCGATTTGATAGCTACGTTCCGGAATTATTTTATTATTACGTCTCGTAGTAGAAGTTTTTAAATATGGCTGGCATGAAGTTTAAGTTGGTCTGGTTGGTCATGATTATCCTTCCCACGTAAGCGGTTCCAGACCAGCTCAGAGTTGGTGCTGCTCTGGCACCAGTTTTTCTGGCTGGGTACCGGTCTAAAGCCTTGTTTCCACTGAGCAGTGCGGTCTGCAAGGTTACGCTAGATCTGGCATGCGTTTCCACTGCAGACACCTCCCTTACTTGGTAGACGGGGTTTATGCCGATTAATTCAATGAAGAGGAAACGGCTTGGTGTCCTGACGAAAGGGTGATAAAAATAGGTGTGGCTCGGCTCACTTACTGTGGTACCCTAACCAACTTTTGACAATGGAAACACAAGTAAATGCGTGCAGAGCCGCACCGAACCGCATCGCTCAATGGAAACGAGGCTTCACATGCCTTCTAGCAAAGACTGTTCAAAATGTCATGAACAGTGGCTTTCTCTCACGCTACTTGCTAC
Source organism: Ammodytes marinus (assembly GCF_949987685.1). Classification (NCBI taxonomy): domain Eukaryota; kingdom Metazoa; phylum Chordata; class Actinopteri; order Uranoscopiformes; family Ammodytidae; genus Ammodytes; species Ammodytes marinus. Next base: position 8,603,256 of record NC_137235.1, on the reverse strand, counting down.
TTGGGCACACAGCTGGCACTGAGGAGGACGGAACTAAGCAATAGTTGTTGTATTCACACACAGTTGACACTCTTTTATCTCTGCTGCTTCAGAGTTGCCACAGGCCTCACTAGCGCTCTTCTTGCATGGACACTCGGTAGTCGAGGATGACAGTCTGCCCTAGGCAGAGAACAAACTCCTCATGGATCCAGTGTTGGATGGCAGCTGCAAATAGTATATATATATTTGTATATATATTTGTTTTTTCACTGACTGGTGTAGCTGTCAGAAACGGCTTAAAACACCTTTGTGTTACTATTTGAATGATCGTTTGTTTTATCTTTTTTGTCTCCACAGGGGGTTGTGAGACAAAGCCAAGAGCAAAACACCCCTAGAAGTATTTGAGAAAACAACTGTAATTTTTTGGGCAGATAGGACAGTTGCATTCAGAAAGACTTAACTACAACGTATACACAACCTTGCAGCCTGTACCTGCTAGGAGAATTTATTAGTATTACCATCAGTCATTAAGGTCCCATTGTAATATATACGCACATAATTATTTTAGAGGGTTTTGTTTAGGCTTGAACTAATATGGGCCTGCCCGGGACTGAACCATGCTTTCACTGAGGCAGCTGTCCAGACCTGCAAACAGAAGGGGAAATGCAGGCTAACCGGTGTTAAGTCTACACACGCCTTTTTTTCTCAACATATTATTTATACAATAAACAAACCCTTACAGTTAAAGGGAAAGTGTCACTGCTAAATGCTATGATTAAATATTTTTAAAGAAGTGAAGATGCACACGGGACACATGTTAACATTTTCTTATTTGTGGCAGATTTGTTACCCACTACAGGGTTCGACACAACGTATAGCCCGATGGCCCGGGGCCAGTAAAATCATATGCAGGGCAAGTTGATTGGCCAGTCACTGTCCCGCCCGGGCCAGTGACTGGCCAATCACAGTTCAGTATCTTTTTGTAGACTACATCATGGTTCATTGAAATGCGCGTTGAGAGTCGGAATGAAAGCAGTGTTTATTTAAGACTCAATATAATAAACCTAATATAAAATATGTTTTTTAATGACAGGCGGGGCAACAAGCGGGTGCACTCTCGCTCCGTTGGCAGAGCTGCCTACTGTCCGCCTGCGAGTCGACAAATCAATCGACTTGCTTTGCCCCCTTTCTTTCTTCCCACAGCAGAGGTTGAGGTGCAGAAAATGATAACTGCGCTTTTCCTTTATCTGCCGCCGTAATGTTACAGTATTTTCATCCAAGCCCCAATGGTAATACAAATGAGAGGCGTTATTTAAACGCTGTGAATGCGTCTCCGGTGATTGTGTCGGTTGTAGACAGAAACGAACGGAGGGACTCCGCTCACTGTAGGCTACAGTATAGTCGCGCAGTTTGGCACTGTGTTTTCAGGCTCGAGACATTCAATTAGATCGCAGAAGTCTTTCCCATTGAAATCGCTAACGGGGAGAATATCCCCGGTTATTATTTTAGCCACAAACCACAGTTCATCTGCGCGGCGGCTCACTCGCTGGCGAGATCACAAGGTGAAACGCTGCTGTGATCGGACGAAGGCATTGTGTGTTTCTAAGGTGATTTAACGTCATAGTCTTAGACGAGCGTTTAACTTGTGCTGCATATTTTGCACTGCATTGTTTTTTATCAATAGTTTGAAAAAATGGTCCCACACCGGACTCTTATGTGAAGCTGACACTTCATGGAGAAGTGACACTCCTGCAGCGCGCTCACGACCAGACGTGAACTCACATACACGGTGAAATCTCCCATTAAAAAAACGGCATAATCCACTGATTTTCGGATTTCTATTCTATTTTTAAAGTCAACTTGAGCGCAAGTGGAAAACCGGTCATTCGGTCGACACATTCACATCCCTAATGCATATAGAGAAAGTAATAAAAACAGCCTACCACACCACAAAGAATGATCAGACCTTCATCTCTTATTTTTTTTTATGTTTGATCATGACTTCTGCAAGTGAACTATTCATTAAACTGCCCAAATTCAAGAATAAAAACAACCATCAAACTACTGGACTTTAAAATACTGGCCGACTCTTTCAACATACTTTTAGTTGTAGGCTTCTAATTCAATATGTTTGCCTGGTTTTATATTATGTGTATGAGCAATATCAACATTTCATATAATTAACTAAAATAAAAATAACCAAATCTAAAGGGAATATCTATACTGTTACAGAATAGATATTCCCTTTAGATCTGGTTATCTTTCTTTATTTTTCTAATACAGGTATTATAATTATTGACACTAAATTATGAAGAAAAAAAAAGTGTGTGCAGGGCCAGTGAAAATATACAAGGGGCCAGTAAAACTCGGATCCACTGGCCCGACGGGCCAGTGGGAAAAAAAAGTTATGTTGTACCCTGCACTATGCCTAGCTTAAAACATAGAACAACAAATCTAGAGAGCGTAAATGAAGCTTGTGGTGAGACACCACAAGCTTCATTTACGCTCTCTAGATTTCCATTGAAGCTCATGATTGTCCTGTCCTGTGCAGACTGGGGTTTTCCCCAGTTGTTATGGTTCTGTAAAAGATAGGGTTAGGGTTAAAAGTTACCTGGATAGGTAGATGGATGGATGGATGGATGGATGGACAGATTATTTAATTCCTTATTCATCCATCTCGAATGGGATATTGTTTTGTTGCAGTTGCAAAAGATAACGTTTCTAAAATCATGTGTTCATTGAACATTTTAAATGCTGAAGTTTAAATCTGTAAAGTGTAATGTACACATTTTTTTCTTAAATGCAATCAACTGGGCAACTGAGCAAACCACATCTGCACAGGAAGATCATGTGTCATAATTAACCATTAACTATAATGCATGTTGTAATGCTCAGCTGTGGAGCAATGTGTAGGATTGATGACACTAATCAAACCTTATCTCTGCTTCTCTTTCCCTGTGCCCTGCTCTCCAGGTGTGTGTTTCGTTTCCCCAGTACAGTCATCAAGATCCAGTTCATGTCCCTGCTGCAGCTGGAGGAGCACAGAGAGCGGGAGCAGCAGTCTCTGCCCCCTCGCCCGCTCCTGCCCCACATCTCCCCCCTCAAAATCAGCATTCCCACAATGCAACAGCACGAAGAGCACATCAGGGCCTTTGGCTCCCCGCTGCCGTCGCCCACAGGCACCATCAGGTAAGGAGAGAATCACAGACGCACACAGTGACATGAACCCTTCAAGGTGTATTGATACGAACATAAAATATACACACTTCATGCATGCTAAGCGTGGCGGAGCAGCGGATGAGTCAGTTACCTTTTTAAAGTTTTTTTTTTGGTTCATTGATGTGACTCTTAAAGCGCAGTGTTAATTTGGATTCTCTTTTGATTAAAAATCTCCCTGATTCCAGCTTCAATTTGATGATTCTGTTTGTCTTGAGTATTACGTTTTTATTTTATTTCATTTAAATCAAATTATGAAATTGACAGATGAAGCAACAATCAAGCAATTTTTGCTGCCTTAATATATTCTCAATCGTGCTTTTTATGAAGATTTTACAAACAATAAACATCCATTCATAACATTTACAATAAACTTTATCTAAGTGCTTCCTTGCGAGCAAGGTGGTCCCTTGTTCTGGCTAAAAAACTTAGAACAAAACAGCACTTAAAACAAAAGTGTGTTACGATCTATTATACTGTTTTGGTTTTAGGTCCACATGCGCGATCTATCCTCTCTTTTGTCTCTACATGTTTATTCAGTATGTGGGTTTTTTAAACAGTATAATGTGTTTTTTTTAACTAGCAGCTCATGTCCACAGGCCATATTATTTCTAGTTTCTATATTATTTCTAGTTGTTGATGAACTAGTCAGCTGCCACAGTGTTCCTGTCAGGATGGAAACCTGCACTCTTATTAGCACATGTTTGAAAATCACTGCTCTATAAATGTAAACAGCATGTGCGACTGGCAGGTGTGGCGGTGCCGACTGCGCCCTCTGGTGGTCTGTGTTGCTTCCTACACCCCTACATCCCCACCAATGTCGGCTTGTGTCTGCCTGCCTTATATGGAATGGCTGCTGCTTCGAGGCGTGTGATTGGCTCTCGGGCAGATTGTTTTGCCTGTAGGCCTTTTTTCCGTCCATTCGTGGTTTCCTTTTCTCAGAGCCCCTCTACCCCTCCCTCTGAGCCCTCAGCTCCTGTTCTCTCGCACGTGGACACACACACACACACACACACACACACACACACACACACACACACACACACACACACACACACACACACACACACCCTTGCACAAATATCTCTCTCCACCACTTTCACTGTGGCCTTTTTTCGGGCGGACTGTTTCGCCACCTTGAGTACGTAGATACAATAGAAGAGTATTGTGTAAAAGCACATGCTCGCACTGAAACACCAACAGTGTCTCTTCACAGGGTGGTAAGAGCCACTTTTCCTGTTTGGCAACTTAAATGACTTGTGTATATAATGACATTCTTTTGCCCTTACCAGCATTCACACTAGAACTGCTGGCCCATGTATGTACACATGGGGGGGGGAGGGGGGGGGTCATGGTAGTCATAGCAAAGACAACCCTTGCTCCCTCACTCAAGAATGCATTACTGTTGATTGAGTTTTAGTTTATAGAGTGAAAGATATAATTACAGTTTTTGTAACGAAGATGTCCTTGAGCAACATCAGACGTTTCTGTTAATCTTCATTCATTTTTCAAAGCTGAAATTACAAAGCCGCATTCAAAACAGAGCCTGCTGCCTTGTTTCCCCCAGCCAACAAATACAAACATATCCTCTTTCCGTGTGTGTGTGTCTCTCTCGCGCGCTGTGTGTGTGTGTGTGTGTGTGTGTGTGTGTGTGTGTGTGTGTGTGTGTGTGTGTGTGTGTGTGTGTGTGTGTGTGTGTGTGTGTGTGTGTGTGTGTGTGTGTGTGTGTGTGTGTGTGTGTGTGTGCTGCTAAAGGCAAATCAGAGCACACTTGACTCTCCCAGAAACCAGTGTTTATTTTGCTAACAGAAGCAGGTGTGTGTTGTATAACTCCTGGGTTTTCTCTGTGTTCTGTCCATGGAACCAGATACAACCTAGTTAATGATTAACATACTTTTGAGTGTGTTTTGCTCATTGTTGTGGGTTTTATGATCACTTTATAGGTTTAGAACACCCTGTCTGGGCTGTAATCATTTTTCCAATCGTGGTTCTCTTGTTTGTAAAATAAATTGTGTCTTTGTACTGTTATTGCTATTGCACTGAATTTGTTGTTTTTGCAATTTCTTAAAATACTGTTTCTAATTGTTTTTAAAAATTAGAGACAGTATTTAGTGAAATGGAGGAGAAACGAAGAACAGCAAATATTGCTCCTTGTTGTTCTGTGCTCTTATTCATCTTTCTGCTACATCATTGCAGTATTAGCTTGATTTAAAAATCTGTATCTGTATGTTTTTCTAATGGTTTTTTAGAAAATGTGAGAGATTGAGTTTTTTTTTCATCATTTAGGTTTTGTTTTTTGGACGACAAAGGGACTGACCTTTCTGCAATGAGATGGAATAGGGAATAGACGACATATAATTCAATCTTGACTAATCATCAGTTTACGTGATATTAATTCAAAGTCACAATAAACATGTTAAGTTCCCAGAATGAGAAGATTATCTACAGTTTTTAATGGTTTGAAGTAAACATAGGAGCTGTGACTAGCATCGCTGATTGCTTATTCATTCAGAAGGGGATTAAATTCATCTTGTTTACGGAGATTTTCACACTTGAAGCTGTATTGGCCTTTTTGAAGTGGCTAAAACCATCACATTCAGTCATTTAAACACGGAACTTTTCTTCTCTTCTCTTCTCCAGTGTTCCTAACTCCTGTCCGGTCAGCCCACGGGGGGCTGGGTCGTCAGGGTATCATCGCTATGGACGCAACGTGACCTCCGACCTCCAGTTAGCGGCAGAGTTTGCCGCCAAGGCTGTGTCTGAGCAGAGACGGAGCATTGTGGAGCAGAGAGGAGGGGGCAGTGAGCAGCGGGGGGAGTCGGCCGGTGGAGACAGCCCCAAGGTAAAACGACCCGGTGACATCATCAAAATCACCTAATTAACACCGGCCTCTTGTCGGTCAAAAAGAAAACTTGAGGTCAGCTGCGACTCTCAGCTCTTTTTAAATCAAAGCTGACGACTTTTCTGTTTCCTCTTTAACCTGTAACTGTATGTGTTTTGTTGTATTTGTATCGTTTTAATTTGTATTTTCTCTAAAATGCAATTTCAATATTTTCTCATATCTTTATTTTTTAAATGTATTTTATGGCCGCGTACAGCACTTTGAATGGCCTTGTGTCTGCATCGTGCTGTTTAAATAAACTTGCCTTGTCTTGCCAAAGAATATTTCATTTTTAACCTTTACATAGAGGTTTCTTGTACAGTATGTGATGATGTTATTACATATCTCTCTCCAGGATGAGTCCAAGCCACCTTATTCCTATGCACAGCTGATCGTCCAGGCCATCTCTTCTGCCTCGGACAAACAGCTAACTCTGAGTGGCATCTACGCCCACATCACCAAACACTACCCCTACTATCGCACTGCAGACAAGGGCTGGCAGGTAGGCTGCTTCTGTCCTCAACTCTATGCTAGTGTGGGAAGGTTATGCGTAGTAACATTTACAAGATTGGTTGTACGGTTGTGTGTTGCTGGTTGTATAACGAAATCGGAAAACTTGTTTTTTTCCTGAAATGCCCGTCTTCTTTGCATTTCTGAGTCCGGTGACAAAATACTCATTTTGCCTCCCTCCAGAACTCAATCCGGCACAACCTGTCTCTCAACCGCTACTTTCTGAAAGTGGCCCGCTCTCAGGACGAGCCTGGGAAAGGGAGTTTTTGGCGCGTGGACTCTGCTTCTGAGAGCAAGCTGGTGGAGCAAGCCTTCAGGAAAAGACGGCAAAGAGGGGTGGCTTGCTTTAGGACGCCGTTTGGACCTCTCTCCTCTAGGTAAATATGTGAGCACGCACACACACACACACACACACACACACACACTTCATGTATATAACCCTCTCTCCCTTCTCTCCGCTTTTGCTCCTTGCTATCATTTGATTGGATAGAACAAAGTAAGTCTAATTTCTAGGTCTTTATATTCAGCTGATAGAAGGAGCTTTGTATGCAGTAGAAGTTTATTGTACTTGATGTATTCATTGATTTCTTTGGTCTTTCCCTTCATTCCATCTTGTATAGGAGTGCCCCTGCATCCCCGACCCACCAGGGACTTCTCTCTCCCACATCCAGCGGAATGCAGACTCCTGAATGTCTGAGCAGGGAGGGCTCTCCTATCTCCCACCACGACCACCACGAACAGCTGGTTAACAAACTGGCATCAGTACCTGAGTATAGGTACTCTCAGAGTGCCCCAGGTGAGCCTCAACGCAGGGGTTCAAATTTACACTCACAATGCATTAGGGCTGCACGATATTGCCCAAAATGATTATCACGATTATTTTGGTCAATATTGATATCACGATATTTTACCACGAAAACATAACAGCGCTTTCATATCCATGTGATCGGCTATGCAATATTACTGATAATGTACATATATTTGCATAAATATAATAAATATTTACCTGAAGTCAATGCATTTCCACAAAGAAAATATAAATCAAAATATTGCACCAAAACTTTACTCAAAATCAAATCAACAGAGCACTGCTTTAACTTTTCCTTGTGCTACATTTCTGTTGAATAACACATCTTTGTTTCCTCACCTGACCTCATTGCATCTCCTAAAAGCAAAAATATAAAATATTTTACTCCATTCATTGTACCTGCATGATGGATGTGTATAAAACTTGATTTTGAACTAAATAAAATTGTGCCCACAATGTATAACTAAAATAAGTATATTATGAGCTGCGCCCTGTCAAAATAAATCACAACCTATATGGCTCTACTATGTCGGAATTTAATTTGAAAGGACGGAGACGGGAAGTGGCAGGTAACACTCAGCAACACGTTAGTTAAATGTTGCTGCCTCTCATGCCTTTACTCCCAACGCGAGGTTTCATCTTCGCTTCAGGTCGTGTGTACGCTGAGGCACTGACTGTATGGAGTTATTAGCAACCCTGGGAGCTTGTCTAATAACTGGAATAGTCATTGCAAACCCACTAGGTTCTTATGTAATGAAAACGTAGTTCAATACGCCAGCAAATAGGAACGACCAAGGATACGAACTAGCAACGGTGGAATAGTCTACTCGCCCAGCTAGACTGCTTCAGCTGACTGAAGGCTCCGGCTCAGCTGTTAGCCAACATGCTTAACCAGAGCTCCATCTAGCTAACAAAGCATTATTCCCCAAAATCTATAACAATTCACGGAGAAAATGACTGCCGAACATTTACATGGCGGGCTGCAGCCTGAAGCAAAACGTACTCACGTCGTCTTGCTGGAGTCCTGTCGGACATTAACCATGACTCCTGTGTTCCCTGCTCTCCTGATACATGCAAAGACGTGTTGAAAAAGTATTCCATTGTTTTCTGAACGAGTAGCCCTGTTTGTGGACGTCTATCCATCAAAACTATGACGTAGGTCCTTAGGTGACCCGTTCGCTATACATTATACTCTTGACAGCGGTCTGTCTGGCTGGATAACAGACCTGGCAAAGTGTCATGTAATAATGGGTTATAAATCCGGTCCCACACAAAAAAAGAGACTAACAAGGGGATGTATGTGATTTCACAAGCGCAGATGTCTGCTCTCGCTCGCGCGATAAGCAGCAGCAGCTTGCTTCTTCGCGCGGCTCTTGGAGTGCTTTCTGTCTATGCGGGCAGAAAATTGTTCACACTTTGGGGGCGGAGCCACTGGACTTTGATTGACAGCTCTCGGGGAACCTGGGGTTGCCAGGTTGGAGCATGAACAGGCACATGATCAGCGAGTGGTTTGGGGAGGGATTGATTTGCTTCGCAGCTGAGCACACATTTAAAATATCGCACATTCATGTACACGTCATCGTGGGAAGCCAATATCGTCATCGCGATGAAAATTCGATATATTGTGCAGCCCTACAATGCATTCTAAGGAGGTATTTACACTACATGGCTCAAGTTGCCCAATTCACATTTTTTAAATGCATACACGTCCATAGAACACATCCAATCTGTGCCACATGAGTGGAAACACTCAGAAATTCGGCATCAAGACAAGGAAGTGTATACGGCCCGAGACACACATGAAGACTTTCAAATACTTTGTAAAACTGAAATAGTTTGATTTGATTTTTATTTTATCTCGTACAATCAACAATATTTAAAAAATGAATGTTTGAATTGTTTGCGTCTGTCCCTGCATAGGCTCTCCGGTCAGTGCTCACGCTCAGCATGTCATCATGGCTGCACCGTCTCACATGGGGAAAGCCCTGGCTCTAGTTCCAGGCGGCGGCTGCCAGGTCCAGCCCATCCACCTGATCCAGAGCGCCCCTCAGTCCTCTGTCACCATGGTGAGGGTGGTGACCAGCGCCCCCCTCACCTCCAACCCTCCCAATGGATACAGCTCTTATGGAGGAGCAGAGGGCAACACTGAGCTCAGAGGTACAGCCCCAAGAATCGATTTTAGAATAATTGTGTTGGTGTTACGTTACATTCAGTACTCGATTCTTACATAAGCTGGACTGTTCTTCTTCAGGTTTAACTATTTAAAGTTGTTGAGGACTTGTCATACTTTGCTTTTTAATTTTTCTACATGTGTAAATATTTTGGACATGTGGCACCATTTATGGATGATTAAAACTCTTGAGGGATCATAGCACACTGACTGACTGAGTGTCTTTCAGATATGTAATTCTGACACTGACTTTGTATTATAACCATTAATACTCTTCATTATGATTAAAGACAACAGCTATTTAGGAAAACATCCTTCATTTCTCACAAGTTCTTCTGGATGAATGATTATAATAAAAATGAGCTGTTTTAGTTTTTTGTGGCAGGTTCTATTTTGTCGAGCTTGTGACAGAAGACAAACTTCTTCATTTACAATTTATTATTATATATAAGAAGTTATGTTGATGTCTGACAAATGTTTCACCACTGAATTTGTGTACAGCCATAACTAATGCAATCGAACCAGTTGATATGATAAATCACTCATATCTTTGAGTTTTGGCATACATATTGAGTAAGTGTTGCTGCTTACAAGCTTGCATTGTGCTTGTGCTTCTCTCAGAACCCCAGCTGAGCAGAGAGCGGGTGATCCACTCTGTGGACAGTGTGGTGCAGGGCGGAGAAGGCCGAACCTTCACCCCGGGTTTACATCAACTTCCTGTTCGGGCTGTTACCCAGAATGGCAAACACACCACTGCTACTGTTGCCACAGTGACCAGCTTTGCTAATGCATCAGGTAAGATTTTTTTTCTGCAATGACTGTTTTTCATCAGGCATTTTACCTGCTAAAGAGGAGTAACCCCCCAAAACAAACAGCAACTGAATGAGGCTGCGGTGAAAGCCTGGAAAAGCATCACAAAAAAAGAATGCAAAGGTTTGGTGATGTCAATGGGTCACAGGCTTGATGCAGTTATTGCAAGAGAAAAATTTGCAACAAAATATTAAGTTTTATTCACTTTAATTTATTTTATCTTTTCCAATACTTTTGCTCACCTAAAAATGTGGTGTTCCTTTACAAATAATGATATTTTCTCAGTTGTGAACCAGATCCAGATGTAAATACCTAGAAATGAAAGCTGAAATGTTGATCTATTGTCTCATATTCATCTTTTGGTGTCAAACCCAAATGTTTTCAGTCTACAGCAAAAATAAAGGAATTGGCCTCACTGTTCCAATACTTTTGTAGGGGACTGTAGTATATTTTGTATCCCAATTTTATTTAAAGGCACAGTGTGTAAAGGGACAGACTTGGTAGAAATGGAATATAATATTCATAAGTATGTTTTAATGAGTGTAAGTGAATAATCGCTTGAAAATGAAGCTGCCATTTGTTTATTACCTTTTTAGAATGAGCGTTTTACATCTTCATAGGAGTGCCATGTTGCACCACCATGTGTCTTCAGTAGCAAAGACTTGTGTACAGCCTTACAAGTGTGAGTGGTTGTCCACCAGAAACGCACCTGTTGGAGGACAAAGAAGTACTGTAGAATAAATAACAAAATAAATGTTCACCTCATCACTTCATATTGTAGAAAGACTTAAGGCAGTGGTGGATGATGCCATCTTTAACAACTAACTTCCCTTAATGGGAAGTGTTTGATTCTAGACTTTTTTTTACCACAAGATGACACCAAAATACACCCTAACTACACACTGAACCTTTTTGTAAATAAAAAAAATGTTACCCTGCATTCAGCATACTTTCAACTATTTAGTATGGTAGAAAATAGATTTAGGATGTCCTGATTCTTGTGGCCAGATTTAGGATGGTTAGAAAGATCCGGATGTCTACTACATATTGCCGAGATTTTTAGTGTTGAAAACAGCATCCTATTTGGGCGCTTCTGACCCATAATCCAGTGCGCACCTGAAGTGACGTCACATCATCGGAGCCTCCATATGAAAACAGACGGGGATGCGACGGATATAAAAGCAAGAGGAAAGATCAAGGCGCAATGTTATGATAGTATAAAGTAGAAGTATGTCCCAATTGTTCTCCTCAGTGAGCAGTCTCTATCGTTGCTGTTTCTACAGCTGCATCTTAACTAGATTATTTTTATCGTCAGATGTAGTATGTAGAATAGAAAAAAAGAAAGAGTATGTGATTCGGAACTAGGGCTGGGTATCGTCAAGGACTTCGCGATACGATACGTATCACGATACACTGGTCACGATACGATATATCACGATATATCATGATATATTGCGTATCTTGATATATCACGATATATTGCGATATTCCATAAACAAGTTGCCTTGTCAAACATAACAGCACAATATAGTGATAATTGTACAGACAAATGAAGTCAAAACTATTTCATTCACAACTTCTTTTACTATTTTTCTTCCTTTTTTTTGGTTTTGGCAAATTATCAAACACTGCTGCAGCTGCCATAACATCAAAATAACAAATCAAATTCACTCTTGTACTAACTGTACAGGACACAATGAAAATGAAAACACATCAGTGTGCTTTTGTGACACAGTGAATCTTAAGTATTTTTATAAACAAAACTGATCTAACTTCAATAGTCAGTATCCTAGAGGCTCAGGCCTGACAGCAGACATGGGTTTGAATCTGACCCGTGGTTGTTTCATTCCCTCTCTGCCCCACTTCATATCTGTATCTCTGCACTGTCAATAAAGCCTTGAAAAGCAAAAAAAAAAAAAAAAAAAATTAATAAAAAAAAAATCGATATTTTGATATAAAAATCGATACTGATATCGGGAAAATAAGTATCGCGATATATCGATATTTCGATTTTTTGACACAGCGGAACGCAGGGAAAGTTTTTCTTTATCAGGTCAATACTCACTATTCTTTTTCCCTCCCACCCGCCCCCCCAGGTCTGAGCAGTCCTCTCCAGATCTTGGCTGCCCAGGCGTCCAGCTCTCCTCCTGTGTTGGTGAGCCGACAGCCCGGCGCAGACCCTTTATCTGAGGCCGAGCCCCAGGCAAAGAGACCCAAGATGGAGGACGAGGGTGGCGCTGAATCTGCCCAGCATCAAGTCACGCCCTCTCAACAGCCTGTCATCGTTGCCATGACTTCACAAAGCCACGACCCTAGGATGTAAAAACCCAGGGCCTCTCACCCAGGTACCCCAAATGGACAGCCTCCTAGTCGTCCCCCCTAACCGCTTCACCTTTTATACTCTTTATTTGATATGATGACTGCAGCCGACACGGCCAAAAAATGTACAAGGCAGCCTCTCTCAACAGAAGGGAATTCAATTGTAAGGAACATATATTTTGGTCAAAAAATAGATGAAAAACTTTCAAATACATTCTGAATGTAAAAAAATAAATGCAAGTTAATCTTTCAGGACTTTTTCAGCTTTACAAATATTTTTTTCATGTGATCTATCATTCACTGACGACACAAGAACGTAAGGACATTAAGCTTATGAGAGCATTATGCATTATTAAAAAAAAATTCAGCACTACTTTTACTATGTGAATGATATTATCTCGGATACAACCTTTCCCTATAATTGATGGATCAGATGCACCACTCTCTCTCAGGCCAAAGAAATCACCTCTCCTGCATTTCTGACTAGTCAGCGCCTGATTTAAAAAGCAGGTAACGTGTGTTCAGAGATTTTGAAATGGCTCAGGAGAAACTGTTATGATCAGAGTTTGATATATTGTGTAGTTTTCACACAAAGAGATAGAGAGGACTTAGCTGCATGTAACCACACCAGGTTGATGAGGCTTGAGAGACTGTTAAGAATATGATTGTACTCTTTATAAGGCAATACTTGCAGGAAAAAAACAGGTCGTCTCTCTTAAGGAAAAGAAAGCTGTTAATATAAAGGCCCAGACCAGAAAGTGAGGCGTCTCCTTTTTCCTGCCTTCACTGTAAAACACAAAAAGAAAATTGTTTTTGTTTTTTTGGAAGAAGAAGAAGAGATGGGATTAAATCCAGGAGTAACCAATCAAAGACTTTGCAGTTTTTTGCTTCACTTTGGATCAGTTTGGTTTATCAGCGTGAATCTCGGCGGACTCGAGATGATCTGGGTGTTTTGGGACAGCAGGGGAAGGGCGGAAAAAAAAAAAAAGGAAAAGAGGCAACTATTTGGAGTTGATTGAAGTGGAGCTAACCTAATGTAGACAAACTGATTGTTTTAATTGTTTTCTTTCTTGTTTCAGTAGTGGTAAAAGGAGAAATGGAACAGCCTGTGCGTACAGTTTTGTTTGTCTTAGCACAGAAAAGCATTATTGTAATAATCCTTAAAGCCTTAAATATTTCTACTTTTTTTTTTGTCATTTTATTTTAACCTTTAGAAAGCTTTACCTTTTTAGCGCTTCTTTAACAGTACAGGATCGGCGACACTACAATGGTGACAGTTCTGTTGCATCAGTAGACTTTTTATCAGGGGAAGGGCGGGACCAACACATGACCAGAGATTTCAACTGCTATCCTGTCTTTTTTGTCTTTCTTTCTGTATGGTACTTTTGACACCTTTTCTACTCTTCGCTCCCCATTCTTTCACTTTGTTGCTAAACACATTAACTTTTCTCTCAACCACCCTCCCTCTCCTCAGTGAGCAGTCTCTATCGTTGCTGTCTACAGCAGTATCAAGCTGTTGGCAACAGCTGTCACAGACTCTGCCTTAATAAGATATTCTTCAGCACTTTCTCCCCCCCCTTCTCTATTCTCTCCATCTCACTCTGCCTTTAGCTTTTCCGAATGTCCTTGCACAGGCCTCATTTTTAGCTGGCAATAAGGCACAATTTGCGCAAGATTTCAGTGATTGTTGTTGCACATTATTAGAAAACAAAACAAAAAAAAAGATGCGTAATGATTGTATGCTGCTCTATCTGCTAAATGACAAAGCTATTTTTTCTCATTTTGGAAAAAAGAAAAAATATTTTGCTATATGTAAAAACAGCTGTCATCAATACGTAAACATTCTGGAAATAGAGAAGTATATGTATTTTTAAATGTTCCTGTTTTTGTGATTTGTTAAAATGTGTAGCACAAATTAAAATTCCTCATTGACTTAAATCTCACAGTCTTCTCTTATGTGACAAGGTGTCAGCCGTGCTTGGGTAAGACTCAACGTTGTATGTTGTTTTACAGTTTGGTGACATTGGATTTAAAAGCACAAAAAAATGCAATTATCCGAACAATCTTTATTCTTAAGTGCCATCATTTTTAACAGTATAAATAGTATGAATGGAGAATAGACATGCATGTGGTCAATGTTATACAAAGCTCGAAATGCACAAAAATGCAATGTTACTGCAAAGAAGTCAACAGAATCAAAAGTGACAAGAAAAACAAAGCTGATGGGGAAAAAAGAAACTGCGTTGACTAATTCTAACCATTGTAAGAAAAAAATTATAATTTAAAAATAGCCAAACAGGGTAACAATAGAAACGATTAATTGAAACCTTTGGTAATTTATTTTACAAATATTTGCTAGTTAAACTTTCTCAAATATATTAGTAGGATTAATACTTTCCCTTTCTCATACTTTTGGATTTAACCATTTTGGGGTTTGGACTTCCACAAAACAAGCTGGGCATTTGTCGTTAAATAAAAGGGTAATTTCACAGAACAATTGAATTTAATCACTAACAAAGTTAATTGCTGCTCTGGTGCTGTGTGTAGTACTTGAGCCTCTTGCTCTCATTCACCCAGCCAAGGGAACATGTGGATCTGCAGCTGTGCAGTGTTTTGCTCCCAGGCTGGCAGAGGGTCACTGCTCATGTCCCAGGGTAGCTCCACGGAGCAGGGGTCAGAACAGAAGAGAACTGGCCAAGCAAGGCTTTATTTCCCCTCTGTAGTACCCTATGCTTTCAATTAAGGACCTTTTAGAAAAGGTGACCTGTAATTGTTCCAGCTGGACCTTAAAGGGTCAGCACAGCCAAATCACATAATAACATGTTCATGTTGTATCTAGCGATGCAAACGCTTTGCTTGTGTAGATTTTTAGATATGGCTCTGAGATTTCTGCCTCCATGCAGATGCAGAGTACTACAGAAAATGGAATTCTCGTACACTCAAATGTTTTGGTTGGAGGAAGAAATCTCATAAATGTATCTCAAATCCTTAAAAGCACAACTATGTGCATGGCTAGATGATTTTTATTTTTTTTGTAATGTGGGTGTATTTACCCTATAAGCAGAAGTAGTGCAAACATTGTAATTTTGTTCATAGGACTTGTAATTCAAATTTAGAAAACATACTAAACCCATAACTACATTAATCTCATTTGAGAAAATACTGTTCCTTTTTTTTCATCAGTAGGTTTCAGTCTTCACTGACACATATATTTCAGAAAAAAAGTAGTTACCCAAATGCATTTTCTGTTTTGAATGTCCAAACAATATGCGACCAAGTGTATATTAAATATTTACAAGAAGCTATTTACACCTCTTAACCAGAAACATACAGCATATATTGACAACAAATGTGGTTTGTACACCAGGGTTATGTGTCTGAAACTCTGAAACAAAGCATATCGCCTTGATGATCCGGTAATTAATAAACAATGTCCTCTCAGCAGCAGGTGTGCATGTCCAGCCTTCACAGTTTGTATCTTTTCCAGCGGAGGTAAAAAGTCCAGTGATATGAGGGCTAGTGTGAAATAGGAGAGCTGAGTCTGTATGTCTTGACATTCTTGAGTTTGCTTCCTCTGCCTCTTTCACCAACTCTCCATAAAAAAAAGTCAACATTCATAAACAATTTTGACGTCCGTTGCTTTGGTAGCTTTATAAAACATTCCACTCCAAAAACATTGTGTTACACATCCAGCATTCACTGTAAGGTACATTTTCAGTCGGTGTCCAATAGTTTCAGGTTCCCTTTTGTCTGAGGGCTGCGTAGCTATTTTACCATGCTACTTGATCAATGTCTGAATTACTAATACAAATTATTGTAAAAACGGGTGGAAAAAGTCTAGTGTGTGCACATGCTCTGAGGGCCGACAAAAGAGATATTAAAACCCTACAAACTACTGTGCTTTAAACCACATCAGACTGCACACTGGCTGGAGGGATCTCGCCGGCTCACTCTGATTAATCAGGCAACTTTCCTCGCAGCGTATTTCTTCGATGTCATGGCGGGTTACGGATTCTGTCCATCACACAAACCCAGTCGGAGTCAGCGTGAGGGAAGCAGGTCTGGCAGCTGTGGAGAGTGGACTCATGGAGAGTTATCTCCTGTTTGATTGCTTGGCTTTGTGCTGTGCTGACGCTAGGTTTCACATTCATGTTTCATGCCGCATATGGGTTTGTGTGTGGCGCGTTCTACAAAGGCACACAGCTGTATCCCTGCAGGGCGTGGTGTGTGTGTCTTAGGTCGGTCAGCAGGAGGAGGCACTGATCTTCTCCGAGACATCGGGGTCAGACTTGGCTACAAGGAAACGAAGGCGACCGCCTCCCAGACGAATCAGATCCACCGCACTGCAAGCAGGAAGCAGAGAAAGAAATGGAGTCCAGTTACTTTAAGCTCAGCAGAAACAGAGTAAGGATGAAGGTGCTTCCCTGTCTGGGCTCATATCAATCAATCACAGTAATCAATGGGCTTAAGTAGGCTGATATCCATGGGGTGTGGTTAACATGATGGGACTGCTAAATCCGTCATTTATGTCTATATCACATTTATCAGGACATGTAGCTGCTCTGATGTTTAGTTTCATAGTGTCTTCGTAAATTGTAATCCTTCTTCACTTTACTTGCACATTAAAAAGATACATCCCCCCTCTTGTTAAATGCCATTGATACACCCAGTGTTTTCTGCTTTTACGTCTAATGTCCAGCTTGGTGAAAATAGTAGCCAGCTGAGATCCCGCCCCTCCAAGGGGGGTCCGGGGGTATGCCCCCCCGGGAGATTTTTTTAAGTTTTTAAAGTGAAATGCATGAATCTGGTGCACTTTGAGAGGGAAATTAAGAGGCTAAAGCTGAAGAATGTTGTATGAAAAAAATTGAAACACTGTCAGATGAATTAGAAGCTATTGGAGAAGGACACATGGATTTTCCATAATAATATTAATTTAAATTAAAATATTATGCAGGGTCCTCTGGGATGGCCTTGGTGCTCTTTTTCTTTTATGGGACATATTTCTCTGTAATATAATGAGTGCATTTAGATTATTTAAAAATTAAAAGGGCCATATTACATTATACTTTTAAAATGTGCCAAGGGCCAATCAATCAGTTTTGACACCCCTGCACTAGTGGGTTAACTAAGAAATGCAAAAAAAAAAATATATATATATACAGGTCCTTCTCATATAATTAGCATATTGTGATAAAGTTGATTATTTTCCATAATGTAATAATAATTGAACTTTCATATATTTTAGATTCATTGCACACCAACTGAAATATTTCAGGTCTTTTGTTGTTTTAATACTGATGATTTTGGCATACAGCTCATGAAAACCCCAAATTCCTATCTCAAAAAATTAGCATATCATGAAAAGGTACTCTAAACGAGCTCTTAACCTAATCATCTTAATCAACTAATTAACTCTAAACACCTGCAAAAGATTCCTGAGGCTTTTAAAAACTCCCAGCCTGGTTCATTACTCAAAACCGCAATCATGGGTAAGACTGCCGACCTGACTGCTGTCCAGAAGGCCATCATTGACACCCTCAAGCAAGAGGGTAAGACACAGAAAGAAATTTCTGAGCGAATAGGCTGTTCCCAGAGTGCTGTATCAAGGCACCTCAGTGGGAAGTCTGTGGGAAGGAAAAAGTGTGGCAGAAAACGCTGCACAACCAGAAGAGGTGACCGGACCCTGAGGAGGATTGTGGAGAAGGGCCGATTCCAGACCTTGGGGGACCTGCGGAAGCAGTGGACTGAGTCTGGAGTAGAAACATCCAGAGCCACCGTGCACAGGCGTGTGCAGGAAATGGGCTACAGGTGCCGCATTCCCCAGGTCAAGCCACTTTTGAACCAGAAACAGCGGCAGAAGCGCCTGACCTGGGCTACAGAGAAGCAGCACTGGACTGTTGCTCAGTGGTCCAAAGTACTTTTTTCGGATGAAAGCAAATTTTGCATGTCATTCGGAAATCAAGGTGCCAGAGTCTGGAGGAAGACTGGGGAGAAGGAAATGCCAAAATGCCTGAAGTCCATTGTCAAGTACCCACAGTCAGTGATGGTCTGGGGTGCCATGTCAGCTGCTGGTGTTGGTCCACTGTGTTTTATCAAAGGCAGGGTCAATGCAGCTAGCTATCAGGAGATGTTGGAGCACTTCATGCTTCCATCTGCTGAAAAGCTTTATGGAGATGAAGATTTAATTTTTCAACAAGACCTGGCACCTGCTCACAGTGCCAAAACCACTGGTAAATGGTTTACTGACCATGGTATTACTGTGCTCAATTGGCCTGCCAACTCTCCTGACCTGAACCCCATAGAGAATCTGTGGGATATTGTGAAGAAGAAGTTGAGAGACACCAGACCCAACACTGTGGATGAGCTTAAGGCCGCTATCGAAGCATCTTGGGCCTCCATAACACCTCAGCAGTGCCACAGGCTGATTGCCTCCATGCCAAGCCGCATTGAAGCAGTCATTTCTGCGAAAGGATTTCCGACCAAGTATTGAGTGCATAACTGAACATAATTATTTGAAGGTTGACTTTTTTGTATTAAAAACACTTTTCTTTTATTGGTCGGATGAAATATGCTAATTTTTTGAGATAGGGATTTTTGGTTTTTCTTTATTTTTTTGCCAAAATCATCAATATTAAAACAATAAAAGGCTTGAACTACTTCAGTTGTGTGTAATGAATCTAAAATATATGAAAGTATAATGTTTATCAGTACATTACAGAAAATATTGAACTTTATCACAATATGCTAATTATATGAGAAGGACCTGTATATATATATATATTTTTTTTAAAGGGCCATATTGCATTATATTTTTTAAATCGGCCGCGGGCCAATAAAAAGCGGGCCGCGGGCCGTAGTTTGGACACCCCTGGTCTATATCAACCCGCCTACTATCATTAATCTTCTAGCAGCCCACAAACAGCAGCCCTGGATCATGCTCTGTACCTCTGGTAGTCAGCTCCTATCAGGCTGGTCCCGTTCACGGCCAGGATTCGGTCTCCGATCCTCAGTCTGCCGTCGGAGGCGGCCGGTCCGTCGGGGATGAGAGTGCGGATGTAAATGCCTGGAGCGTTGAGAGGAGTGTGCTGCAGGAGGGAGACGAGTTAAAGACAATGTACAATATGTGTGTCCTTTTATTTATGTGAGCATCTGCTGCAGCTGATCGACCAATCAGTTTTTACCACGGCCGATGAAAATACTTGGCCGCTGTGTTAATAGCCGGCAGCTGTCCGTGCAAACTTCTACGTTCACATTAAAGGTTACGAGCAACAGTTTGCCCTTGGTTGTAAATGTGGTCTGTAAGAATGCACAGTCTGTACAAGAAAGCTAATGAAAGTATAGATGTTAACAAAAGTACTTAGCTTCATGCTATAAACATTTAACTTGCTGGGAAAAGAAGGTGATTTGACCCAAAGGGATTTCATTTACAAAGACATGAAACCAAAGAGCAGCAACAAGTAACTGTTGAAGCAGTTTTGGCCTAATTCATGTTTTCAATTTAATATCAAAACTATAATGATTCATTTTATGACACTAACACCTAAATGAATGGCACTTTTCTTTTATAACAGTTTAAGTGACTTAGAGGAAATGGCACGTAGCTTCACATTGCAGCATTCTTTGCCTGTGCCACAATATGATGTCGTCTAAAGCTCTTTAAGTGTTTATTGATGTACTGTCAATAGCTTTAACTTCAGTGAAACGTCAATAACTACACAATAAATATAACGGTTCTTAATATATAAAACGCTGGAGAAATTCATATGAGACTTCATTCATTGCAGATATTATGATCAATCTAGAAAATACTTAACATAAATTAACACTTAAAATGTCCTTGTAGCTGCTTATAACTATAAACAATTATAAACAATTTATTATATACTGCTTATTAATAAATTGTGGGGGTTAAATGAAAGTGTTATATCATATAGTGTATGGTATACAGTAGTATACTGTATAATGCTATTTTCCACTGGGCCCAGCAAACTACGTTATGCATGATGACTGCATGTTTTGTATTTAAATATCCTCTTGTGAATTTAGATAACACATTTATAGAAAATGTAATAAGATAAAATTGCAATGTTGAGTCGTCGCAGCCTTTCCCAAAATATTGGTAACATTTCTAACATTGTATCAGTAAATAAAAGTATTAAAATAACATATGACAATATGAAGCTCTAACATCACAGTAACTTAAATGTGTTTTTGTTTTAACTTATTGTACTGGCAAGTGGTAAACCAACTGACTCAAAAAGGCAAGGTAAGTTATAATGTAAAACTACTCACCAGACCGTCGATGAGTCCCATGCCCAGTCCGTACGGCCCCTTGTCCAGTTCCACTACAAACACCACACACAAGTCATCAGGGAGGGGAGGGGCGCCAGGGGAGGAGACAGGGAAAGGAAACTCACACCCACTAATACACCCTGCAGAGGACACGGACACCCAGATGGACAAAAACACACACACACACAAACAAACAAACACACACAGGGTCTCGCTATGGGGGTCGGACAAACATAGGAGGTCTTGCTGTACATATGAAACACACACACACACAGATACTGAGACGCATGCAAAAGGTGCAGCTACAGAGATAACCAGACACACAAAACATGTTATACTGACTAGAGCCTGCAGATGTCACTCACTACACATGGTCAAGACGGCACAGGAGACATACTGGTGACATGAGGCTTAGGGCTGACCAGCTAACTTACAGCACTGCTCAAAGTGGTGCAGATTTAAAGATCAATTGATTTTTGGTCATTGGGGCACAAAGAACTCTGATATAATGGGATCAGCTTATATAGTTGTTAGGGAGGGAAGAAGCACAAGAGAGATGGAGAGACTGAGCCACAACACAGAAAATCTGAAATTCTGGTGGAATTGGACATATTCCATATTTCACTGGTTAATTCCAGTGAGGACACGAGCAACTTTATTCTTCATGACAATGTGTAGGTGCTGCAAAATGTGCAACACTGTTTTAATGCAGTGTGTACACTGAAGTATGTGTACTGATAACATATTTGTGTAGGAATAAGCTGATCTGAAATTAATTAACGATTCAAATTGATCACAGTTTTATTTAATTGATTTTGGACCTGTGTATAAAAGTGATTCCAATTAACTCTGGCAGTGAGATGTAGAGATATACATTCTTGGAAAAATTTATGAAACGTATCCAAGTCAGATACAAATTAATATTGTGTATAATGAACTGCAAAGATTAAAACATTTAAGTTGGACAAATGAACAAACACACCATACTACACACAACACAATATGTGATTTAGTGCAATACCCTCCAGTCCGTTGGTGATGAGTCCGTTGGTCTTTTTACATTCTGCCACAGTTCTGCTGGAGCAGCCGTTAGTCTGGGTGTTGGGTCCTATGATGGTCCCTGGCCCCCCTCCCCCTCCTTCGGGGTACAGCGGGGTGTTGGGAGGGGTCAAGAGGCAGGAGGGGTCTGGGTTAGCCGGTCGCGGGTGGTGGAGGGTGCCGTTCCTCCTGAGGCTGTGTGTATGTCTGTCCCGTCCCCTCTCCTCTGCTGGCTCTGCTGTCACCTCGTCCCCCGGACCCCCAGAGCGGGGACTGCTATGGGACGGGGGCAACAACTCCCTCTGTGTTGGGATTGGACACACACACTTTAAAATACAGGGTGAGGTCTACAGTGAGGGTGCAGTATTTAGAAAATGCATGTTCCTCTTTCACCTATGATTAAGATTTGTTGTTGCAGTAGTCAAAAAGCATTTTCCTTGATTACAGTCCAATTATTGATGATTAAAGATGTACAATTATTTCAGAGACAAATTTACCAATTGACATATTTATGAATCTATGTGTTTCTGTGTGTGCATGTATGCTTACTTATGAGGGTGCAGTAACACTAGGGATTATGGTCTAGTCAGCCGTTCCCACTAATTAGACAGCCTAAAGACTAATCAGATTAACCATGATTTAACCATGTCTAGGTTTCTGTGAGTGAGTATGTGTATGTGTGTGCGGCTTGGCTGGAGTAGTGGGTTTTTTGTCTTTCATTTACGGGATTATGAGGAACTCAACAGCCACAGCTGCTGAGGCACATGGCCTGGATTACTGCTAGGTGTGTGTATCTGACAGTATGCGTTACTGTGTGTGTTGAGTCTTTCTGACCTGGACATCGGGCCAATCGGCTGTGTTGGTTCCGTTGGAGTGTGTGTGCACGATGGGAGTGTTGCACTGTGTTTGTGTCTTGGTGCGTAGCCCCCACAGGTAGTGGCGGACGTAGAGCAGCTGTCGGTAGATGCTGTCTTCTACACACTCGCTGTCCAGGTCCACTCTGAAGCCGGCGCTGGGCAGCACTATGGGAGGGTGGTTCTCAAAGCTCTCCAGGAGGTCCACTAAACACACACACACACACACATACACACACACACACACACACACACACACACACACACACACACACACACACACACACACACACACACACACACACACTATGTTACTCAACGGTAGTTACTCAGGTAAGTTTGTCACGTAAAATATTTAAGAAATAACACATTTCTTTTTGACAGTGAGTTTTGAATCATGTTTATCACTATTATTTGTTCACAAATGTACACATATCCCAGTTTCAGCAATCTAGAGAATCTCTTTAGGATACTGTGGCATTCAAAGTCCTTATCCAAGCTTCTTGTCACATTCTGCAATGTGTTGGTGCAAACTCAGCTCTAGTTAAATAGTCATGTAAACAAGTATCCAATCACGATCCGACATATCTAAAATGAAAGTAAATGTTTCACAGTTGTTTTGCAGAAGACAGATGGAGATGCCAATACCAAGCGAGTATTAAATTCAGCAAAGTCCAGAAACATCCATCCAAACCTCAGTCGATACAGAAATGAGAGATTGTAAACTGATGCAGGCTGACAATGACTGCAGCAAATGTCTATGTTCTCATTCATTTATAATTTCTTGTGCTCAATCATCACCTGCATCCTTGAGACAGAACCATTATACCGATGACCTTTAGCAAAAACATCTCCTCCAGCAAAGAACACTCTGCTTTTATTAATAATTTATGACTGAATAACAAAGAAAGTTTAAAAAGTGAAACATCTTTGAATATATTTTACCTATGCACTGTATAAAAAATTATATTTCAGACTTTTAACTGCTTGGGAAAGTATGTGTCCCGCTACACATGATGTGAGGTCTCAAGATTCCATATCATACTTGTGTGAGTTGCATACTGGTCCACAACTGGCTCAAAACTAGCTGTGATGTCACAAAGTCATCCTTTAAAGTAAAACTGAAAGAAAAACTTATCATGTCCCAATCTGCACACATGTCATTCTACACAGTGAAGCTCAAACATTACACATTTCTGAGTGAAGAGGAACTTTAACGTTGCCTATATTGTACCTAAAGGCTAATCTGTGACTGTTATAACATGGAGGCTTTGCATTACCATGATTTTGTCAAATCTTCTTGCCCGGATAATAAACTCCCAATCCCCCACATTTACCTGTCCTGTATATGTAGGCCTCATCCTCACTGCTGGGTTGCCATGTTGGGACAGGGCCTATCTCTGCTGTTTGCTGGTACTGGGTGAGGATCCTTTGTAGCTGGACAGGTTTCAGACTCGGGTGTTCACTGGACAAAGCCCGCCAACTCATCTAAACAAAGAAGCAGAAATATTATTCAGAAGTCCTGGGAGCTCCGTTTGTTTCACTGCAGGTGACAGGATGTTTGGGCAGTCAGAAGCTGATCCTGGTTAAAAAAAAAAGTAAGATATTGTCAATCAATAGCTTATCAGAGAGATATTCTTCATGAACAACAGTTCTGTCAGATGTATGATAAACAGTCAGGAAAAATATTAACAGCTTATCATTGTGTTTCTGTTCTCTGTTAGATGAATCATCTCGACAAGACTTTTGTAACTGTAAGTCTCCGTTGTCTGGGTTGATGTTAAAGCCACTACGAGTAAGTCGGCACATTGGCGACACCTTTGAACAAAAGCGGTAGTATTATTACGACGCCAGCTGTCGTGAAGCTGTTTTCTAGCTCGTGCAGGGCGTTCAGATTCAAATAATCAGGAAGCAATATGGTGCGTGTCCGTGTGTTGAAAGCAAAGTGTGAGGGCACCGGACTCTTTTCGGCTCCTTGAGTCTATGGGTGACACAGCATCAACTAATGCCATAAGTGCTAAACACACCTGATTGCAATGAGTTGATGCATTGTCACCTCTCACGGAGCTGAACGAGTCCGTGTCCCCACACAAAGCGAATGAACGAGAGATGGCAGTTAGTTAGAATGGATCACGATGAGGTAATGTGTTTATGTTGTAAATAATGACTATTTCAGATGAATAATGGTCATCTGATGATGCTGGTGAGGCAAAGTAAACTTTGTTTTAGTAGGCTACCGCTCATTCATTTAGGAGTAAACACTGCAGTCTACGTTCGCTGCGTGAAATTGTGTATAGTTGCTTGGCAACGCCCTCCCGCCCGACTATCACTCTCCCTTTTCGCTTTTCTTCATTGCATTTTCTTTTTTTTCTTTTATGGTTCAGCCCCGTTATCAGTCATTATGACGACAAACAACTGTCTCAAACAAGGCTCCCGCTCCCCTTCCCTCACCTGGAGGGATAGGCTTCTCAAATCGCGTAACTGCGCCACACTGAAATCTGTGACCAATACGGATATGTGACCATAGAGCATGCACGCGTGAACCGAAAATCGGACTGGGTGTACGACCAGATCAAATGCAGTAATAAAAACTATATAAAAACGTCTTTCTTTGCACTGATGGTCTCGTTTGCTGTTAAAGGTAATTTATGACTATCAGAGGAAACATGAGGCTGTTTAAAAGATATTTAAAAGTTAATCGTTGCCGCTTTAAGCTTGAAGCATTATTAAAACAGTGAAATGTTCCATTGTATTGCCACCCAATTAGTGCTAGCAAGAAATTCTGTATAGATAGCGTGTGTGTGTGTGTGTGTGTGTGTGTGTGTGTGTGTGTGTGTGCGTGCGTGCCTGCGCATCCGTGTTACCTGCGTGAGCTGTTGTGGGGGTGTAGCCAGTATGGACACAGAGCTGTTGAGTTTGGTGAAGAATTTGTCGGCAAGATGTCCCAGACCGGACCTGCTCGCCCACTCCATGACCATACGCAAACACGCCTGAATCTGCAGCACCTTAGAGCGCTGGAACCAACCCAGAGATGGCCCTGTGTACACACACACACACACACACACACACACAAACACTGATGTATGGATATTTCATCAGACACTGCACTAGATTTCTATTTTTGGATTGTGTGCACGTCATAGAGAAAAGCAGACAGAGAGATATGTATGTGTGTGTGTGTGTGTGTGTTGTACGACAAAGCAGACATTCATTTTTAAATAAGTTGATATTGACGTCAGTGACACATTTGCAACAGCCTCCGGTGGCCTGCTCCTTGCGGAATACAAATGGGCTGCTGCAGAGAGGCTCAGCTGACTGGGTTTGTGTTTTATTGCACATGGCCTGCATTCTTCACTCTGTGTAATGCTCCCTTTCTTTGAGTCACATCAAAGAACCGAAAGGAAGATTTGTGGCCGGTTTAGCATGCGATAACTTTAAATTCTAGTATTAGTTCAGCTGACATCCTATAGTTTGTTAATCTGTCATTCCATTACCTCACTGCAGCTATAATTCCTATTTAAGCCTTCTGAACCCCCCACCACCACACACACACACACACACACACACACACACACACACACACACACACACACACACACACACACACACACACACACACACACACACACACACACACACACACACACACACACACACACACACACACACACACACACACACACACACACACACACACACACGTGTGAGCTCAGGCCTCTGCTGGGCTTTGGTACAAACAATGACAAACAACTGGACTACAGCTTAGTGTCATATGAGATTTGTCAATACTAAGCGATACTTTAAATACTTTTCAATGGCTTAATTAATTTTTTTATCATCAGGGACAATGTACAAAAGAGCACAATACATAGCTACTATCTTTCCATCTGCACTCAGCCAGTACACACAAACACCATGAAATACAATGAATAAGAATACAAGTTCTACATAGAGTTCAAATTGTAATCAACAATGAGACCCATAGTCAAATTCTAATTATACACCCACACCTATGCCATTTTAACAATCTTCTCAGCCTCCCTACCCACACAATACATGTCATCTACTTCATGTAAGGCTGCAGCTCAGCATGGGACAATATAGACATTTCATGTCACCATTATCCTGGCCAAAATACTACTCAAGATATTTTCCCATTAATTATAATATTATTCTAAAAACTCTTAAAATGCCTCAAAAACACACTGAAATCACTTTCAGACACACAAATATTCCTGATTATTTAAATTCACCACACACACACACACACACACACACACACACACACACACACACACACACACACACACACACACACACACACACACACACACACACACACACACACACACACACACACACACACACACTTCAAATATTCTGCCATATGTTTTGCATGCACACACAAGCAGACACACCCTTTAATAGGCTTATGTCTAGGTATACGTTAATCTATGAGTGACGAGACATCACTTAACCCATTAGCAAAATGTGTTATAATGCTTCATAGCAGCTGCAAACCCAAACTTCATCTTCAAACACAGAGAAACCATCGTACACTCAGAAAACAAACACTGAGTACTCCATTATAACTTGTTTGCATTTTGAAAGATGTCCTGACACTCTCATTCAAGGTACACACAGGTTTTTTTTCTGAGTTGCCATGATATCTGTGCTAACAGAGTGAGTGTGTGTGTGTGTGTGTGTGTGTGTGTATGTGCGTTTGTGTGTGAGTGGGTGTTTGTGTGTGTGTGTGTGTGTGTGTGTGTGTGTGTGTGTGTGTCTGTGTGTGTGTTTGAGTTGCAGCGAGCCCAGTGCAAACGTCAGCGGTACCTGCTATAAACTCACTTCACTGTTACCATGGACACCATCAGTGGAGAAATATAAATGAGCGACTAAAAGGGGAGCGAAGGAGAGAAAGAGAAAGCCAGACAGACGGAGGGAAGGAGGGAGGGAGGGAAGGAGGGAAGGAGGGAGGGAGGAAGGGGAGGGAGGTGGGGGACAGGGTCGCCACTGCATGAATATAAAGGTATTTCTCCTTCTCCCTTTGCCAGACATGTGATCTCTCCTGTCTGTGCCGGCTAATGAAGACATATGGCATGTGTGTGTGTGTTTACTGTATGTGTGGCAGAATACACAAAGGCAGGGTGTGGAGAGGTTGGAAGTGATACATACTGTGTACCACAATACCATGTATATCGCTGGCAGTAAATTACTATTTACTATTAACTATTTGCATGGTCATCTCAACAACTGAGTGGCCTTTTACCCTTCACTTTGCCTTTCCCTAACCCCTCCTCTCACTCTCCTTCACCCACTCCCACCTGCACTCTTCTTTGTCTTGCACTCCGATGGCCAGATGGATGGAAGGAAGCAAGGCAAGACGGAGGAGGAGGGGAGAGAGAGAGAGAGAGAGAGAGAGAGAATGCAGATAGCAGAAGGGCATTGAGGACAAATCTGGGTTAGTCTCCATCAAAATGCTGACAAGGACACAAGGACACTTTCTCTCTCACTCACACACACATACATAGACACACACACACACACACACACACACACACACACACACACACACACACACACACACACACACACACACACTCACACAACTGTACATACCCTAAGGGATGGCTAATGGAGGAAAGAGTGTGCCCTACCTTTGTCCATTAGCTGGTTAAACAGCGACACGTTGGAGAAGAAGAAGAGGTAAGCAAACATCTGAGCCTGAATCTCAGCGTGGACCTGGTAGCCCTGCAAAAGCTCCTGGGCATTCTGAAGCACCTGCACACACATAGACACAATGATACTGATAAGCAGAGAAATACTTTATACGTTATTTTTGTGCAACATTTTATACACCGTTAAATAGACAATTCAACGTCATGCATTGAGTATCTTTTGAAACTTTGTAATCTCCTCCTGAATATAAAAAAAGTTATGTGTGTTGGAACACTTTAACGGGTTAAAAAAATTCAGAGGGTGCAACCAAATGCTTTAAGAACAAAACACAAGAGTCTAAAATATGATAAAATATGGGAGATAAAGCTGGCTGGCTTGACCTTTGCAGATAATGTTTTTGTCAGCTCATACGAGACGAGATTTCTTGCTGCATGAAGCATAAAAGAAGAAAGGTGTCAACCGTCAGTGCTGTCGCTGACCTGATTCTCAGCACCTTTCAGGTGCATCCATGTATTTAAAAAAATATATATTCAGTATGATTTATAAAAAAATATATTTTTGGGGTATTTTCACCTTTATCTGATAGATTAGTAGAGTTTGGAAATGTGGAGACTGAGGGAGACTGACATGCAATAAAGGTGGCTTGCTGGAAACGAACCAGCGACGTTGCTGTAAAATGGCATTCACGGTATCCACCTGGCTACCATGGTGCTCTGTGTATCTATGTATTTGACAGCATCATTGATAGGCATGCTGCTGATAATGCTGATAATGAATGTTATAACCTAGGTTAGAAACAGGTCATGTTCTCTATATAATTATAAAACAATTGCTTTCTACTTCCTATTTTGCCAAGTTCTGTTATGTCTTGAAATGTTTCTGAGAAAAGAATAAAAAAAAAGAGCATAGCCTAATGTGATTTGTTTTTATATTAAAACTTTGACAATAAATAATCAATAGTATTTCCATAATCCAGGCCAGCCCAACTACTGTATATACAACAATACAAGACGTGACATGTGCTTACCTGCAGGACCCTGCGCACAGGTTCAGGAAACCCTACACCTCCTTTCCAGCAGGGCTCAGAGCTGTCGACCGGGAATGGATTACAGTCTAACAAACCTGGTAACACTACATAAAGAGCCTGGACACACACACACACACACACACACACACACACACACACACACACACACACACACACACACACACACACACACACACACACACACACACACACACACACACACACACACACACACACACACACACACACACACACATAACTCAATTAGTTTTAAAAACGAGATAGAAAATGTCTGGCTCATTAAGAAGCTGGCACCGTTGGCGCGGTGACAGATTACCTTGGTGATATAGTAGACACATTGCTGGAAAGTGTACATGATCACTTCTTCTAGGATAGTCATTGCCTCCTCATTGGCCGATATGGTTGCCGATAGCAACGACTCCTTTGACCCTGAACACAGATGAGAGAGATACTGAAGAGATATACAGTGAGAGAGGCTGTATCGGGATCTACTGTATGTCAGTGTGAGTAATGACTTTTCAGACAAGTTGTTTCCACACTCATTTGGTCAAAATTGTGTGTGTGTGTACCTTGTAGTGTTTCTATGCTGTGTGTGTAAGCTGGGGCCCTTTGCTGTATAAAGTAGAGGATTTCGATGGAGTTGGACATCCAGAAGAAAATGGTTTGCAGGTCTGGGACCAAGTCTGAGATACTGAGCAGAGACAGGGAGGACGGGTCCTGGCTACAGGGACACACACACACAAACACAAAGTTAGGTAGACATACTGACACACTGAACAGGTCGACATACAAACTCACATACGGTACATGAGCACATACGCCCTCTTTCTGCTGGAAAGCGATACTCACTGCTGAGCTTGCTTCTGAGCCAGATCCTTTGTCTTCTCCTGCAAGACACACACAGAGAGCAATTAAGTGCTCATTAAACTTTTAGGATGTGCGTAGGAGAACCACACTTCATGACACTATCACTAACCTGCAAAGAGAAATAGCTCTATCATTAATACAAAACCTAACACACTCACACTCACATGTTAATAATTACTTTGAGCTCCACTGGATTGACTATAAGCCCATTGTCATCACCCATTTTAATAGTACATAAACCATTAAACCGTATAAACCATCAAACTAAATAGGCCAAACCATATTAATGGTTTCCCTGAGTGTTTGTTCTATAACAGAGGTGGATTACCTCATCTGAAACCACGTCTGTTCATTAAAAACTTTATACACTTTTATAGAAATAAATCATAAAGAGTGGGGCATTAATTCAGGCTGTCTTCTCCAGGCTGAATTGAATGCAACTCGAGATGGCTCGCCCGTATCAAAACATTTCCAATTATTCTCAGCCCTGTGTGTACATCCTATGTGTAAATCCTTCAAGAACATAATATTGTGTGTTTACAAAACATGTGATATGCAGCCCTGTTTAACTATTCACCTGACATGGTTGACCAGTTTCACTCTACGGGAGGTGAGTCTAGCCAGAGATCAGAGTACCATGGAGACATAAATTCAAAGATGGAGAGATATACAGGCAGGCAGACAGATAGACAGACAGACAGGCAGACAGACAGATAGACACTGACCCATGCGATGGTCTGGATTCGTCGGACAATTTTGAGCAGCAGTTTTCCAAAGCTCCCAGGTGGGAAGGTTGAGGCAGAGTGTTGTATGCAGAGACACAACAGGTAGGCAGGTGTCAGCTTGTGGTCATCTCCTGTGAGGGAATTTAAAGGCTCAATTCACCTTAACTATAAAAAGGTAACACTTTACAATTAGGTTCACAAAATTGTAGTAACTACTACATAGATATGCATTACTTACTACATGTAGTAGTCTCGAGGATAAATAAAAGTTAAATGAAATGAAATGAAATTTACTAAATAGAAACCTATGTAGTAGGTAATGCATAACTATCTAATAGTGACTTAAAACAAATCTTTAAAAGAAAATTATGTTGTAAAAGAAGAAGTGTAATTTTGGTGAACTAACTTTTCAACAACAAAATGTCCACTGAGATAAAATATATATACAGTATATACAGCCTCACAAAAAAATAAGAGACCAGTCTGGATTTTTCTTAAATCTTTATCTCTACATATATTATAAAAGCAAAATGTTCATTCTACTCAAACATATGCCTATAAATAGTAAAACCAGTGACACTGAACATTTGGAGTGGTCTCTTAATTTTTTCCGGAGCTGTATATATACATATATACAATATATATATATAAAATCTCAAATGATTGTAAATCAGAGCACAGACCTCCAGGTTCTATGAGAGACATAATCCTGTGGAGCAGCTGATCTTCATGAGACTGGTCAAACTCCAGCTGCAGCCTTCTCTTCTGACCTCCTCCTCCTCCTCCTCTTCCTCCTCCTCCTCCCTCCCCTGCAGTCACACTGAGGGGCCCTGCTCCCGCTGCCGTGCCCCCGCTGTGGGCTTTCACCAGGTGAGGCTTGAAACTGCGTCTGACTGCCGGAGCACTTAACACCTGGGCTGATCTGTCCTTCAGCACGGAGCCACACATCTTACAGGTCTGAGCGGGCCCCCCTCCCTCGCCCTCCTCCGGCCCTGTGTCGTACAGCAGCTGCCCCAGGGAGCGGAGGCGTGCCAGGGTCTGGGCGGGCAGCGGTTTGGCGCCCGCAGGGTCCTTGTAGAGGAAGATGTAATGCGCTCCGAATGAGAGCAGGTCTCCGTGTCTCAGCGTGGTGGAGCGCTCGCAGCGGGAGAAGTTGACCAGCACAGTGGCGTGGAGAACAGGCTCCACGGCCACGCAGAAGCGCTCGGCCTCCTCCCCCTTGTTGACGTTGTTGTTGGCGTGACGACGGGGGGCGGGGACTCTGCGCAGGCGGCAGTGGAGCGGCAGGATGTCCGGGGAGAACAGGCAGATGTTGGGACGCGCTGACGGAGTCTCCTGACCCACCGTGTGCTGCTCTCTGTTCAACAGGTACACCAGGCAGTCCTGGCAACACACAGCACCGTACACAGCACATGAATAGATACTCTGGAAGTGTCCAGTATAACACATGAACTCCTTCCCTATCCTCTAGGGATGGGACTGATTTTTTGTTTGGTTGTTTCTCATGCTGTTGTTTCTTAAGAGTTGTTGTTGCTGCATAACAATAAGGCCCCATTATTTTATGAAATTCAGATTTTGAAACCAGCCAGCAGATTATGTAATAGGGCTTTGTCTATTTCTTTTCACTTTCAAACCCTTTGGAATATTGAAACCATTAAAGTAAGAACAAATACTTGTTCCTTTTCGCATTTCTGTAAACTGTATATTTTGCCTTTATAACCTTACATCTTAATATCTTCACCGATACATATTTTTTTACAGTACCGCTTTTGCCCAATATCCAAAAAATATCAAAATCTGATCGGACTGAAAACTAGCGGATCTATGCATCTCTACTATCCTCACCTGCCGATTGTATCCCTGTAGCAGCAGTAGGTGCGGAGACTGGTAGAGTGAGTGCCTGACCCCTCCCTGACTCCCCTCCTCCTTCCTCCGGCCGCTGGAGGCCGCATCACGTTCTCTGGCCCTCAAAGGCCCTGGCAGGGTGGAGTAGTAACGCTTGGGCTCGTCTCCCAATCCAAGCTGCAGACCCATCACACACACACACACACACACACACACACACACACACACACACACACACACACACACACACACACACACACACACACACACACACACACACACACACACACACACACACACACACACACACACACACACACACACACACACACACTGGATTTAAGGCAGGTTGATAACAGGTCCGTGAACAATAAAACAGACCATTATCCTGACAAGGCTTCCGTGTGTAAGGCCCCACCTGGTTGAGGCTGGTCTCGCTGAGGCTGCGGCAGAAGGATGAGTTGCTGGAGCGGGGCAGGGTCAGCGTCCCCTTTGCCCTGTTCCGCTGGAGCTTACGAGCCTGAGCATTAATATCTACAGCCGGGCAGAGAGGAGGAGGAGAGCAGAGAGAACAAAGAGAGAGAGCAGGGAGAGAGGGTGTTGAAGACAAAAGAAGGCAATGAGTGGAACATAAGAAGGAAGTAATTAAAGGTGGCTGCAGTAATTCTGGAGAGCTTGGTGTCAAAATAATTTTTTATCAAAATCAGTGAGTTTCTTTTCACGATCCAGTATATCTTTCCGTAATGTGTGTGTTGAAAATAAATCAAGAGTTAATACACAGCCTAGACTCCATAAATGGGCATGTTGCTGGCTACGGTGGGCCCCCTTTGTTTACCGACCCTTAGTTCACACACCAGTTAACAGAGCCTGGCCTGTGTAGTAGCACCAGATTTTTTTCAGCACACACACAATATGGACAGGTAGCAGATTGTGAGGATATATTCCTTGATTTTGACAACAAGCTTTCTCCAGAACTGCTGACTCCACCTTTAAATGTGACATGTTCGGTGTTAGCGTGTGACTTTGACTTGTGAGTGAAGTAACTTGTCAGGCTGTCGTGACACAGGTGCATAACAGACATGTGTGAGCTGAGTGGAAACTGTGTGAAACAAAACCAGTCAGATGAAGTGAATGGTGCTGGATGGAGCAGCAGCCCATTATGAGGCTGGAGACAGTGAACCCAATGAGAGGTGAAACCGAGCAGCTCCTCAATGACTGTTTGAGTTGGAGGCCATGCGATGGCTCACACAGAGTGACACACTCACACTGGTTTGAATCACTGGGCAAATGGGGACGTTGGTGACAACGCAGGTAGAGGTGGTCTCCATGGCAATGACTGACAGCCACCCTACCTGAGGCCAGTCCCCACCTTTAGAGCTGGACTGTACAACGCGACCACAGCGCAGGGGGGAGCTCCTGTGCTTGCCCAGCCCGGAACGACCCATTAGAGCCGCCAGGAACTGGGAGGTTTTAGGCCCTACAGCAGGGTGGGAGGGGTTACGAAGAGCAGGAGGAGGAGGGGCTAAGACAACAACCCCTCACCAAAACACCCAAGCACAGAATAACCCCCGTACACACACACATATTCACAGCACAGCACAGCACAGCACAACACAACACAACACACGCATGCACTGTGGAGCAAAACAGAGTCTGTGGTGCTTCTATTGAGTCACATCAGCAGTTAGTAAGGAGAGATACACAGTTGAAGGTAAGAGGTACAGGATTTTCAATTTTTTTTTTCTAAAGTTTGGCAAAAATCCTATTTTCTCTTGTGCTTTCATTCGGGGATATTTGGTCGTCTCTTTCCTAAAATATCATAATAAATCCAGTGCGTGCAGGCGAGATTGAAAGAATAGGGAATGCAGATTGTACCACTGCAAGTTGATAAAAGAGATCATTTGGCTGTGATGTATTTATTTAATTAATGAATAATCCTGCTGTACCTT
This sequence comes from Ammodytes marinus, assembly GCF_949987685.1. NCBI lineage: Eukaryota > Metazoa > Chordata > Actinopteri > Uranoscopiformes > Ammodytidae > Ammodytes > Ammodytes marinus. Next base: position 8,568,266 of record NC_137235.1, on the reverse strand, counting down.
TAAAATGCTATCTCATTGTGTTATAATACACAGAGTTCACACATGTGAATGCACGCTCACACATACACCAGGGGAGAAAAGCAGTATAGAGAAACACAAAGAAACTCCAGGGTATGGGAGTTTTGTAAACGCTATAACACAAAAGAGAAAAGGTTAGTTGTAAAAAAAATATGAAACAAATTATTATGTTATAAAGTTTTTTGCCAGAATGCATTCTTTGTTGTGATTATATTTGTGTTTATATTTTCAGACGCTATACACAAGATGTTCAAGTTCAATGTCTCTAAGCACAGTAAGGAATGCATTCAAAGGAAAGGCTGGTGATAGTCAATATTTTTTCTTATTTTAAACAAATCCAATGAGAAGATCATAACCAACAATAAGCTGATTGCACATACAAGTGTGGGCTGTTGCCAAACCTGATACAGCTTATTACTCTGTGGCATAGTGCTCCATTGTTAATCACATAAGTGTGCCTTTATTTGCACAGTTTATTTGCAGTCAACTTCAAATAATCCTGCTGTAAATACCACAACAAATGTGTATTATTAATAAATGAGTTACTAGTTTTTGACCAATGTTTTCTAAAAACAACAATAACAAGCTTTTGTAGAAGAAAACATTTTTCACAGGATTAATTGGATCATAAGAAAAATACAGAATACCAGCAAACTTATCCTTTTTCATGACTTTTACAGGTTGGTTGTCGTCTTGTGTGCTGTCTAATACGTTTCCACAAGACCATAAAACCAACTGTACTGTGAAACAATAATAATAAAACAATGATTGTTGACTGGCTACCATAGAAGTTGACATAGCAACCAGTAAACCCTGGCATTCTTCATGAGAAATGGCTGCAGTGCAATGCGCAACTGTGAGGCTGGAAATACTTGCTCCATCTCTTCGAACAATAACTGGGTGTTTATAAATGCCTTCATGGTTCACGGGGGGTGACGGTGTGCATGTGTGTGTGAAAATGGCAAACTTTTCATCAGTCAGTAAACCCGTCTATGTAAAAGGTCACTTTATGGTTCCAAAAGACACACATTCAAACAGACTAATGTTACTGCAATGCAGATTTTATGTCACAACAATAGTTTACACATTATATATTACAATCTCTATACACACAATGGAGTTATTCTCTCTGGGAAAATGAAATATCACTTGCGTGTGCACATTTCAAGTGCAGTACTTAGAAGGAAAATGATATTGCCTCACTGGAGTGGAAATGTGTGATTCATAAAAACACTATAGTGCCCACACCCATCCACACCTCCGGTTGCAACGGATTCAGCTTTCACTCCATCAATCGATCAGCTGTCCATGCATTTCCACTGAGCTGTTTGTGTGTGTTTCTTTAAGTGCTCAGCTGCACATGAAAGTGTGTGTATCTCCAATATAACCCCAAATGAAACAATTCAAAATTGCAATTACATTAAAAAAACTGGTAATCAACTGGTAATCACCCAGGAACAATATCTTCTCTACGGGATAATAACTGTGACGAAAGCTCTTATTCTGCATCTTTCTAAACACACACACACACACACTGCAGGGGAGGTAACGAGCTATGCTATACTGCTGAGTTTGACATGTCTAGAAAGTAAGGGAATTAGACCAGCTGATGTGGTTTTGTGTGTGTGTGTGTGTGTGTGTGTGTGTGTGTGTGTGTGTGTGTGTGTGTGTGTGTGTTCTCTCCTCACCAGCAGTGATGGTGTCCTTCTCCCTGGCGTTGAGTTCCTCCACCTCTGCTTTCCTGCGCAGCTCAAACCTGCGGGCGTGTCCCTCTCGGGGTTTCCACATCTCTTGGAGCAACAGGGGCTTTTCGTTGTCGCCCATCGCACGCAAACATTCGGTCCGCCAGCCCCCTCCTCCGATCCCGCCTCCCCCCTCCAAGCGGCCAATCACGTCGCAGAGGACGTACGAGGAGGCGGCGTTCTTGCTGAGCGAGTAGCGGTCGAGCGCCTCTTTGACCAGTTCCTGTGCACTGGAGCGCGGCGTGGCCAGGACGCTCTTGTAGTTGGCGCCGGCACAGATCTCGTCTCCAAATATCTTGAGGACCCCCGGGGCCGAGCTCTGGGTGGACAGCTCAGCCGGGTCGTCGGTCGGCCGCTCTGGGGCTTCAGAGGTGGAGCGCCGGTCCCCACGAGTGTTGGTCCCGGTTTCCACTGGGACGCGGTCTCTGTAGCTCAGAGTGCGGTACAGGACCTGGTGAACACAAAAGCAATGCTGAATGCCCTGTAGGGAACCTTTATCAATATCAATAAGCACAGTATCCTTATTGTAATGAATATTAAAGGGTCAGTTCACCATAATCACAAAAAAAAAACAATATGTGTCCGATGGTATCCACACATACAGAATGTTTTGGTTTCATTTGCAAAAGAGGAACTATTAGATAAATCTTAACTTCAGCAATTTGAACTAGATGATGGTAATATAATGGATCACCAAAGTCAGTAGATTTTGTCCATACTACATTTCATGGCGATCCATCCAATATTTATTGAGACATTACACTCCAAATCACAAAAGTGAACCTCTGGGTGGTGCTACATCAAAAAATTAATAGGGACCCTTAAGTCAGTATGCTCACTCCTCTGGAGACAATGAATGTCTGTATCAAGTTTTGTGCCAATTCATCCAATTGGTGTTGAGACATTTCTAATAGGACCAAAGATGTAGGCCAACTGACTGACCACCATAGCCATCCTTAAATTTTTGCCGCTAGAGCAACAACATTGTATTTCCAGGAACAGCATTACAGTTACAATAACTTCTATCGGACCATAATGGCTGTGTGTGTGTGTGTGTGTGTGTGTGTGTGTGTGTGTGTGTGTGTGTGTGTGTGTGTGTGTGTGTGCGTGCGTGTGTCCGTGCATATGTGTGTGTGTACCTGTGTGAAGGTCCTGCTCTGGCGTTTCAGGCGACTCTTGGATGGTAGGGACATACTGGCCCCGGAGGAAGAACCGTAGAACATGATGCCGCTGTTGGCTTCACAAACTCCACAACTGTTGGGTTAAGAAATACATGTTAAATGCTTTACTTGAATCCATCATTAAGGGTTCAAATATTTCACACAGACACACACACACACTCGTAAGAAAGTTCATGCATGATAGGTGAAGATGGACACACAGCTCCATTTTACACTTACTTTTGGAACATTTGTATATCTGGAATGTAAAGAAAATCGCTAAATCTATTATACAAAATATATCCACCATAAACTGACTTGACTGAGTGATAAATAACAGAAACAGTGTGTTTATTTGTGTGTGTGTGTGTGTGTGTGTGTGTGTGTGTGTGTGTGTGTGTGTGTGTGTGTGTGTGTGTGTAATGTGATGTGATGGCAGGTACCTTGATGCTGTTACGTAACGTCACTCCTTGGTGCAGCAGCACCAGGTCAAAGTTTACAGTTGAGGGTCAGATGTGTTGTGTTGCATTTCACTGTCAGCTTTCGCACTGGAGAGGCAAACAGAAAGAAATAAGAAGGTGTTAATGTTGGATTACAGCTGCAACACTGACGTTTTCCCAGAGCCTCTGGGGATTCAGATATTATTGCTGTGGCTGCAAATCAACATCACATTATTGCTTGCTAAAGACATTTTTCTGACTGGGGAACCATCGGCAGTGTTTCTTGGCCTAAACAGTTTACAGTTTAGATCAAGGCAAACAAATAAATAAAATATTTTTTTAATAGAAACCAACTGTGGTACTATTTTGAAAAATTCACTTTTGTGTGTAGTTGACTACTAACACATTACATATATATAATTAACATGCTGACCTTCCACACTGGATGCCTTGATGTTGTTTAGAAATTAAAAAGCTAATATGCATTTTTTTTTAATGCACGTGCATTTTCTTTTCCAACTTTG
>NC_137235.1:8499382-8561882 GCF_949987685.1 Ammodytes marinus | reverse complement strand
GAAATAGAAAAGATAAAAGCATTGTTGGCATCATATAGGCTTGTCACAGCACAAAGCACCACAGACACAAAAAACCCAATGTGAAACCTAGAGAGAAAAAAAACATGAGATAATATAATCGGTCTCTTACAACCAGAATAAATAATTAAATAACACCAGCAGCACTGAAAACAGAGTCAGCAGCTCCACAATCACAGAGCGTCTATAAACAATGTACAGAGGGTCCATGGAGGCTCCATGGAGAGTTTATCAAACTCTATACAAGTCAGGTGGGCACTGTATGTCTGAATGACACAGATATAATAACTAAGACAAGACAGACAACACGTCAATCCCTCAAATACTTCATCTCATTATAATGTGGAGTCAAAATACCAGCTTTGATAGGATATAATACTTTGAGTACTCCAAACCCATTAACACTCAATCATTTGGTGTTTCTCTGAGACTCAAGTAAACACTTAAGAGTACAAATATGAAAATTCACTCGTAAATTTGAGAATATAGCTGAAAGTGAGTGTCATTCCATACAGAGATATCCACAGTGTGACAAATGCAATCCCTAAACCACTACTATGAAAATAAAAGTGTTGACGGACTTTATGTCCACTCCCTAATGACTAAAAGAGGTTCTGCACAGCTTCTCATTTCTTAAAATGTTTTGAAGATTTGTTCTATACTACTTGGATGACGTTATTTGTTACCTTTGCCCCAAACGTATCTCTATGAAGAAGTGTAAAGTTTGTAGATAACAAGTGATTTTTCACTTTTCTTTTAGGTGTGGTTGGATCCATTGACATTGTAATAAGTAAGGCAATTTCTGCTTTCCATAATTTCTCTATAACTACTGCATGAAAAAAACCTGGCACATTCATCTCCAAAGTGTTTATCACAGTGTTCTTTTATGCAACTTTAGAGGGTGGTTAAGCTTTTGGTACTTCCGAATTATAATCTTCAAACCTGCTGCTGTAGTATCTGCAGTGTTTGTTTGTCAATTTCCGTCTGCTTTCAAGCTTTTCCCTGGTTATTTCTCATACATTTTCCCTATATGTAAGGCTTGCAGAAAACGTTTGGGACTGCTGCCCTACTTGGGAGAAGTGAGTTAAGCAAGTGAAGCTGTACGGAGTGGTGCCAGACCAGTATTTAAAAATCAGCATCACAGCTGTTTGATGCTGCAGCCTGCGCCCGAACAACCGGAGCAGCTTTGGTGGTCCTTGAAGGTTGCTTCACAGGCTTTTAAGCCCAAATGATCCAAATCAAATCAAATGGGAGACAGACCGCAGATGAACAGATGGTTTTCAGAATTTTACACCTTTAGGAAGTGTCCTCTAGCCGCATTCATCACACTATACATGTCCGTCCAATACAACGTGTGCCATCACATACTGTACACACACAAGTTAACACTTAGATTACATACATGTTTCAAATATCCTTGTTATGTGTTCAAGGTTCATGCGATCACGTGTAAACATAGACTCAGCCGATGAAAGGCTTTGGATTCATGGGAGTCAGATTGTATAGGATACACACACGCACGGCGCGCACGCATGTGTGCGCGCACACACACACACACACACACACACACACACACACACACACACCTGAGATGCCTTAATATTGGGCCAGATTGTTCAACAATACTATAGCTTCAGTTTCCTTTCAAGTGTGAGATGTATGTGGTAGTAGTGTGCTATCAGTTACGGCAGTAAGTCAGTCTTCTGGCAGTGCTGAGTCAGACAGTGGTTCACCCATGTAGCTTTGACCAAACTCAATGAATAGAGTCCCATTCATTAGGTTAAATATGATGAAGATAATCAGCTGACACTATAATTACATTAGAATAAAATATAGATGAAGTCAACATATACCGCACTTCATTGATAAGTATACACCGTATAAATCGTACTGATGACATCTTCACTCACAAAACCTAATCAGGAACAGTTAACTATTAGATTTCAGTAATTATGCTTGATAATCTAGTGTGCACACCCTGGTAAAGGTGAAAGCACACAGGTTAAGTCTCCAAGGAAACCATGAGTATATGCATGTTAAACATAAATAAAGACCATTCTACATCAATGCTTGATTTGGATTTCACACTTAATCACTGACTGAAGCAACCGCTGTTAAACCATACAGTATACTACAGTATAGATAGCACAACTAATAACAATAACTGTAATAACACTATAGCACGCTGAATCTGAATAAATTACTGATGTCGCAACCTCCTAAATACTGACCAAATCCACACCTTCTGTTAATGATGATCATTTTTCTTTTCTTTTTAAAATAATATCATAAATCTAATCACGGTGGTTAAGTCAGCTGATGGTAAACATTGTCCTCCTCTTGACAATAGGACAATGCCTTCAATTCAGCTCATCAACACTGAATCTGAACGTGCACCACAGAGAATAGTATATTTTAACCCCTGATCATTGGAATGAAATCAAAGTTTCCTGCAAAAAATCATTTGAAATTAAACTAAAATGGACTGGTAACAAAATGAAGAAAATCCTAAAACAAATCAAGGGCTGCCTCCTTTGAAGTTCAGAGCTTTCTTTAACGACAGACTGAGAGCTTGTTTCAAAGCAAAGTCTCAAGATCACAAAACACTTTGTTATTACCAGAATCCTACAATCCATGTTGTGCCAGGCACGGTGCGTTCAAATATCCTCAACAACTCATAAAGATGACTCATAAGCATCATATTTACCAGGTGTTTGACATCAGGTTGTCACCATTAAAAAAGCAAGTGCAGGATGTAATTAAAACCTCAGTATGTTAGCATTGTCACTGTGATCATGTTAGCTTGGAGATGTTGCATTTAGCTCAAAGCACAAGTTCAGCTTCAAAGAGGAGCTTGTGTGGCTGTAGTCTTTAAGTGTTGGTACATCTTTGACGGCCGATTGAGTGCAACTTCATTAACATGGACCTGTTTGACTTTTATGAGTTGAGGAGAATCACCTGAATGCACCATTAGGTTTTTTAACTGTGAAGCTTCACCTTCTCCTTTGGGGAGGAGGTTAAGTGGCATACTTGAATTTTTCAAAGATGGCAGCCCCTCTATCGGGACACAGCTCATCAACACCCCCTTGAAGCTGCTCAAACACGGGAGCTATACTTCTTGTGAGGTCAGCGCTGATGTCATCTGGAGGTCTGGACCTGATTGGGCGGCTGGGCATAGAGGTACTTCCAGATGGCGTAGTAGTGTATGGCTGCTCCCATAGCTACAAACAGGTGCCAAATGGCATGAGCGAAAGGGACAATGCCATCACTTTTGAAGAAGACCATCCCCAGACAGTAGCAGGCTCCGCCCATCAGCAACTCATACAACCCCGACTGCTCTGGCTAGGAGGAAGCAGACATGTAATTAGGTTTTAAAGACATTTACAACGAGGAATTGACAGAACCTCAAAGATGACCAAATGAGCACACTCACCATTGAGAGGATGACCAAGGCAGGAAAAACTCCCATCACCGTATAGCAGATCAACTCCATGATTTTATACCTGAAACACAAAGGAATTTTTCAGCTTGGAAGATATATAAACTGGTCTCGTGGCTGAATGTGATACTATACCTCTCCTCTACTTCACTGATACAATGTTATACTCTGTGTAGGAGGGTTTTCACCTCTAATCCTTTATGTTTTAAATGGTGGTTGACGTTAAAACAACCACTGTTTGTAGACTGACCTTTCATACTTATTGTATCAGTGTAGTTACTGACATTAGCAAATGGATTTGGACAAAGCCGCAACAACACAGTTTACAATTTTGTTCATCTGCCTCAACAAATTACCCTGTGCAAAACTACCACTGATGCTTTTCCATTTCCTGCACAATAATCGCAGATTTAATGTCAAGGCGGTGATAGGCTTTTACTGTGAAAACCAAAGTGTTAATAGCTTTCTTGTTGAAAAATATGGACTGAATATTTTTGTTTTGAAGAGAACCTTATGAAAATATACATAAATTAACTCCATTTCGTCCCACATTAGATGGAAATACAGGGGGAAAGTCCAACACTGTTGAAACTGGATGGATATGTTTGAACTGACCTCTCATGAAAGAAGAAGACGTAGGTGGTTCCTAAAGACGCCATGATCCACACCAGCCAGCGCATGTGACTGGCCCAGGGACCCAGCTCACGCAGGTTCAGCCTAGTAACGCACCAACAGGAACAAATAACTACACGCACTGTATATACCAGGCACATAAATACATACACATGGATCGGGACTCATTTGTTTACCACGGGGCGTAGGAGGCAGCAATGAAGAAATAGATCACCATCCTGTCACACATGTGGAAACAGTGCTCCACAGACCTGAAGAGAGAGAGAGACCAAACAGCCTCGTCATGACAACTTTATTAGGAATACCTTGCTAGTACCAGGTTGGACTACCTTTGACCTTCAGAACTGCCTTAATTATTTTGTGTTGTGCGTTCAGGGATGGTATTCTGCAAACCTTGGTTTTAACGAGTGGTTATTTGAGTTACAGTTGCCTTTCAATCATATCGAACCAGTCTGCCCATTCTCCTCTCGATTTGAACTTCAGAAAGTTGTCTTGACCACGTCTACATGCCTGAATGCATTGAGTTTCTGCAATGTGATTGGCTGAGTAGCTAAATATGTTAACAAGAAAATGACCTTTCTTGTTAACCTAATAAAGTGGAAGTTTAAGTGTGTATTTGTTCCAGTGTGAGTCAATGACAGGAGGGATAGTGTTCAAGACATGCCAAAGAACTTCTCCTCAGTGTGTACTGTGAAAGAAGCAGCCTTTTTCTAAGTGTCATGATCTGCTATATCTTTTAATCGTATACATCCTCTGAAATATACTATCTAGGTTGAAACGTGTTTGTGTGTGTGTGTGTGTGTGTGTGTGTGTGTGTGTGTGTGTGTGTGTGTGTGTGTGTGTGTACCGTAGGTGGCTCTTCTTCCAGGCCACAGTGTGGAACAGGGTGGAGATGATGAAGAGTGAGCTCAGCCCCGCCCCGTACACCCAGGCCGACAGCTGCTCCCATTGGTCCTCCGACTGGAAGTGCAACAGTGAGCTGCCGAGCAGGCTGGGGATTATCCATAACTAAATGAATGCATAACATAAATGAAACATGAGACACATAAGATACAAAAACATGCAGAATAAACTGAAGCCCAGTGCACCATGTGGGCGTAGATTTTTTAAAAAAAGATCTGTGGAGGTGTCTCTCTGCAAATCTGTTATGTGATTCTGCCGCATGTTCTTTTCCATGTTTTATTTGTGTGAGGTTAATGATGACTTTGTGTGGTCTGTGAGTGTGTGTGTGTGTGTGTGTGTGTGTGTGTTCGTGTGTGTGTGTGTGTGTGTGTGTGTGTGTGTTCGTGTGTGTGTGTGTGTGTGTTCGTGTGTTCGTGTGTGTGTGTGTGTGTGTGTGTGCGTGTGTGTGTGTGCATTCACCGCATGCGTGGCACAGTTGGCAGCATGCTCATATTCTGTGGGCTGGTATCTCTTGTGAGGAGGAACACGGTTGTTCATAAACCTGGAATCATCAGAAATGAAGTATAAGGGAATCAAGTTTATATACTTCAATTCGTTAATTAATCTGAACTAAAAATATTCAATGGCAATTTAGTTGTGGCTACATGATGCAACAATGACACAAACTGTATTCTACACACACTGGCAGAAATGAAAATATAACAAGAACATTTTCAAATAAATTAAAGAATACAATTAAATGACGTCTTTAAAGGCAGCATTTGTGGCAATGACTAGCGTTTAATTTGGTCTATTTTAAATGTATTTGTTTCTTAATGTCCTAAAGCAATGTGGAGTATCTTTTACTTTTGTATCCATTAGTGTCTAAATGGTACTCATACTATTTCACCCCATCCTGTCCTTTCACTTTGCAATTCTAGATCATGCTTCTACTTGTTGCCATGACTGCTGTTGCCTGGCGACACTGGGTAACCACGGACCAGCTGAATCAGAGGGTTTGGTCCTGATGGTCCCATTCATAAACAATTCACATGTGCAGATATGAAGTGCCATGTTCACTCACATATACACGCATGATATGAAGTGCATGTTCACTCACATATACAGGCATGTATCTAAATCTTAGATCTGTCCCCAAACAAACTGCGCATGAGGAAAGCCCTCCGTCAGTGATGTCACTGTTGTCATGGAAACCACCGAGCAGGGATTGTCTTCTTTTTTTTCTTCTTCCTTCCACACACGAGAAAACTCCTTGTTCCTTTCATCTTTCTTTTCCTAGTCTCTTGCATCTCCCTCTCTCCTCTTCCCCGACCATGTCTCCTGTCTGCTTCCCCATGATTAGATTAACATGCAGGAGAGAAAACAAAGAAGTCCACGTACACACGCAATAAACACACACACACACACACACACACACACACACAAACCACAACCCCTCCCTATTTTTATGCTGCATCTTGCAGAGCTATATTTCATAAGAGACCTAGATTTAGTGATGTTTCTTTCTGTAACAACACACACACACACACATATTCACCCACACGTACCATTCTGATTGGTTGGATGCCATCAAAGGGAATACCATTCAGATTAAAAATGCATATAAATATATATATTTTTATGCATGGGACGATCAATTGATTCATCCAAACCCTAAGGATGTCAGCCAAATGTAGAAACACAGACGATCAAATACCAAACAGCAGCAACCTTACAAATATACACACATCACATTAAGATGTGCATGTATGAGCCAACGCTGCGCACAGAATACAGAACGTGTCAGCTCAAGTGGAGTCAGATTCCCCCTGCATTTGTCCACCTTCTACTGCTGTGATGTTGCACAACAGCGTCAAACATTAGAACACCATGTTTCCCTTCGACATGTCGGCTGTCTCAAACCTTTTTAAATCATATATGTGACACTGCTGATCCTTAGATACAGACGCACACAAGATAAGACTGATGTAGGTGGTGAAAATCCACCTCACATACTCACAAAAATGATGGGGAGAACATCTTATCAAACATGCCTCATCCTTTCTTCCCCCTACATTGTGCTCCTGTTAAGGCAGCTGTTTTTAGAGTGACACTCATTCAGAGATATTAATATGAACTGACCCAGCACTGAAACACGCCATTCTGTCCCAAATAAAACAAAAAAAAAAGGCTTCCTCTCCTTGTATCCAGCACGCACACTGTCCGACTGGCTAGTTCTTTAGTGTGTGTGTGTGTGTGTGTGTGTGTGTGTGTGTGTGTGTGTGTGTGTGTGTGTGTGTGTATTTGTGTGTGTGCAGCAGTCGTTGTCGGGTCATTAATGATTTCATCAAGCTGGCTGATAACTACCATGCCTAAGGCCAGGCAGAGGAAGATACTAACTGAGCGTTGAGGAGCAGAGCTACACAAACATCATGATAACTCCTCACGTACGACAGCAGGATGGACAGACAGAACGCATTCTGCTTCACTCGTCTTATTGAACCACTGACACCATGGCCTCAGTCCAGTAATGGTGAACACAAATCCATCTTACAGGCTATTTCATGGTCTAGCAAATCTTTCTCTTTGTGCAAGCACATCAAGTGTATACAGCAGGAAACAGGAAGTGAAATGTAAACAGAAGGGGATGTTTCTGCAACAATGTTGACAATGAAAATGCAAGGAATTTCTCTTCTCATTGATTTTGTCACTGTGAATTAAAATAAATTTTTGTTATTGTGTCAGATACAGTTGGTGAGGAAAAACAAGCATTTTGAAGATGGTAATCAATAAATTGATTCATCAAAATAAAACGGTAATGAAGATATCCATTGGTGGTGGATACCCTATTTCTGTTGGATGGATGAAATGTTGAAATAATCCAGCAGATGACAGGAGGTAGGCTTTGTTAAATCGGTCATATTTATATTTGTCTATTTATGTTTTAAATAAAAAAAATTCTGTGTTAAATTAGTTCGAAAAACAAATTGAGATATGTGACATTTTCAAACTCCATGTTTCGCATGATGCGATTAGTCTTCCAAAATCCCCAACATTTTTAAAATTAGCATCGCATTTTCACATTTGAAAGATTAAATCTGACCGTTATTTACCGTTATTTTCTTACGATTGATCAATTATCAAAATTGTGGATGATTAATTTTTTGTGTGTCCTTATATGGCAGCTGTATGCGATCATCTAAAACTCATATCATATCTTATAAAACTTCAACATGACAGTTTTGTCCACAGCATCAGTCCATAGCATGACAACACATTAAAGGCAGACTTTCCACTCATAGATGCATGTCTGATTGGAAGTGTTAGCTGAGGGGCTTTAGCTGCCCATTTACAATGTGTAAATGTGTCTGCTCTGGTGTTGTAACGATTTTGACAATCGATATATTGTTTCAGTCGAAAAATGTGTTAATATATGATTGCTTATCTCTGTTTTAAATCAGTGTAAATTTCATCTATGTAGGTTATAGGCCATGTGCTGTTTCAGATGTCACCCTCAGCTCTGGGGTACTTGGCCTATACGTAGCCTACTATCAAACAATTCATTAATCGAAAAAGCAAACAGCACATTTACTGGGATTGAAAATTAAATTGCCAGTTGTACCCCTGCATGGTCTGCTCTGAGTGACCTCTTGCTAAGACCCATCGACCACAACAACCAAGACTGCATAGATGCGCAATGCAAGTCAAAATGTAAATCCGAGAGAGGATAGTGTGTGTCTGTGTGGCCTACTGTGTGTTTCAAGAAAAGAGTGTGCACGCAGAAAGACAGAAGAGACAGCAAGATGATGACGAAGAGGAGGAGGAGGAGGAGGAGGAGGGGATGGCAGGTGTGTGTGTGTGTTAATGAGGAATGCTTGTCATTCAAATAAACCCTACTACAAGATTATTACATCCGCAGTCATAAGACGATAGGTTGAAATGTAATGTTGACTCTTACAACAGATCATTCCCATCAGCATCCTCCTCCTATAATAATAATACGGATTCTAATTATTCATTATATTATTATGGTAGGCTAGGCTATTCTTATACCAAAAAACGACACCTACCTTACAAGATTCATTTACAGTGGAAATAAGCAACAGTTGACAGCAGACAGACAGTATATGGCCAAAGCCTGAATTCCCTCTTGATTGTCGGGCGCAATAATCGCCGCGATGTGATCAGGTCGTGATAGGGTTGGACCGGGCAGGTTTAGTGACGTGAGGTGACGAGCATCGTCTTATCTTCATCTCAAACAGCACCGGGAGACGGATCATTCATCCCGACGCAGCTGCCTCCAGAGGCTCCAATCCGGAAGTGTGGGCGGCGGGGAGGGATGGTCTATGGTGGAGGCAGAGGTTTTTTTCTCCTGCACAGCGGTGTGGATGCTGGTGGTCTCTCTTTCTCTCTCTCTCTCTCTCTCTCTCTCTCTCTCTCTCTCTCTCTCCAGCCGCCGCTTCACCTCATCACGACTCAGTAAGGAAGGCTGTTTCTCGTCACTGAACGCTGCCACATCAGTTTCTGTTGGACTGGAAATCTGTGGCGATGTGTTTTGTCGTTGCGTGCAGTTTCCGTGTCTTCCGCTGGGGGGAGACGCAGGCGTGGAGATGGAGGCTGGTTGTTGATAATGATAACAATAGTAATACTACTAACAATACAAATGTCTACTTAAACTACTACTTATAATACTAGTAAGGGGCGCTCAGAACAATGTAACCTACCCTAGGCATATACGTATTCCTTTTGTGGTTGTGGAGGAGCTTTGTTAAGTCTGAAAAAATATCACCTGGTGACGTCATAGTGATGTCATCAGGACTAAATGGAATTTTGAATGGAGATTGTCCATTGAAAGTACAATTTAGTCCAGAACTAGGCTTAATCCATGTCTGTGAAACCGGCCCATAGTCAAATAAGCATTATTGGAAATATAGGATTCAGTAGTTTTGGATCTGCTTTAATTTTGACCATTTCATTTTTAGAGAGTGCCCTTCAAGCAGGAGAGGCTGGAAACAACTGATTCACACACACACACACACACACACACACACACACACACACACACACACACACACACACACACACACACACACACACACACACACACACACACACACACACACACACACACACACACACACAAACACACCTGTAATGAACCAAGCATTGTAGAGTATAACAGAAATTATTTATTAAATGCATATTATGACCAGCATAAGCTTTAAAAAAATACTGTAGCCCTTCATCATGATTAATATAAAAATTCCTGCTTTAAGCATTCAGCTCAGACTGGGCTCTCTGTGATTATAATCATTATGTACCGTTTGCAGACCTGTGGTCAGTCCCTCCTGAGTGTTGACAGCTCAGCAAAGAGCTTCAGAGGGATTACAAACAATATATGACCCAAGTCCGATCGTTTAACTTGTACAGTATATAAAAAATGCCCGATTAAAATAGAGGCCATGAAGCTTTGTGTAATAAGGCAGCAGTTTTCCTTCATATCTCCAGAAGATAATATACTTTGAGCGCAGTAATGGAAACTTTGGTTCAGACTATCTTCAAGTTCTTCATCGCAGTCTCCAGAGTCTGAAAAAGAAAAAGCGTGAAATATTTTTAAAACAATTGTATGGGAACACATCATCAGGATATTAGACAAGGTGACCCACATTAGTGTAGCTTGTGTAATCTCTGCAACATGTGTCTTGTGAGTGTGTGTGTGTGTGTGTGTGTGTATGTGTGTGTGTATGTGTGTGTGTGTGTGTGTGTGTGTGTGTGTGTGTGTGTGTGTGTGTGTATGTGTGTGTGTGTGTGTGTGTGTGTGTGTGTGTGTGTGTGTGTGTGTCTGTGTTACCTTGACATCCCAGAGACACATTCCTCCATCCATGCCGGTGGTGCAGAACTTGGTGCACTGGTTCCGTCCTCCTTCCAGCACTGAGATGTGGCTGAAATATTGTTGGAGACTGGTCAGACACTGTGCAGAGATGATTACAACGATGCATGGTGTACAGTATATGTAATGTGAAAAACAGGAGCCATTCTGTTGTGTTTTAAAAGTGAAATATTTCCAAGTGGAGACAGTTGTAGGAAGCTGAAAAGGCATTTCATTTAAAGTATGTCTTTAGTGAGTTTCCAAATTAAGAATGTTATATTTTCCTTCTTACCTGCAGAAATGAAGAGGAACATTTTATCACGTTATCTTACCATCATGTTCCAGAAGATGTCATGTTTTTAGAAACACAATCATCAGACATTTCTTCACTCAGAAATATAGGACTAAATAGAAAAAACCCAACATCTTTGAAAACTGATTCACAGTCCAGACTTAAAACATATTGTGTGTCCTCTCTCCCTACCTGATGCTGTTCTTGTGCACAGTGTTCAGGTCCTTCTCTGTGCTCTGGGTCTCTGAGGCTCTGCGGTCCAGGTTCTGGAAACGTTCCCTGGCACTGATGCCCTTCTGGGCCGCCTGCTTAGGAACATCCAGCTTTCCACCGAATGTCAAGCTGCCTTTGGCACTGTCGTACACAAACAGCACCGGATAACAGTCATGGCCCTGGACAGACAAAAAAAAAACACAGGAAAATGTAATCGAGTGGAGCTGGAAGATACCATGTTATGATATAACATCCCCTTTTTCTATAAATTACTTAATTAAATACTACCACTGGGTGGCGCCAAAGTCGAAGATGTTAAAACTTCACACAAAGTGTCTTTAAAGCAGACAATGTAACTTTAAAAGATGAGATAACACATTCTTCCACTGACATATGAACGATTCATTTATAAGCAATACATTACACACTTTCTCAAATTAAAAACACGCCAGCAAACTTAAGATTGATATTGCTTCGATGTAACTGACATTACTATAATTGTTTGTTGACTTTATGACATTTCTATTGTTCAGTGGATTTCCACACTCATAAACACACACATTAATTCATTTAGGTAAAATGAAATCTAAAATAAAACGACTCAAGCTATTCCAAAATATCTTTATTGGGTATTGAATACTCACAGCTGCCACTATGCTGTTCTCAGTGATGAAGGTGACACACAGCATAGGAAGGGTCTCAGAGCTCAGACTGTTCACCCTGGGGAGTCAGAAAAAAAGGTCAGAGTGCGCACACACACACTCACACACCTACTCACACGCACACACACACACTCACACACGCACACACACACTCACACGCACACACACTCACACGCACACACACACACTCACACACACACACAAACACACATGCCCTCTCTTACGTGCCGCTCTTGCCTCCCTCTGCGACGGACACAGTGGAGTCATGGGAGGTCCAGACCAGCCGGTTGCCTGAATGAGAGAAGCAGACGCTGTGCACCCAACCACCACCTCCGCCTGCAATCTGTCCTGCTGCTGCACAGCCGCCAGACTCAAACAACATCTCACCAAACGGCATCTTACTGCCCCAGGAAGTGGGACCAGGCTTTTCCTCCACCTCCTTAATGTAGGCAGAGAACACCCTGTGGGCCAGAAGGGTCAAGATATGAAGATAGGATGAAGGGAAGAGTGAAGGAGAAAAAGTGGAAGAAAACATGGTTGATCTTTGCGCCACCTCCACCCTAACTTTATTGATCGTTTATTCTGTGCTGTCTTTGTCTTGCATTTGTGTTTTAATTGTTTTAATCGTACAATGTCTTTGCAGTATTTTCTATATTCATACTGTAGGTCTCGGGTGGCTGTTTTGACTTCTGTGTTTATTCTTATAGATATTTTCTTTCTTTTATGCATTGTTTTAGGGAGCCTGAGACTCAACTTTAATTTCATCGCCAAGGACTGCTGCTGAAATTGTTTTGCACATACATTAACATTCTTGAATCTTGATTCTCTTCAATGTATGGGTTTGATTTGGAGAGTTACAACTGGTGGTTTAAGACACAAACAGAGAAGAAAAGTGCCAGTAGTAGTTGTAAGTACCACGTTAGTATTGTACTAACAAAGCTTCCTCTTTTGATTCTCTCATACCTGCATTTAAAGTCACAGGATCCAGCAGCCAGCAGCACATTGTTGGGATGCCAGTCCAGACTGAGGATGGTGGAGCGGATCGGCTTCTTGATGTGCTTACACACCCACCTGTAAGCAACACCACAGTATGCTGGAATATCCAAAATATACCGTTTCTAATAATCAAATGCAGCGTTTTACGTAAATGATGGAGATGAAGTTCTCCTGTAAAAGTTCACCAGTCATTTTCCTGCTCAAAGTAACAGATGGAGATGAGGCGTGAGCCGCTGCCTACAGCAAACTTGTTCTCTCGTGGCGACCACTTGACACAGCGAGCGGCGCGGTTGATCCTGAGGATGACCAGGGTGGGCTTCCATGAGCCCTCCTTAAGGGTCCACACGTAGGCGTTACGATCCGCTCCGCAAGTAACTATACGGTTACTGTCTGGAGCCCAGTCAATACCTGCGGGAGAAAGACAGCCTTGTTGATATCTTTTCGTTGTGCATGCATCAGGAAATATCTGCTCTCTCAAAACCACAATGTGTCATTTTCACACTTTGGTTTCTGTACAGAATAAAAAAAGCGAGCCACGACACATTCATTGGTCAGATTAAGATAAACTGTGAGGTGCGTTTTGTGACAGATGGACAGCGCCATGCTAACTGCGTCCCCCTGTTTAGTCTTTGTGCTACACTAAGATAACCAGCTGCTGGCTAATTTTGTCACGAAAGTCTCGACCAGAAGGCAAATAAAAGTATTTCTCTAAATGCTGAACTGCTCCTTTAAACCCTCCATTTCGTTAATTAGATGTCACCTATGATACCTATAGTGGATGTTATTATCAAACTATTTGCGACTTTAAGCAGCAAGAACTAAATTTTGGTATTTTCATCTGAACGTCTCTAAACTTTGTGGGAAACAAAAATAGAGGTAGCGGTGGTTATGAAAGTAAATCACATAGCGTGGGACTGTGTCTCACCTGTCACCTGCCCATTATGCTCCTTCAGCTCATGGATCTTGTTCCACTTGGTCCCATCCTTCTTGTAGATGTGGACCTCATGGTTGTTGGGGCACATGGCGATCTCTGCAGCACAAAAAACACATTGAAGTGCAATGTGCATCAGCAAAAGGGAACTACATCAGTGTGCTGGACAAAGTACAGAGTTTGTCAGTAAGTTGTTGACGATGGGCTGATCAGTGGAGCTGAACACAGAGCAGCTGACTGGATGCATGAGAAGAGAGAGAAAAACTGAACAAATACAGTATGTATCTGCCTGCAGGCCGCACACAGACACATGGTATCTTTAAATAGACAATGTGTGAGAACTGCGACCTTCCTTCCCATAATGCTGTAGCAAACTCATGCACATGTTTTAGTCAGCCGATGAGTCAGAAACAGTGTTTGTATGAGAGCAGCGGTGAGGGTGCTTCAGTGTGCGGTTTTGTTTTATTTTTTTGTGACTATGTCAGCATGTAAGTTGAGAGGAAACTACAACTGTACCTCTACGACTCGCTCACAGACGCATGTTACATCCGCTTTGCCCAGAAACCAAAGCTCTAAACGAAAAAACTGCCAAATATGGCAGTAGTTTCCTACAGCTAACGGAACACAGAAGCCTCTCAGAAAAAGGCCCCCGCCTTCACTGTTACAGGAAACAGGAAATACCTTCTACCACCTGGGAGCCAATCACATAGCTCTATTTGTTATAACACTAGCTGTTCTTTGGCACAGGCTCTCGGTGGAGTCAGATGTTCCTGTTATTAAAAGGATGTGCAGTTTGGAGATGAGAGGGACCAACTTAAAAGTCACAGAAACACAAGCCCAGAGAGTGACCAATCAGAGAAGGGCGAGCAGACTCACGAGTGCGATCCTTGTTCCAGGCATGGCAGCTAATTGGTTCCAGCAAGAAGCTATGGTACGCCATGGCCAATCAGGTGCTAGAGACAGACCAGGAAGTGGTGTGAGGAACCAGTGGCTGATGGGGCTGGGAGATAACTGTCACGTCTAGAAAAAAACAGAAGTCGTGTTATAGGGAAGAAGCAGAAAAGGGGAAAGAAAACATGCAACAAAGTGTCAAACAAAATCACATTAAAGAACTAAACAGTCAGAGTTGGTCCAGACTATTGGAGGTAGTTTGAGAAGTAAAACCGTCACCCATCAGCTGATTCGAACCTCCCGTGCACAGAAAAACACTGAACTTAATCTGGTTCAGATTGTGTTAATGAAAGCCAGACTTTCATAGGCATGAGAGCAATGATGCAGGTTAAGGGTAACACATGTTCCCCCCCACAAAACAAACTGTACAGCTAAAATACACGCCCAGGACACAAACACAGACGTCATCATATTCAGTTACTTCACATATGTATCTGTACTCTGAGTGAGTGTGTGTGGGTTGGCGTGCCCTTTTGCCACTTTCAGCTTTTTTTCCTGAAAATGCATTACACACTAACAAAGTATTTGTGTGTGTGTTTGTGCATGTGGGTGTATGTGTGAGCTTCCTGACATGTCTAAGCAAACTCAGTCAACTGTTAAATATTTTCTAGGCTACTTACCCTGAGGGCTGGACAGAGATGAATGGGTGAATAGCTGCAGAGCGAGAATAGAGAGAGAAAGAAAGAAAGAAAGATAGAGGGAGAGACTGAGAGAGGAAAGTGAAGACAGATCAAATGAGGATGAGGGTGTTCAGCTCGCGGACTCTGGCCAGTCAACGCGAACGCCAACGACAGAGTGAAGCTCAGGAAGCCGAAGAGAGAGAGAGAGAGAGGAGAGGTCATGGGAGGGGTTGAGGGGGAGGTGGAGGAGGGTATACAGTCAAGCTCTGAGGGGGGAGAGACATACAGGAAGTTGATGCAGCAGGCCTTTGTATGCTGAAGGCAGCAAGAGATCACGGGTGTGGGTGTGTAACATTACCAAAATGTGAGAGAATGGGAGTCACCTTTTTACATTTTATACAGACACAAAAAAGGAGAAAAGGGAAGTTTGAGAGGGATTCAGTAAAACTAGAAGGACAGGGGAGGAGCATGGACACAATGAAGTATTCTGCCATAGGGAGGAGGTAGAAACTGAGGGGGAGGCAAACACAAAACGTTTTTTGAAAGAAGAAGTAAACCCCGTATGAAGCATGAAAGACACAGAGGAGAAAGGGGAGGGACGTGTGGTCGCTTCTGCATAAAGAAAGAGGAAGAAGGAAAGGGGGAGGGAAGAAAAAAGGGAACTGCAAAGAGAGGGGGGGTAGGGGAGGTGGCAGGAGAGAAAAGTTGACCATACAATACATTTACTCATGTTTTTCATGTCACAAACTCAGTCTTTCTGCTGTCTACATATTTTAACTATACTACATACAGTATGTTAGATCCCCCCAGTTTTTCTCTTGACTTTTAAAATCAGCCATGGATGCTGACCTTGTTTATATATTTTTTTATCTGTGCTAGTCAAGGATTTCCTCACCAATTCACTCTCTTAAACACACCTTAACTTTTTACTTTTATCTTGTCTATTTACAGTGCGACCCTGGCAAGTTTTTCCAGAATAAATACATCTAAAAGTTGTTTGAATATGGAGAAAGAGGTCTTAACACAAATATAGGAATTGTAACTTCCCTGCGTAACAAATCCCATCCCTTTTCTTTTAACTATACTACATACAGTATACTGGTTTGCATATTGCAAAATGCAATTGGATGTCTTAGGTCATTTGGTATTTTTGGCATACTGCAGTTGACATGTATTGGGACATCAGAAATCGTATGCAAGTATTGGTATTGGAATGCAGCAAGGTGACATATTCTGCTCTGCTACCTTATTCATGGATTTTGTTGTTCTTGGCAGTGTTGGTTGGTCAAACACTTCGGTTCAGACTGAAATATCTAAACTATTGGATGGATTGGAATTAAAGTAGAATCCAATTTCCTTAGATGATCCTTTTGAGTTATCAAGGTTCGAGGTTCTAATTTAAATTTGCCATCAGACTAAGCTGTGCTTTGTTTTCCGCTAGTTAGCAAAGGTTTGCATGCTTTAACACTGTACGCTAAGATGTTACAAGTGAATCAGAACATCAGCGTTGTCATTGTGATTATGTTAGCATGCTGATATTTGCATTTAGTTTGAAACACAATTCGTATGCTCTGGCCAAATAATAGTTTTTGAGTACACAGGGAAAAGTATAAGGAAAAACCCAAACTAGTGGAAGACAAAAGGCATCTAGGTATAGTTTCTACCCTACGTATAGTTACAACCCTGTGTAAGGCAAAGACAAAGGAAGATAACAGCCGAGTGACTTGTGTACTGTAAATGCATTTCATCTTTATTTCATGTCTACCTCATGATCAGTTACATAGAAATCCTCCATCTTTTGTGGTTTTAGTGTAGTAGCTACAGAGCCTCGTGCTGGACAGCAGTGACTCCGTACACAGTTTAGACAGCTGCTTTCAACTCTCCACCATCAGATCCTGTACAGCTCGCTACAGCCAACCAGCAGCATGGCCTCAGAATATCAATAACAATGGTCCAAATCTACAACCATGACTTCACCTGCTGGAGAACATTTGATATACTCCAAGAAGTAAAACACCACGTCCTTCCATCTACTAAACATTGATATTCAGAGGTCATGTTAAGGGTTAATCTGAGGTTAAATACAGTCCGACTTTTGGATAAAACGCACTTTTTAGTGTTCAACTTTTGGTACAGGAGGTTAGAGAACATAAAAACACACATATCACTTCACTTTTTTTTGAACACGCGTCAAATGACCTTCCCACTTTGACACCTGGTTAACCTTCATTTAAAAACAAACAAACAAAAAAAAAGAAATCAACAGTGATGTCACACGTCAGCTTAGTGTGTGTATGTGTATATGCGTTTGTGTACTTAATTATGTGTGGGTGTGTGTGTGTGTGTGTGTGTGAGAATGTTTGCACACTACCCACAAGAGTGTGTTATGGTCTGATCAGTGCTTCAAGCAGACACTCGATAAGGTGGTCAGTTATGTTTGTTACTGGCTGTGGAAGGAGGGGGCGGGGGTGAGGGGACAAGTGAGGCTGCAGCGTTTCTTCATTCGTTTCACAAGATTCCTTCACATGATGCGGAGACCCTGGATAGAAGCTTCTAGACTCTGAGGATGGAAACAAGGAAAAAAAACACACAAGGAGAGTTACAGCTGGGAGATTTGGGAAATAGAGTTTTTCAAGAGAACAGCTTATTTTTGGTTTGTGTTTGTACCTTGAAGTCCCAAATGGTCATTGCTCCATCAATGCCTGTGGTGCAGAACTTGCGACAATCCTTTTTGTCTCCCTCATAGATAGACACTTGGCTGAAGACCAGAAATGTAGATACACAGACAGATTTAACAAAGGGGGGAAGAAGTTAAAATAATGAAAGATATAATGATGCATCACAAACCACTTTGTCAAATCACTGGGTCTAGTCAATATATACTACACTACTATCACCTGCCCTTCAAACCACAATGTGATGTCTATATATGTATAACTTTTGGTACGAATGAACAAACATTTGTCCAGATGCAAATGCAGGCCGTCTTTGTTCCTGCCTGGTTTAATAAAGGTTAAATAAATTTTATTAAATTGGGACGACTAAATAAAAACAGGCTAATCTTCACTCAAGCACAGGCTATACATGTTACACTACTCTACTTTGCTGTACACTAATGTTTGACTCGTTTATTGCACAGCTTGTTTTTCCCATTAAAAAGGAGACAGGGAACGATAAAACATTTAATATATCGGCGGTAGAGCGCCACTGAGCATCCAGTTTGATCTATTCCAGCCAATACTTTGGTTTCATGACGCAACATCTATTTTAGGGGATTGCATAATATCCTTGCCGGTTTATTAGATGATAAAAAGAATGCAGTCATATAACAGTCCTGCAATGAATTCTGAAGATTATATTGTTTTTTTCTAAGCTGTCTAAAGGAGGAGATGATTCAACGATGGTCATTTTCAAAGGCGATGGCACCGATTCATTGTGCTGCATTATAAATAGTGGTGTTAAATGTAGACACCACTCATTAAGAACAAAATGTTAAACACCTCACAGAGCAGCATCCAAAGTTGTAAATTGTCCTAATTCTTTTTATTTTTTGCTGAAAATTGTTAAACTTCCATTGCACAGTGACACTCTTTTAGTGCCGACAAATCTAAATTGTATTCACACATTTGGATGTAAATTAATCGACGACACAATTTGTGAAAACTAAACCAAATGTGTGTCTATACTGTCTTAAAAGGAACATTGTTTTTAGATGGGTTCCGGGTCCCTTCCCCGCACTGATCCCGTTTTCTCAATCAGGTTATCACCAGGGTTTTTCCAGATCAAATGTAAGACTTTTTAATACCACTTAGAATGAAGTATTACTAGAAATATTACCACAGGCCACCCCCCCCCCCAAACTCTATCCGCATCTGTAATCAGAACCATTTGAGTTGTGTTTGAAGGAAAGCACTATGGGTGCCTAGCAATTCTTGTCCCTGGCTTTGCAAATGCATATAAATACTGTTCAAAAATAATTTAGGGGATTTTCCCCGAGCCCCTGTTCATTTCCTACCATCAGTGCAGGTACCTTCTCTACACTGATCCCAAGCTGCTGTGACTTACGTGATGCTGTTCTGGTGCAGTGTGTCCAGGGCAGTGTTGCGGTCCTCGGTGGTGGCTCTCTTGTCCATGTTCCTGAAGCGCTCCATGGCAGAGATGTTCCTCTGGATGCTCTGCTTGGGCAGGTCCAGCTTTGACACAAAGGTCAGCGCTCCACCATCGTCGTAACGGAACAGCATGGGGCAACAGTCGTGGCCCTGAAGACACAGGCCATAGATTTAAAATGGCATTCTTTAACTATTGTATATTTGTTTATGGAAACAAATTATTATTTTTTTTATTCTTACCGCAGCGACTAGACTGTTCTCTGAAATAAAAATGACACTGAGCAGAGGAAGGAACTCCGTCTTCAGCTGTGAAGGACTAAACACACAAACAGAAACAAATGAATTATAATCTTCAGTCAACTGGTTATATTGTATTTACAAAATTAAAACAGGCAGCTTATTAGAAATTCCAAAGTGGTGTGCAGTCAGAGACATCGGATCGTTGCTGAATATGATGGAGACGTTTGTTTTTATATTCTGGGTTTGCATCTCAGGCTTCAATGCAACAGACAAAAGTGAGTGTACTGGCATTTCACCTTCTGCCAATATTCGACAAAACATGGCTAATTCTTCTTAATTTGCAGTATAGTAATTAGGTTATTGTATAATTCTGACTTTTCTTTCAGTCTTATAAAAAGTATTCCTAATATACAATTTTTTAATGCCAGGTTTTCTGTGTTTTTGATTCTTGTAGCAGGACAAAATAGGTTATGTAATGAGTGTGTTTTTTGTTCATCTTTCATATTAAAACTAGGAAAACTTTCTGCCAATGTTTTTATAATATTCCACTGATCTTAACCCTTGTGCCCTCCTCGCCCATTTTTGCAGACTTTTTTTTTTGATTTGGCGATCATTTTGGCTGTGTTAAAGCTTTTGGCATGATTCTTTGCAGGAACTTTTCTTTTGAGTCAAATTTTCAAAATCATTGCAATGTCTTTAACTCATACATGTGTTTCATACTATGTCACTAAATTTACTATACACTCACCAACGTCGAGCCAAAAATGTCCACGCTCACAAAACGTGCTATTAAATCATCATACATCAATATTTTTTTCTGATTTTTTTTTTTACATACAGTGCTGTGTGAAAGTTTGTGAACCCCTTGAGCCTTTTGGAATTTTATTTATTTTAATCATTATTAATTAATTTTTCTCAATACCAGTATTTTTTATATGAAATAACAGATGTTTGTTTATCAATTCAACATTTTTCTTTTCCAGAAATCAATTGTTAAAACAGATAAAACAAATTATTTGACAAATGTTGTATGTGCAAAAGTTTGTGAGCCCTGAGCTGCATTGCTTAAATCGAGCAAGGTAAACACAATCAAGGTGGGCCAAATTGAGTGATGAAATGGACCAATGTAATGAGAGATCTTTAGGGAAGAACTTGGGCGGCAATGTGCAGTAGCAATGTGCCAAAGGCAATGTACAAGAAAATGTACGCTAGTAACAGGATTTAAAAAACGTACACTGATTGTAAACATACATTTTGTTTGATCTGGGGATATGCTGATAACAGCCACAATCAAGACCTCTCAATGTGTGTGGAAAGGACTATACCTGGCAGTCTTAGAGCTGTCCACCACAGTGACAGTGCTGTCATGGCTGACCCAGGCCAGGCGGTTACCAGAGGCTGAGAAAGAGACAGAGTGGACCCAACCCCCTCCACCTGACAGACAAAGTGCACAAAAGAAGCAAACATGGTTCAGATCAAAGGGCTACAGTGAATCATATGAAAGAGGAGTTTAACTATGACAAGACACAGATACAGACCCGCTCCTCCAAATTCTGCTAGCACAGCCCCAAATGGCATCTTGCTGCCCCAGGGTGTGGGGCCTGGTTTCTCTTCCACCTCCTTAATGTAGGCTGAGAACACCCTGGAGGCCGGAGGGGAGGGGAGGGGTTGGGGAGAGAAAGAAACAAAGAGAGGACGTTGGTAGGTTTTCAATCATTTCATTAGGTAATTATATTTAATGAATGTAATTGTGTCATTATAATTTATTCTTCATTATTGGTTTCTTAAGATATATATTTTTTTGTTAATCGTTAACAACATTCACCTGCATTTGAAGTCACAGGAGCCAGCAGCCAGCAGGATGTTGTTGGGATGCCAGTCCAGACTCAGGATGGTGGAACGAACTGGCTTCTTGATGTGCTTGCTCACCCACCTAAAAGTGTTTGAAAAAGAACCAATGTTTTTATATGGAATGTGAAAAAACTTCCAGGTATAAATTCAAATATTAATTCATCGGATACACCAATGCTTTGTTTTAGATGGGAGACAGCAACCATGTTTTGGGTGTAGTCCATCAAAATGTAATTGTTTCTATTCAACACAACACACCCACATGTGAACAATACCACAATGAGGATTAAGAATCAGGCCACCCTGGTTTGACGGCTGAAGAGTCTTGTTACTTTCAGGAAAAACGACCAACGAGCACAATGGAACAGAACAGACTGGTGCAGTGCCGGAGCCATTAAGGAAAATCTTTCAAGACTTGTGGCCCTTTTCCACTACATGGTACCGGCTCTACTCTACTAGCCTAATTTGGTTTTCCACAACTAACCAATACCTGGTACCTACTTTTCTGGTCCCTACTCCATTGAGGTACCAGGTACTATACGGTGATGTGAAACACTGCAGACCAACGATTGGTCAGAGTGACATCAGTTGGACAGCACCCTGTCCTGCAGAACAAACAGAAAAGCTAATGTAGTGGTCGCAGTTTTTGATCTTGCCTTCTCTCCAGTTTTTGTTGTACATGGCCATTCGACAAAGTACAGCCGTTCCCAACATTCGTGCCGACGACAAAATCCAGTGAGAGCTGATCAGGCCCACATGAAATGAGAGAGTCTACCAGCAACTCTCGAAACCGATGGCGGTGCGCTAATGCTTGTTGGCGAACATTAAATGGTAAAAAAATGATTAAAAACACGACTAGACTGCTATGACACCGCAAGTTTCTCTGAGTGGTAAAAAACTGAACGTTACTGTACTATCATGGGTATTATCTTGTAATGGAAAAAGACCTCCAGAAAATGTACACATTACTATTACATTACATTATTATTAGGCGAGAAGAATAGAGAATAGTGGGAAATGTAAAAGCGCCATTGTTGTGGATCTTCACCAGCCAATTGGAAAAAACAGTACTTTGAAACCACTTCGCAGCAAAAAGCCCTTACGCCTTGTTCACATTATAGGCGTGGTGTGAGCCTGGCAGAGCGAGGCGTGTGTCTTTTTACTCAGGTTCCCATGTTAACAGGTGAAATTTTTCACACATCTCGCCTAGCAGTGTGTCCCCCAACTGGACACTGCGCAGCTCAGAGAGTGTGTTGGCTCGAGCTAAGGAGGGACGCCTATTTTTTTTAAATTAATACTCCCAATCATAACATTCACCAAATAATTGGAAAATATCTATCTGAACATAATCTTGTGTCTTTAGTTGTATTCAATATTGTAAAATAATCTCACCAGTCATTTTCAGACTCAAAGTAGCAGACAGAGATGAGTCGAGCGCCACTACCAACTGCAAACTTGTTCTCCAGTGGAGACCACTTGACAAAGGTGGCGGCTCGGTTGATCCTGAGGATGACCAGTGTGGGCTTCCATACCCCCTCCTTCTGGGACCACACGTAGGCATTACGGTCTGCACCACATGTCACTATACGGTCACTTTTAGGAGCCCAGTCAATACCTGCCAGGCAACAAAGAAAGACGATGTGAAAAGATCGATATGACGGATAGAAATAGACTTATATATATATATATATATATATATATATATATATATATATATACACATACACACACACAATAATGATCATATAGCAAAAGTTAATTAAAAAAAACAGACTGACTATCGCAACACTCATGAAGTGAATTATTGAGACACATTGTAGTACGCTGAGAGCTGCAACTAATAAAACACATGTAATCAGACAACACAAGAAAATAAAGAGAAATCAGAAAAACAGCCACAGCCACCTTCACAGCCAACTGATTGTGAGACACCTGCAGAGCTAACTCATTGTGGCCATGGTTCGTTACTTATGTTATTTTTATGTGCACTTGGATGCTTCTACATTCATAACTTCATGCACCAGTCCGTCAACTCTGATGAACCTGGCTATTATTTCTTATTCACAGCAATATATATTTTTTTTTTCAAAAATAATTTTAAATCTTCCACCATCTTTCATATCAAAAAGCAAAGAAACATTACAAAAAAAGCAGTAAAAAATATATTTTATTTATGGTTATTACCCAGTTCATGATGTAATCAAGAAAACACATAATAATTTTCCTATTTAAGAGCCTACAAAAGTGCTGAATACACAGAATCACAGATGCATTAAATATTAGTAAATACCCGTTATGTGTCCATTATGCTCCTTCAGCTCATGGGTCTTGACCCACTGGTTTCCACTCTTCTTGTAGATATGAACTTCATGGTTGTTTGGACTGATGGCAATTTCTGCAGAAAAAAGGGACATAAACCAGCCAGTGAGCAGGATGGAACTACAAATGAGAAACAGGCTGGACCAGTTTCTGGTATCTGTCAGATACAGAGTTCAATGTAACAGTTCACAAATCATGCAAACAGACAGGGGACCGGTATTATTTTAGTGGCTTACATTAGCATAAATGGTATACAGTGTACAAGCTGGTAGTGATAGACTCAAAAAGGGAGGAAATATTTGAGCCTTACGTGTCCTGTCGCGGTTCCACGCGTGGCAGGTGATGGGTTCCAACAGAAACTGATGAAGGGACATCTTGTCTGGGTGTGGTCCTTTAAGTGGAGCTCTGCAAAGTCACACAGCAACAAAAAAAACTTTGTTAAGCAACTAGCGACAGCCACAAAAAAAAACACCTCTGAGCAAAGAGCTGAACTGAACTTT
This sequence comes from Ammodytes marinus, assembly GCF_949987685.1. Taxonomy (NCBI): domain Eukaryota; kingdom Metazoa; phylum Chordata; class Actinopteri; order Uranoscopiformes; family Ammodytidae; genus Ammodytes; species Ammodytes marinus. The sequence goes on along the minus strand of NC_137235.1, from coordinate 8,537,357 downwards.
GCCTGTATCGGCTTTAAAACTATACTGTCTGTTTGGTTACCTCTGAAATGGAACAACCAGTTAACCTCTAACATAACTGCAAATATACTTTACAATTCAATGTGTTAGCATGGACAGAAAACACTGAAATGTTGCCTCAATTAGCTAATGTTAACGTCAGCTAAAATAAAATTACCAAGCTAACGCTAACCATCACCACAGTCTTAATTTCTTCACTATGGCTTCCCAAGTTAAATAATGTTACGAGCTGATGTTGCTGAGCTATCTAGTGTAATTTAGTCATGACTACTTAAGTTGCCTTTTAGGGCCTCTCTTTTCTGTAGCAGACACCGGTTTTCCTTGGAGGAGATGCCTTTGCTGCCGATGATAGCTGCAGCATTAGCCGTGCATTAGCTCTCGTGCTAACTTACCTCGTCCGTCTGGTTCTCCGAGTGTGCACTCTCGTTAGCCGCCGAACTAAGTGACGCTAGCAGGGGGGAGAGGTTAGATTTGGGGATGGACCTGAATTCGCGGACTCTGGTCAGTCGACACGAATTCGTCCAGGAATGTTGAGGGAATGTCAAGACGGCCAGTAGGATCCGACCGGGATCATCAACTCGGCAGCGAAAAGGAAAAAACCCTATCGTGGATGCCTGGCTGACAGCTAGCTTAGCATGATCACGCTAGCTGTTACATTCAACTGACGAAACCTCGCTCGCGTCAAAGTCTCACGAACGAGTACGAGATAGTACACGAGAGCTCCTCTAGCGGTTCAAATAGAAACATCCAAAGAGGCCTAACCGGATACTGAACACAGTAGCCTACACACATGGCATGTACACTAATGAGTCCATGATGTACATCGTACACTGCGTTTTCCACCCGCATTTCACAAGCGGCCCCTCTCTGCATCTGATTGGCTAGTACCGACCCACTTTGCTTCTGATTGGTTACTTGCCGTCCCGATGTCTTGTGATTGGAGGCCTAGGCAGTGTACTAGTTGTTTCTAGCAGACCTAAACTAGTGTATACATATTATGGCATATTTAATAGCATATTAATTAATTAATTTTATTTATATAATCATTTAGAGAAATCCAGTTATCAAAAACCATACAGACACAACATGTAAAAGCATGCATGTAACAGCATGCAAAAAAAGAAAAGGGGAAAAAGCCCACAAGTATTGTATTCTAATAGGCATTGAACACTGAACTCTTATGTTACATTTTATAAAATTTGAAGGAATGAAAGGGGTGTTGCAAGACATAAAGCTATGGGGCATAGACCCCCCAAACATTTCTGAATTCCTGCTATGTGTATATGTGCTCCTATTGGGGTCAATTAAAGGTGTCAATTTTATTATTATTATTTTTTTACTGGGGCACAGCAGATAAACACTTTACACAGTAAAAGGGGTCTAACAACACCCCGACTGTATCGGCAGTCTATGGCCTTTTTTACGACAGTAGCCTATACAAATAGGGCTAATCCTTTTAAAATCTATGAAAGTCAATGACATTGTGAGGCCTAAAAAAATAGGCCAACAAGGAATGTAGCTGTATCATGCAACTTTTTAAAATAATAGATCCAAATTCTGCCTAATTTTAAATATCATCATGCTATTGACTTATGGGTAAAAGGTTCTTAAACCAATCAGAGTGGGTTTCAAATTCAATTAGTATCCCTCCATCGCACCTGGTAGACCTACAGATGAGCTGCTGCTGGCTGCCAACACCAAAACACATTCAGATCCTCACTCTCTCCTTTAAAAAACAAATCTGTGGTACGTGACCTAATCTTCAAATGGAGTCAATATCAAAAGTTGAAGGAGAACAGCTTCCTACACCTCCACCGTACTTCTTACCAGGTAAAATAGCTCTCAACCAGCTTGGTTTACACAACCTGAAATTATCTTGTTTTCACATTTAAAAAGAAAAAGTGTCAATTTGTATCTACATACTTGTATTTATTGATCTTTTTACAGATGAAAGTCAATCATGGCGAGATGTTAGTAGCTACCATGTTCACTCACCTTTCAGCCCCCTACCGCCACCTGCCTCCTTCTCCTTTTCTCCTGGACTTGGCAGCTCCACCCAAACCAACTCATCTCTACCAGGTGCATGCACACTAAACATTTCTCTCCATTTTGAATGAGAGTAGGCTTGAGTGTCGCATTCTCTTTCTTCATGATTCAGTGATGTTTTTTGCTTTTTTAAACTCAAAGGTAGGCTAGATTTTTTTTTTTAAGTTATTTTAAGGTATGAAGTGTTGATTGTAGAGTTGTCTGTGTATTTAAAATGTTGCACTATCCGAAACTATGTGTGTGGTGGCATAGTGCTGACCTCTACATGCTAATTTAATTCCACTGGAAGTTTCGGGAGGGATAACATACAATTGGGAAAATAAAAATCATATTGTGCTAGGCCAACCTCTAAGTACTAATCACATAATAAGAACTTAAAGCGTTGTTGATTTAAGAGTGTATTGTATGCTGTTATGTAACATTCAGAACATTTTCTTCTCATGCTCCCATGTCTTTTCTCTCTAGTGGATCTTCTTACTCTGACTACACCCAAAGTAAAGTTTGTGAGCTATGAACGGCTGTATCGATCTCCAGGTCTGACGAAATGCCTTCATTGTCAGACCCAGGTCACCACGCAGGTCACCTACCGAGTCGGGACTTATGCATGGCTCATTTTTCTTGTATTTGTGTTTTGCGGGTGAGTAGAATCTCAATTAAAACACCTAAATCTGGTCATTTAATTGCCCGGCATTCAAAAGGCAAACACTGGTGTCATTTCTGTCCCTCAGGTTGCTGCTTGGATGCTGCCTGATTCCATTTTTTGTAAATCATTTCAAGGATGCCCATCACACTTGTCCTCTCTGTCAACGAGTCATCCACATACACGGGAAGAGGTGCTGTGAATGACAACACATGAGCCTGACCACCAACAGGTTAATCTAGTGGGTTTCTTCATCATAATACAACTTCCAACTGAATATTGAAGATCTATTTTTAAATGTATAATATATTAGAAATGTGTGTTCCTGTCATGTAAAATTAAGACATATTTTAAAACAATTTTATTATGTTTTGTAAAAAAATAAACTAAAATAAATGTTTTCTATGGGAATACTTTAGTCAAGTTTTCTGCCTTTTTTTTCTGCCTTTTTTTTTTTTTAAATAAAAGGGCGAACAAAATGCTGTGCTTTGACATTTGATCAGATGGTCTATATTTTGCCAAAATAAATAATACCTGCAAGTTAAATGAGTTTTTAAACAAAAAATAAAATAAAATTATCTGCTGATCTGCATCATGAGGTGCAGTTAAACACTGTGCAAACAGCTTGTTATTGCATGTTATTTATTTAGCATACTACATTGACGGTCAAAAATTTACTTTCATGCTTAAAGGTGCCGTGTGTAATACCGGATTAGTTACTAAAGATGGCATCCACCAATGCCTCCCAGTCTTCCCACAATAGCAATATGGCCGTTAAGTTTGCCAGTTCTGGGCCACTGTAGTAACATGGCAGCCTCGTGTAGGGTGACTCACTCCTATGTAAATATAAAAGGCTAAGGAAATAAAATAAATAACTTATTTTCAAACGACTGTACTATTTAAAACATACTTATGGATATTATATTCCATTTCTACGAAGTCTGACCTGAAAAATACCAATCAATTCCACACACTGCACCAGTGAGACTTCGTTTCCACGGATTTTACCTCAGCCACTATACACAGAGCTCAGTACAGACACTGATCTTACACTCTTTGTTTTCAAAACTGCCTGCGTGGATTAAGCCTGCATGTGCACTCTCACTGCGGGTAGTAAACTTGTCCTCACTAATGGCTCCAGAGGATTAGAGGTGTTAGTTTATTTTAGATCTCTGAGCCTCCAGAGTAGCTAATGAGCATTTGAGATGCAGTGAAACCTGTCATTGCCCTCCTGTTGGGGTCATGCACGCCTTCTGCAGCATGCCGTGCCACGCCCTGCTGCTGACGCTCAGGTATTAGAAGTTGTCTGGATGTCTGCTGATCCAAGGGTAGATGAGCACTCATGCACTGGTTGATCCCAGCAGCCACACACTGCAGACCCGCTGCATGGCCGAGGATGCATCGGATCATCTCGCCTCACTCCCTGCACCGGTTTCCTCCATAGTGCCCTCCTCTTTTTTCTTCCAGCAATTCGAAAGCAAAAGTGAACTGCTCTCCTATTTGATCCTGTGTGTTGCCAAAATGCCCTTCATCCCGCCTGTGTCCATTGCACGCTCTGTGTCAGGACTGTCCGGGAAGGAGAGACCCATCAACAACCCTCCATCTACCACTTCTGAATCCAAGATGAAGCTCCAACTCGAGGACAAAGGTGGCTCGGTGAAGGAGCGACTGAACCTCAAGCAGCTGGGGAAGAAGAGCCAACCCAGGAGTCGCCTGCCGACCGCCAAAGGAGTGTCAGCGGCAGAGCTGCACGCAAGGAGAAGGGAGAGAGTGTTGCCTTCAAAACAGATATATGGTAAAACTCATCTCTACACTTACAGTCCCCTCCATAAGTATCGGAACAGTGAGGCCAATTCCTTTATTTTTACTGTAGACTGGAAACATTTGGGTTTTACACCAACAGATGAATATGAGACAATAGCTCAACATTTCATCTTTCATTTCCAGGTATTTACATCTGGATCTGATACACAACTGAGAAGATATCATTATTTGTAAAGGAACAACACATTTTTAGGCGAGCAGAAGTATTGGAACAGATAGACTTTAAATAAATCAAAGTGAATAAAACATATTATTTTGTCACAAATCCTTTGCTTGCAATAACCGCATCAAGCCTGTGACCCATTGACATCACAAAACTGTTGCATTATTCTTTTGTGATGCTTTTCCAGGCTTTCAACGCAGCCTCATTCAGTTGTTGTTTGTGTTAGGGGGTTACTCTCTTAAGTCTCCTCTTTAGCAGGTAAAATGCATGCTCTATAGCGTTTAAGTCTGGAGATTGACTTAGCCAGTCTAAAACCTTCCACTTCTTGCCCCTGATCAACTCCTTCGTTGTGTTTTGGGTCATTATCTTGCTGCATGTTGGAGGATCTTCCAATCAGTTTGGTTGCATCTTTCCTTAAATTGTCAGACAAAATGTTTCTGTAAACTTCTGAGTTAATTTTGCTGTTGCCATCATGTGTTACGTCATCAATGAAGAATAATGAGCCCGTCCCAGAAGAAGCCATGCAAGCCAAAGCCATGACATTGCCTCCACCGTGTTTCACAGATGAGCTTGTATGTTTGGGGTCATGAGCAGATCCTTTCTTTCTCCAAACTTTAGCCTTTCCATCACTTTGGTAAAGGTTCATCTTGACAACAACACAGTAACACATGATGGCAACAGCAAAATGAACTTAGAAGTCTACAGAAACATTCGGTCTGCCAATTTAAAGAAAGATGCAACCAAACTGATTGGAAGATGCTCCATCATGCAGCAAGATAATGATCCAAAAAAACTGCAAAAACAACAAAGGAGTTCATCAGGGGCAAGAAATGGAAGGTTTTAGACTGGCCAAGTCAATCTCCAGACTTAAACGCTATAGAGCATGCATTTTACCTGCTAAAGAGGAGACCGAAGGGAGTAACCCCCCAAAATAAACAGCAACTGAATGAGGCTGCGGTGAAAGCCTGGAAAAGCATCACAAAAGAAGAAGGCAAATATTTGGTGATGTCAATGGGTCACAGGCTTGATGCAGTTATTGCAAGCAAAGTATTTGCGACAAAATATTACGGTTTATTCACTTTAATGTATTTAAAGTCTATCTGTTCCAATACTTTTGCTTGCCTAAAAATGTGGTGTTCCTTTTCAAATAATTATATCTTCTCAGTTGTGTATCAGATCCAGATGTGAATACCTGGAAATGAAAGCTGAAATGTTGAGCTATTGTCCCATATTCATCTTTTGGTGTCAAAGCCAAATGTTTCCAGTCTACAGCAAAAATAAAGGAATTGGCCTCACTGTTCCGATACTTATGGAGGGGACTGTAAATTTGTTTCTGCACTGTCTTAGCACTACTTTTGTGTTCATTTAGGTCTCAAAGTTGCTCTCCACCTGTGTTTTTCTCTTGTATATTTATTTTATGTTGCATTATTAAAGATGCAGTTTCAGAGGAGACGGATTTGTTTACATTTGCACAGCCTGCAGTTTACAAAACATATTTTCTTTACTGAATAATTCTATCCCTGCTGCTGTTCACAGCCACAGTGAAACACACATTTTTCAGGAAGCTTTCAAACTTCAAACAGTGTTCTCGGGATCAAATTTTCCTGTGATTAAAGTTAATTTATTCAGTTATGAGAATATAACTTAGGAACTGTTCACTTCTCTGACACACCCAAAGTTACATAGTGCACATTTAAAGGGAGCCTGAGACTGCTGCTGTAATTGTTGTGCATATGACAAATAGACCATCTTGAATCTTGACAGACGGCGTCCCTGCCTCCAGCTCCAGTGAGTCCCTGGCTAAGACGCCACAGCCCAAACTGGTGAACCGTAGCTCTGTTACACTTGAACCAGAGGTGAGGACCAGGGCCAGGCATCAGGAGAGGGCGGCCCGTTTCACACTAACACTCACACCTGAAGCTGTCATGCTGCTGCAGCGGAGGAACAGCGAGAGGCGGCAACATCATTCAGCGTCCAGGAATTCTGGGAGTGTTTGGGGGAGCGCCTTGGATTCCAGACACAGGAGGGAGAACGTCTCTAAAAGGCATCAACCAGCAACACAGAGGCAAAGCACTCCAAACAGCAGAGTCCCTCCGAAAAGCAATAACAGCCATGCTGAATTAAAAGACATAAACTCTATCATGAAGATCTCTCTCCTGAACGAACAGCACAAGTATGACGATGTGGAGTACGAGGAAGAGGAAGACTCCGTCGTGGACGAGCATGTGGTGCTGAAGTGTACAGAGTGGCTCCGTGGGTTGGAGAACACACCAGTGACCGTGGGAAAAGGCCTGAATAAGAGCGCAAGAGGTGTGAAAAGTTTCTAAGGAAATGAAAAATTAGAAGCACAGTTTATGTGTTGTCATCTTCCAACTTGAGAGATGAACTTCTGTTTTGTGCTTCTGTTACTTATCCCATGCGTGTTCTGTGCTTCTACCTGTTTGCTATTTGGATCAGTCATACAACTGTATGATTTTGCAGTTCCAATAGCCCTGCTAAGATATTCAACATTGGTGATTGGTTGATTGTTTTTATAAAAATGACAGAATTTTGGCAGCTTCCATGAAATGTTGTCATGTCAAATTTATTTTATGTTTCCCAATATTACAAGTTACAAGTTGCCTATGGGGTCTTGATAATCTGAACAACATACCGCAACCTCTGTCCTCGATTTAGATAAGGAAAAAACTGTTAATAGTGGAAGAAACCTCAGGAAGAGCAACAGAGTTGGGATCTCTTTCCCAGCACGGACACACATGCAATAATAGATGCTGTGCGTACAGAAGTAGATAAACAAAAAAATCCCAGTATAAACAAGTTTTTGGGAAAAAAAATTATATGTACTGTAAATTGCGAACGTTTGAACAGTATGGATGCAGGATCCACTATGGCAGGGCTATTCAATTAGTTTTGAATGGGGGCCGGTTGGTGGAAATTATCCAAAATGAGGGGCCGGAAAAAAATGCCTAAAATTGATGAGCATCACATCAATAGCTACATATAGGGGAAGGTGGGGTGATTTGTGCATTTTGGAAGTTGCAAAACCCCTTGTTTCTAGAAAACCGTGGAAGAAATTGGAAATGTGACCACATATTTAAGAAGAGCCATCCATTTGACTCATCCTGTAAAGAAGGGAGACACAAGGAATAAGATATAAGCACATTTAAGCTCAAAAAACTGTGTTTTGCCTTTCAAAGTAAAATTTCCATGATCAAGGTTTTTTGATTATTGTGTCTGAACAATTATAGACACGTTTGAAAACATTTGACACATGTTTTAGTGCTTTGGTATGCTACACTTTGAGTCTATATAGTTAGCACAATGTCAACCCTAAATTGCTGCATCATGCCTATTATCCAAAATTCTGGGGATGGGGTGATTTGTGCGCAAGGGCCTGGGTGAGTTATAAGTAAGTAAGTAAGTAAAATGTATTTATAAAAGCACATTTATGACAGTTTGCACTGTCCAAAGTGCTGTACATAGTGCATTCAGTAGGTAAACAATGAAGGTAAAATAACAATAACCAAAATAAAAGACGTAAAGCCCATACATCCACATAAACACAGATAGTAGTGCAGAGGTAAGTAAGTAGTGCAGAGGTTAATGGGGAGGAAACACCAGGGTGTACATATGGGTTTTGAGCCTTGATTTAAAGGCAGAAATGTAGGGGGAATCACATTTGTCAGGTGGCAGTTGGTTCCACAAGCACGGAGCAACTAGTGCAAAGTACATTTCTGAGAGTTGTGCCAGTGGCATGGCTGTATACGCTGGTCACCAAAAGAAAGTGATAGTCTACAGTAGCTCAGGAGAGAGTGACATCTCAATTCCACTTAACGACACCACTGATGAGAGTTCAGATGGCCAGAAAGATGATGATGGTGACTTTGTCATTGTGACACAATGACGCACAAATCACCCCACTACGTGGGGTGATTTGTGCGACAAGACAACTTTTTTTCCGAAAGCTATATTTCTTAAACAGTTTATTCCAGATCCAAAGTTTTTATTGCCAGGGATGCACAACATCCTGAAATATATGTACATATTTGAGTTGGAGACATAACTGTCAAGGCCTCACTTTAAAATCACTTTGAGTAAAAAGTTGCACAAATCACCCCACCTTCCCCTACTGTAAAACACTACAACGATATAGGAGTGCATATATTGTCTTTATTTTATCAAATAGAGTTCACCAGCTTATCAAAAATAATCCCTATTTGATTAACATAGGCTGCCTGTTGTTTAAGTGTTTAACAATCTTATCAGTTCAGGAAAACACAATAGGTTAACTCTTCAACAGCTTATCAAAATACATAGAAATAAATGTACTCTAAGTGCAACAGCTTGTCAAAATACAGGTAGGCCTAGGTTTACTAAGAGTGCAACAGCTTATCAAAAAACATAGAAATAAATGTAGGCAACTCTAAGTGCAACACCTTACACTACAGTGTTTTCCCCCCAAAAATGTGTTTGTCAAGGGGTCACTGTCCAGGGTCATGGGAGGCGCGGCGCGCTTGGCTGTATTTTGCTCAAAGATGCCAATGCACAGTACAGAAATAAACTGCTTATTTGAATACAAAAAAACTACAGACACTGACTTTACAATTGTGCAATTTTGTTTGCTATGTGAAGGTACACATTTTGTGCAAACATGCAGACAATACAAAGCAAAGTTCTACTGGTGCAATATTATGCAGACACACTAAATACAAATAATGGACCATACACTTACACTGCTGTACAATCGCGTGCACAAAGCTGCATACACAGAGCAGCTGATAGAGAAACGCTTGGAGACACATGTGCACATTTATTTACTGCAGATCACGGCCTTTCGCGCAGTTATGACCATGCAAAAGCACACATCGCGCGTGCTAGTACATTAATTGTGCACCACTTAAAAAAAATAAAAAATAAAATATTTTTTTTTGGGTCGGTCGGTAGTCAAGGCGGGGGCCAGTAAATATTCATTCGCGGGCCGGACCTGGCCCGCGGGCCGCCTATTGAATAGCCGTGGTTAGAGGACAGACAGGCACAACGGAAGAGGCAAGCATTCACACAGAGAGAAACACATACACGCAGTGCAAGAGAGAGAGACAGGATAGCATGCATACTTGAAGAGAGGAATGAAATGTTCTGCTCCTACTGTTTAGTTTGAAATGATTTAATTTACTTTGAACAACTGCTTGATACAAACCTGAAATTTAGATTAATTTAAGCTTGAGAAACACAGCTTTGCAACATATCATTCCACTTCAAAATCTTCAATGTGTAGAGTGAAGATTTGTTATGTATCTTTCTAATTCCTAGTATCACTACACTCTACGCCTCCCTGTTATTTAACTAACATGCATGTCAACCATGTTTATGACACGTTATTAAGTTTTATGGCATCTTTAGGCATCAGTTTACACCCATGCCTTCTTTATCTGTATCTCTTTGTTAATAAAAAAAAAATTGATTACACAAAAATGTCATTTCATTCACTGTTTATGCATGACCTTAGCTTTATGCATTGACTCTTTTATGATTATTACATCATACATAAAATACACCCTAGATTGTGTACACCTTTTCTTTTTACAGTAGCTAATGTTAACTCATTGTACGGAAAATAAGCAGTCGTCTCAGTGTGTTTTTTGGCCGCGACGGGAAGACTGGAGCTTCCTGAAACGGCGACTCCATTTTTTGGGTAGTCGGAACGAGTCGGATTGGTGTATCCTGGCCTTTAGAGGCTTTGTAAGGACTTTGACGTTGGATTGGCCGTTGCTGTTCATTCCCTCATGGACAGACCAAATGTGCTTAGTGGCAGCTTATCCACCTGGGAACCAAATGTTACAACACGTGTGTTTACGTGTGATAGCATTAGTGAGTGAGTAAGTGAGTGAGTGACATTGACAGAGAGAGAGAGAGAGATGTGTACATGTTCAACAATTCAAAAAATTATTTACATTATATCACATTAGAAAGCTTATTTCATCGAGTGCACACATAAAACAACAGAATTGCAATTTTATCTTGTTTGTTATTAAATAAATATGATAAAGGAAACAGTACATGGTCGTTGGGTACACAGACGGATGAACGGGCATCATTTCCAGCGGTTGATTCGTCTTAGCTGTACGTAGGACAGGAACATGCAGATCAACGTGATGGACAGCAGGGCCACCTGGTTCTGCCAGAAGCCCCTCGCAGAATAGTCGATTCCCTGACTATCCAGGAACACCTCTCCTGGGATTTGGCTGCACACAGACAAGACATGCTCAGTGTGTGTGTGTGTGTGTGTGTGTGTGTGTGTGTGTGTGTGTTTGTGTGTGTGTTTGTTTGTGATTATGTTTTAAGGAATGGCGATTTTATCCCTCAGCACTCACATTTTGCCACTGGTGAAATTTTGTCCTGTCATCTCGATGGTGAATGCAGCCTGAAAGGGACAAAGACATTGGGCTGGACAAAGATCTTCATTACAGATAAAGACAGATTCAATTCCATCCCACTGATCTCAGTCCCATGCCCCACCCTTTGCTCTTGCTCTGCCTATTTTCCATAACTTACATCCAATCCATATTTGAAGAGACTGATCCATTTCAGCCAGGAGAGCCAGCTCAGCATGGAATTGAGATTGACAAGATAACCACCAAAGACCTACAAATTGCAGGATGAAAGGGGAAGAGGAGGAACATGTGAAATATAATGATACTAAATGTCTATAATAGCACACATTATGACCACAGTCATGTATTGTATATTGTGTCGGTGTATGTGTGTTTCTTGGTGTCTCACCATCATGAAGACAAAGGGTAAACTAATGAGGATGTTTGCCATGGCAAATGTAGACACACTCGCTGAGATGAGGAAGGCCAGACCGACTCCTCCCAGACTGACCATAGACATTGTCAGGCTAAAACACAGGAAGGCCTCAAAGGCAGGCTTCAACCCTAAAAGAGCAGTGGATACATGTCAACAGAAAGACAGAAAAAATCTCCATCAACCAAAATGGGCATTTTGAGAAAATAATTCAGAGCATCGCTTTGAGCAGGTTCCCTCTGGTGGGATCAGACATGGCAGAAAGGTCAAGTGGAAGGTTCCAGACTAAAAGTGCTCAACAGCAGGAGCTAAAATTAGGAAGACAGTCCAAACTGGAGGCAGGCAGCTCCCTGTCATTTAGATTGTAATTCTCCAAGCTTGAAACCCCTCAGGATGAAGCCGAGCCAGTGCAGAAATAATTATAATGTTAAGCGGTTTTGTGGCTAAGTGTACTGGGGAAATTGACAAAGGCACTTCTTGATTTGAAGATCTCTGCCTGAGTCATACAGGACAGTAATTCAGCTAAATAGTTAATCCAAGCACATGAATACAATAGCACCTGTTCTTCTACACTTTGTTACTGGTTGCATCAGGGTGGCCTCCTCTATCTGCATTGTACATTATGGTGCATATTCCTGGTGGGTATATTATATACTGTATGTGCTCATGTACGTTTGACAATTACCCATCATATAGTAGGCGATGGCTGAAAACACAAAGATGGGGATGATGCGGTTGGGGATGAGGTCAGCAAAGACCTTGGACAGGAAGTAGACAGAAGTACGGTAATAGCCACTGGAGTTCTCGTGACTGCGACAAAACAATAACAAAAGTTAAAGCAATGCATTTACATTTTTATATTGCTTTTAAAGATTTATATTGCCTGTAGGAGCAAATGGTCAACAAGAAACAACAAACTCTTATCACTCACATAAAGATTGCCCTTTCATTGATAAAGAGTTCAACTGCCGACAGATTTCCAAACACCATGTTTATGATAAGGAAGAAGAATGCTCCACTCCTGTTGCAGAGAGAGAGAGAGAGAGAGAGAGAGAGAGAGAGAGAGAGAGAGAGAGAGAGAGAGAGAGAGAGAGAGAGAGAGAGAGAGAGAGAGAGAGAGGGAGGGAGAGAGGGAGAGAGAGAGTTATCTGATGGATACTTATGAGAAAATGTCTCTAAAGATCCCCCTGACGATATGGCAGCATCATAAAAGTTGTTTCCTCATCTCGACATCATGGCTTCCTATCTCACTCGTTTACTAGCCTATATTTCAATTAAAATCTACCCCATAGCGCTTGCACACTTGACCTTTAATGAAATGGAGATATGGAGTTATTTGATCAGTTGGCCTTGGGGTGGGTTGAGGAAAGGTGACACATTTACAGTTTGAAGAATGGGCAGAGGTGAAAAGAGAGCAGATACACTGAGGTAATTCTAGGGTTGGGTGTGGTTTATTTGTAGCGTACCTGTTCTGCCAAGCCTCGGGCAGCGTTAAGGGCATTTGGTAATAGATGAGTCCCACCAGAATGGCAAAGAAGATGTTAAGAGCCAACTGGCCATACGAGGTCTGAGGGTTCCTGAGCAAGTTTAGCAGTGTCCTGCCACACACCACACGCATCTGTCACACGCACACACACACACGCACACACACACGCACACATGCACGCACGCACGCACGCACACACACACACACACACACACACACACACACACACACACACACACACACACACACACTAAGATATGATGACAGCTATAAACAGGGTTCATTCAGCGGGCAGCCGAACACACTGACCTAACAGCTGACGTCAATAAACTTAGCGATGCAACAATATAACTGAGTTTATAACACCTGGGAATTTAATTACCCTTAAAAGGATAGTTAGTTAAAAAAAACTATGTAAGAAAAATTATTTAAGCTCAATTTTGATATGTTTCTGTACTGTGGAGTTGGCTGACCTGATAGAGGAAAGAGGTGGCGTAGACAGCTGCCTTGTCTTGACTTCTGCCATCTCCAGCAATGCTGTTGTTCACATGGTTCAACTCTTCAAGCATATTCTGGCACAGATGGGACTGGCTGTATATGACTGCCAATGGGTTGTTACTCTCTACTGTGGAAAGAGAAAAATAATCCATTTGACAACATAGCCTAATCATTTTGTTCATTATTTAGCCATTATCTCTGCTCAGACACTCAGGATTCGGCGACTTTGTAAGTGAAAAATATTGTTTTTATTTTAAACACGTATCTGATAAAAACTTTACATTTTCCATCAACTTTTATCCTAATCTGACTATGACACCCAGCTGTATTCATACCCACAAATAAGCATAGCCCACGCTTAGAGCCTCTGGTGGTATCATACATCTGAACTGTGTGGGTGTGTTTTGTTGGCGTACCTGCATGTGGGTTTTTCCTCTCCGTTTGTGATATCCAAGAAGAAATCAGCAGGGTTGTTGAAGGGCTCAATCTGGTAGCCTGTAAACACACACACACACACACACACACACACACACACACACACACACACACACACACACACACACACACACACACACACACACACATACACACACACACACACACACACACACACACACACACACACACACACACACACACACACACACACACACACACACAGACACAGACACATGCAACATTGCCACTATTAAAGCAAACAACATTGTGGTATTTGAGAATTTTAAATAGTGCAGTAGTTCATCATCTGCATATTAATGGTAATTTATTATTACGCATTCCTTGTCGAGGTCCTACACCTTTCATTGTAAACACACACACATACCAAGGTCTGTGAAGTATTCCAGTGCGTGGTCTCCTGCTCCTGCGTACACCACCTCCCCTTTATGCATCAGAGTCAGATGCTCAAACAGTCTGAAGATGGAGTAGCGCGGCTGGTGGATGGAGAAAATCACAGTCTTACCTCTCCTGGACAGCCTGGACACACATAAGGAAATTAGATTCCATCCAAAAACACAAAGACAGCATTATGGTGAAGATGCTGCCAATTAGCGGGGGCTGTGAGCTGCTCTAACCTAAGTCAATGTTAATTAAAGCCCACAGTGAATAGTGTGCTGGCCACTGTTTGGCCCCGCCATCTCCAGCAGCATCCTATGCTTCAGTTGTCTTTGATGTTAGTACTGTATGTGTTACCCCAATGTGGGATGAATTAGTAATGGTGTTGTACTTGTGCAGCAGACCGATGATACAGTTTGCAGTGTTGGAGTCCAGGCCAGTGGTGGGTTCATCCAGAAACAGCAGGGAGGGAGAAGTGATGAGCTCCATCCCAATGCTGCAACGCTTCCTTTCACCTCCAGAAACGCCACGCAGAAACTCTGTCCCTATCTGCACACCAAAAATACATTTCTGACACTCATGAATGAGGCACATTGGACAGCCACAGAGCTGTTCACACTTTGTCAATGAAGAGGAAAAGAATAATACATGTTTTCATATCATTTGTGCACGTTGTTCATCGTTTTATATAGCAGGTTATAGTGATGAAGATAATTGTTATTTTATAAAAAATAATATGTCAAGTGAACAATTTTTTTCACTTGCTATAGTCGAAAGTAGATCTTAACACAAATGCTTCTGCTTATACCTAAGTGAGATGTGAATAAAGTAACAGTCTTTTACATTGAGTAGTACCCTGCAGAACTCTTTCCAAAGCTGCTGTATGGTCCGATATATTACTTATTAGCTTGGAAAAACACAGTACCTTGGTGTTTGCACAGTCCGTTAGACTCAGGTCTTGTATGATGGCATCTACCCTGCTGGTTTTATCCGCCGAGGAGTGACTCTTAGGGCTGAGGCGCAGGTTGGCACTGAACAGAAGGTTCTCCCTCACAGTCAGAGTGCCCATCATGATATCATCCTGGAAGCACACAGGTGATGTAGTGACAAACTCCAAAGTAAAACAATCTCAAAGAAGTTGTGTGTTTGTATCTATTTTGTGTACCTGAACCACGTAGGCGGAGCTGAGCCTGAGTTCAGAAGTGACGACTTTGCCGTCCACCAGAACTTTTCCTTCCTTTAGTCCAGCAGGGTTTTTTCTGCCAGCGATTACATCCAGGAGCCTGACAAAAAGGCAAAATAACTTATATTCATGTGGTTGAGGTCCGCCATGTGTTGGAGACAGTGCCTGTGAGTTTTCTTACTAATTAAAATGTTTTCTTACGATGTTTTACCACTCCCCGTGGCGCCCATGATTGCATTCATCCCAGGTCTCATGATGCCACTGCAACAACCAGAAAATCGAATCAAGTCAATGTATTTACAGCAAAACAATATGAATGAGATTGAGAATAAAACAATTCTGTCCAATTATCATGTTATACTGTAGCTAAAAAGCTAAAAGCTAAACCTTTTTTAAACAACTCATGTTTATGTTTGATTGATTCACAAGTCAGGTAATCACATGTAACATTTAAAAGATATAATTTACTAAACTGTTTGACACCTGACACCCATATTTCAATGAAACCATGGCAGCATTATTGATTTAACTTTAAAGCAGGAAGTACAGCAGCATGTAAAGCAGCCATTCAACTTAAATCTATATTGTTGTAATATTCTGTGCGTAATGTTAACGCAGTTAATAACATATGATGCTGCGTCAACGTGTGTGCACACAAAGGCGAGAACCACGTCCTACCTCACATCTTTGAGGATGGATTTCTCAGGACCTCTCTTACGGCAGAATCTGGTCTCCTGAACACAGTAGTGAAGGTTGCTGAATGTGACAGTTGGCCCTCGTTCCTGGAAATAGTCCTCAACATCACAATTAATGTGTTTCTCCGTAGACATCGTCAAAAACAGCAGAATTACCAGCAGAGAGAGAGAGAGAGAAAGGGCGTCAGAAAGTGGGGTCTAAAGAAAAGGAGGGAGAGGGGTATGGTCTGATGTGGAGACCTGTGCAGTGTGACAGGGAGACAGGTGAGAGAATATGTAAACACTATTAGTTTCTGTCATAAACCCATCTGACCTTTGGACTTTCTCAGTCCTCAGCCAATAGACTTGAGGCTGTATTCAAAGAAGATAGTCTGACATTGAACTTTCACCTACCGCAGCAGTAACTGTGGGTATTCATGACACGCTAGGAATTACAAAAGCTATGTGATAATAGTTCACCCTTACCCTGATAACCACCGCCCGAACAACCACCCGCCCCCTCGATCCCGTCCCACCTCACCTTCTCCAGTCTATCACTCCTGACCTTCTTCCTTACATCACCCATCTTATTATCTCCTCCTTGTCAACTGGCTGTTTCCCCAACTCTCTTAAAGAGGCAAGAGTAACTCCTCTCCTCAAAAAAACCCACCCTCAACCCGTCTGAGGTTAACAACTACAGACCTGTCTCTCTTCTTCCATTTAGCTCCAAAACACTTGAACGTGTTATTTTTTTTATCAACTCTCTTCCTTTCTTCACAAACACAACTTTCTTGATCCCCACCAGTCTGGTTTCAAGGCGGGCCACTCAACTGAGACGGCCCTCCTTTCTGTCTCTGAGCGACTTCACACCGCTAGAGCAGCTTCTCTCTCCTCTGTGGTCATCCTTCTGGACCTTTCTGCTGCTTTTGACACGGTAAATCACAAAATCCTCATTTCCTCTCTTTGTGGCCTGGGTGTCTCAGGCTCTGCACTTTCCCTGCTCACATCCTACCTCAATGGCTACACCTACCGGGTAACTTGGTGAGGATCAGTGTTCCAAACCTTGTCCACTCACAACTGGGGTCCCTCAAGGTTCCGTCCTGGGACCCCTCCTCTTTTTCTCTGTACACCAACTCTCTCTGTTCTATTATTCACTCACATGGCTTATCCTACCACAGCTATGCAGATGATACCCAACTGATTCTCTCCTTTCCCAAGACTGAAACACAGGTAGCGGAACAAATCTCTGCCTGTCTAACTGACATCTCTCAGTGGATGTCCACACCACTTGAAACTGAACCTTGATAAGACCGAACTGCTTTTCCTTCCAGGTAAGTGCGCTCCCACCCTTGACCTTACTATCACAATTGACAACTCTGTGGAAGTCCCTACCATGACTGCTAAGAGCCTGGGTGTGACACTCGATAACCAACTCTACCTCACTGCTAACATTGCTGCAGCATCTCGATCGTGCAGATACACACTGTACAACATCAGAAGGATCCGTTCCCTTCTAACCCAGAAGGCAGTGCAGGTTCTGGTCCAGGCACGTGTCATCTCACGCCTAGACTGCTGCAACTCCCTTCTGGCTGGTCTGCCTGCATGTGCGTCCATGTGTGTCCACTGCAGCTCATTCAGAATGCAGCAGCTCGACTTGTCTTCAACTTATCAAAGTTCTAACACAATACACCACTCCTCCGCTCCCTTTACTGGCTACCAGTAGCTGCCCACATCCGCTTCAAGGTACTGGTACTTGCATACCGTGCAGTGAATGGATCAGGCCCAACCTACATCCAGGACATGCTCAAACCATACACCCCAGCTCGTCCACTGCGCTCTGCATCTGCCAATCTGCTGGCTGCTCCCTCAATCCGAGGGTCACCTAGTATCCCGACTAAATCATGACTGTTTGCTGTCTTGGCTCCAAAATGGTGGAACGAGCTCCCCATTAACATCAGATCAGTTGATAGCTTACACATCTTCCGCCGCAGCCTTAAAACACATCTCTTCAGACTGCACTTCGGCAAAAAACAAAATGCACTTGTTACATCTCCATGTAGCACTTACGTGTGGCACTTTGTAGTTTGGTTATTTGAAGCTATAGTACTTACGAGATTCTCGTTGTTCTGAGTTTGTACCTTCATGGTTGAATGCACTTAATGGAAGTCGCTTTGGATAAAAGCGTAATTCAAATAAAATGTAATGTAGTGTAAATGTAATGTCATGGGTGAGTTGGACCAACAATCAATACAATAATTAATACAGACCATCTGACAAAGACACTCTGATACTTATGGACCCTGACGAATACAGGGAGAACATGCAGCATAAAACAAAAGGTACCAGGAAATCAATACAGCTCACTACATCTGACTACCACTGCCGTCCACCGGATTTTGGAACCTGCTGAAGATATTTGCTCCACAAGAGCACGGGGTCGGGCATTAAAGGTTCGGCCTGACTCTGCAGTCAGTCAGCACAACTATTCATGCCAAAGGTGCTGAATGAGGTTTAGGTCAGGGTCTTGTGCAGGCCAGTAAAATGCTTCCATATCAAGTTGTTGTTTTTTACCAAACTGCTGCTACACAATTGAAAGCAATTTTAGATATTACTTAAAGCAACTGCATGTATCTTCTAGAAGATTAATTAACACATTGTTCCCGCTATTAATAAAAAGTTGAATAAAAAAACACACCCGTACTAATTGGTTTTGCTGCTACAGCCTTATTTTTTTGGCCTGACAAGAAGCTTATAGTGGCTAATATGGGCTAACTTAAGATGAATATGGCAGGGTTTTTTTAAATACAGAAATGAAATTCAATCTGTTCACTGATTAGATAAGTCTTAGATGTTGTCATTTGAGATGTTGTTACAGCAGGATTTAAGTATTAATGTAGATAGATAGATAGATAGATAGATAGATAGATAGATAGATAGATAGATAGATAGATAGATAGATAGATAGATAGATAGATAGATAGATAGATAGATAGATAGATAGATAGATAGATAGATAGATAGATAGATAGATAGATAGATAGATAGATAGATAGATAGATAGATAGATAGATAGATAGATAGATAGATAGATAGATAGATAGATAGATAGATAGATAGATGGATGGATGGATGGATGGATGGATGGATGGATGGATGGATGGATGGATGGATGGATGGATGGATGGATGGATGGATGGATGGATGGATGGATGGATGGATGGATGGATGGATGGATGGATGGATGGATGGATGGATGGATGGATGGATGGATGGATGGATGGATGGATAGATAGATAGATAGATATATAGATAGATAGATAGATAGATAGATAGATAGATAGATAGATAGATAGATAGATAGATAGATAGATAGATAGATAGATGCAATCCCCTTGTTAGAACAATAACCTATAATACCGTTCAATAGAGTGCTACTTAGTCTGTGTTCTTTTTCCAAAATGGTGTAGAATTTTTTTTATAACGACATTATGCAATCACTTTGCTGTTTGTGAAAATGTAATAAAAGAGGAAATCCAAATATTTGGCAAAGAAAACGGACAAATTGTACCGGTTTTGCTCTGCATATCTTTTAACATCAAAACGGGGTTGCAGCAGGGACAACAGAGGGTTTGTATTGATACTACGTTCTTGATACATAACCATTTTAGTGCAGTGTTGACCGCCTCCATGTTACATGGTATTTCCATAGACGCGGCTGCCCCCTGCCGTAAATATGCTGCATGGGATTCTAGCATGGGGTGGGTTTCGGGTATGGACAACGTTGTTTTTCTCTGACCGTTTCTCTTTTTTTGACGCTGGCCAATCAGGCTTCGAGGTTGGCACCAAGAACCGCCTTGAAATCACAGCAGCCAATCATGTTTCACCATAGCAGGAAATAGGCGTGACTAGCTCTAGAAATTCTTAGGTGTTGTCATCGCGTTCTTTACTTAGGTGTGCTTTACACTGTGCGGTGTGGGCGGAATTTAAAATGTTAACAATGCGGCTCTAACAGCTGTTGGTTTTTCCTTTTCTATATATTGTTAGTGTCGTGTATCGTTGTTCTCTTGTGGAACACAGAAGAAAGAGAGTTAAGTGCCTTCGGGAACCCAACAATCCATTATTTCAAAGTCTAGTTTATAAGCTAACGTTAGCTATGGAGGAGAGGAAGGAGGAGGGAGAAGCGGAGATCCAAGAGCACGGCCCCGAGCACTGGTTCTCCAAGTGGGAACGACAGTGCCTAGCTGAGGCCGAGCAGCGGGATCCCAACCAGGAGGAGACGGAACAGAGCCAACAGAAGCTGTGGCACCTCTTTCAAAACTCGGCCACCGCGGTAGCACAGCTCTACAAAGGTCCGTATCAAAGACACCGAACTTCTGTTAACGCTAGTTAGCTGACAGTGCTAATGCTAATGTAAGCTAGTCCCACTAGCTAACGTTACACCGAGACACAAAGGACACAAGCTAGGCTAACATAGCATATTAGCTAGTCACAGCTGTTTTACAGCAGTTTGTTTCCATAACACTAGAATTTGTATTTTTTAAATGTGCGTATAAAATCCACGATTCTCTTTTCGCTATCGCGACACTGCTCAGTTGCTAGCTGAGGTAAGCTAACGTAAGTCGCTGATAGGACTATCAGCCGGTCACCGTGTCAGATTGTGTGACAACGGGGGCTGAATCTCTGGCTCACAGTGGCCCCAAGCTGTCAAAGGTTCCCCAGGGGCTACATTGATTGCAGTCGGGCTTAATGTTTCTTAAACAACCACAGACTCATTTAACAGTGTTTTCACTGTTTATTTTGAACAATTATTTTTCCTGTTTGGACTTAACATGGCTCACACTAACATGTTTTTACTGTTACCCTGTTCGTCAAAATGGCGATACACAGGGAGGAGTTTGCCGACTGAAAACAACCCGTTTGTTGACAGTCGAAAGCGTTAATAGTTAGTTGTCGCAGTGGATTGGTGAATCGTGGGAAGTTACGGCACGAAGACGTTTTTTTCCAACACACAATCACACAAGCAGGCTTTTTGCTGGCGACTGCATTGTTGCAAATATCCCGAACAAAATGGCGAAAGGATTAAAGTAACTATTTCTTTAAGTCTCGTTCTTCTGCCCTCCCTGAGATCTGATATTTTGGACCAGGGCTCTTGCAGATTCTTATAGGCACTGACTGAATTAATCTAAGAATAAGGCCTGGATTGGTTTTTAAATGTCTTAAATCAGTCTTTTAATAAGTCAAATACATAGGAAGTAGAATTTCAATCATATTTTGGTCGTTGCGATTTAGAAATGAATAATTGATAGCATCTATTTTTTTAATATTTCACAAATAATCTACATGGCTTGATTTGATAAGGTCACGTTGGCATTTAAGTGATTCATTAGTATTATGTTGTCGTTTTAGTTGTATTTAGAATGAAATAATGACATATCAAATGTTTAAGCATTTGAAATAGATCTTCTTACTCCTCATCGGACAAAATAAGTCATATGTTTTGCAAAACTGTCCCTAAACTAAAGTAATTGATGTCCTTTTTCTGTATAGTTGGCTTTGAAATGGTGTTATCATGGTTGGTGAGATTTGACCTTTACTTTATCAACTGGGAGTAACGTAAATTTAAATGGGGTATGTTTACAAATTGCGAGAGACCTCTTTTGATCTTTTACAAGCTGCTTTACAGTCATTATCCCTCACTTAGCCTAGAAACCCTGCCTGGTAAGATGCCCCCACTGTAGGTTCAGACTGAAACAAGGCGATGTCTTCATTAAAGTTGATAGTGGGTCATTTGTAGAGGAAACCATACGGACAGCCCCTGCAGATTAGATGTAAGGATTTGCAGTGAGGACTGAACATGTGAAAGGATGATTTGTAGTAGATAACTGCACTGGAGATTACTTAGCTGGAGTTACTAGTTATTTTTTTAAATGCTGTTTTTTTTACATGTTGTGTTTCATACAGACTATTGCAATTGTTTTGCAAAGAAAAATAAGTGTTTTTAACGGCCCATTTCTCACTGTGTTTGCTTGAATTTTGAAGAGAAAAAATATTAAGCTTGAGAATGGGGAAATTGGGCTGCAATGTCATGGTTCCATTTTCATCACAATCTGACTAACTTTTTACATTTAATTTACAGACAGAGTATGTCAGCAGCAAGGCCTCTCTCTCTGGGTGCCTTTTCAGAATGCAGCCACAGCCGTCACTAACCTGTACAAAGGCAAGTAACTTTATCACCCATCTTGTAGTTCACTGTACCGTGGCCACTGATTGTGGTGTTGAGACTAACTGAAAAACACATTTGTCCTTGTGTGTCATTAGAAAGTATTGAGGCCCGCCAACGGAGCTATGACCTGGGCATCCACTTAGGCCACCAGCGCAGGAACAAGGATGTGATCGCATGGGTGAAGAAACGCAGAAGAACAATCAGGCGCGAGGACCTTATCAGTTTCCTGTGTGGCAAAGTTCCACCTCCGCGGACAACTCGCGCCCCGCCCCGAGTAGCAATGGTGTCTGCCAGCCGGCCGTCGGCCCCAGAGACAGGCAGCTCTGTGGAGACAGACCTGCAGCCTTTCAGAGAGGCCATAGCACTGCATGGTAGGTCGCCATAGTAGCGCGTTGCATTAATAAGAATAAAATGGTGGATGCAGTTCGCTGTGTTGCTTCATATATTAATTGTTTTTTTTCTTCTCCTTCCCAGGCCTTAGCGGTGCCATGGCAAG
Source organism: Ammodytes marinus (assembly GCF_949987685.1). NCBI lineage: Eukaryota > Metazoa > Chordata > Actinopteri > Uranoscopiformes > Ammodytidae > Ammodytes > Ammodytes marinus. Next base: position 8,514,468 of record NC_137235.1, on the reverse strand, counting down.
TATTTCAGTGCGTTCCGGTCCTCCCGGTTCCCCAACCCACCCTGCCCAGCCCCTCAGTCGCCGTAGGAACGGTCTTCACGACGTGGACCTCAACACCTTCATCGCCGAGGAGATGGCGCTCCATTTGGAGTCCACAGCCAATCGCAAACGAGGCCCTGCTCCCTGTAGCGACGTCATCACAGACTCCCCCACTCATAAACGTAACAGGATGCTCTGAACTTTTCCTAAGCCACTTATCCCTCCTCTGTCCTCCTCTTGGTGGGCCGCCTGGACAGCTGATGAGGACCGATGCCTTGGCCAACCGTTGAAATCTTCCTCCTTTACATCTTAGTTGCAATGCTACAAATAAAGGAACTCGTCTATTACCAACCCACATATTTCTCCCTTTCTTTATTTTTCTTCCTTCTCTCCTCCTGTTGTCTCACAAATCCTCTTCATTGTAGAGTTCTGTTCTTCTTCATAAAAATGTTCCTTTTCTGTTAATGTTAGATCTGATCCCAAAGCGAACACACGCCACACTTGAAGTCCTTAAATTGCAGAATGTTGCGTTTAGACGTTGTTTCTTTGGCTGGGCTCCTTTGTGCTTCACATATGATAAGCAGATGAACCGGGCTGTTGCTTTACTGTTTGCAGTTCTCTTCCCCTCATTCCTAAAGCGTACTTCCTCTTCCTCCTGTGTGGAGTGCTGGCCAAACCGGACTGAAACTCGGACTCCGCAGGAGGCTGAACCGGCTCGACTCAATATGCTTGACGCGTGCGTATCCCATTCTGCTGCTGCTCTGTGTGTTTGCGTATCTGACAGCAGAACTGCCACTTACTGTATTGTACTTGTCTTTGCCTTTGAGAAAGCTGCTACAGTAACTCTGGTTTGTGTGTGTGCGTGCGTGCGAAATAGAGGCGTGATTGGGTGTGTTTGTGTGTCGATGTAGGGTATGGCAAATCCGGCAACGGCTTGACCGAAATTATTTCCCGTTTTGCTTAAATTCATCCTATTTTTTTCTCTTTAGTTGTTCTTTTAAGCCCAAAGCAGGGTTTTATCACAAAGCAGGTCAGACCTTTGCACAGATAATGACTGACTTTTATTTCTGTAAGAGTTGGCTAACACTTTGAGAAGTGGGGTGATGGGATGGAAAAAAGCAAGACGATTTTTCAAGAGTTCTATGCTTGCATACCTTGTCCTTCATTCTTATTTGCAATTTTCTAATCACACACTTACACATAGGTAATGTCATGTTTACAAATAATCAAAATATAAAACCTTTTCCTGATTCTTGAATTTCTGCATTAAGAGCATTAACTGTGTTTTAAAGCTTACATTTGACCCACTTCATGTTTACATCTGGCCTATTAATACGAACTAAAATTGGTGAACACTTGTATTTCAGCTTGAAGCCTAGAGGAGATAGTTGATTATAGCTGTAATATTTAATTTTGGTAAGCTGACTGGCAGACTATTGGTGGCAGACTATTGGGCACGATGGTTCGACAAGGCCTGGGACACTTGTTTGGCTAATTTCACACACTGCTTTGTGATACAATCTTGTGTAATGTGTGTAAATAACATGTAGGTGCTGTTATACGTGGTACATATTGTAAAAAATAAGTGCAAATCCATTGGGATGTCCATGTACAATTCTGACATTAAAGAAAATACAAGCATTTAAGTCGTCTCGAGTTTTCTACCACTTGGTTTTGACCTTTTCATGGAATCTTTGCTTGACAAGGTCTTATTTCTGAGCACAATGTTTAATAATCTCCATCTTGCCTGGAGAGTTATTCTGTCATCAGTCAAGAAAAAAGGTTTTAAAAAAACATACATTAGATCTCAGTTTGTTATTGTAACTGCTCTAAAGCGGAGTTCTGTAAAAGCAGATTGTAAAACACTTCAAACTAAATGTTGAGATGCACTTATCTTTGCATACACAAGGGGGCGACAGACTACTTTGTTGTGCTTTCTCTTGTCATTCTCAAAAGGACGTAAGTACTGTAACAAACTATTGAACATGCAAACCAATTATAGCTCTCCTTATGAGCATTTTGAATTGCTCTGTGAATGTTTATTTTGATTTCCCCCTTTACAACCTTAAAGGTTCTGTATGCAATTTCATTGAGAGGGATTTATACATTTGTCGAGCCTGCAGTTACTTTACCAAAAATATGTAGTTCTTATTATTGAATAATTCTATGATCATAAGATAAAATTATTTCAGCATTCACACCAAATATGTTTGTATACCCTGCTGCTGTAAACAACGACAGTGAAACAGTAACTTTTCAGGTAGCTTTCTAACTTCAAACAGTGTTCTAGGAATCCAATTTTCCTATGAGGTAAGTTTGAATATTCAGTTATGAGAATATAACTTAGAAAATAGTCACGTCTCTGACACACCCACACGTTACATAGTGCACCTTTAATTTATTAAAGCGAAATCTAGCTATCTGCTTCCAAAGATCGATAATATTAAGCGTTATTTAAACATGTTTTTTAAGGCAAATCAAAATGGCAAAACAATGAAATAAAATATAAGAGGATGGGTTGAAATGGAACCATGTACAACAACTAATGTATATTAGGACACAAGTCATAATGACAAATACGTTCATATTGTAGCATCTCAGAGGTGTCATTTGAATTGACTCAGTGTAGTGGTGTAGGTACTCACACTGATGAGTAATTTCAGGTTGTTATGTACTTCACCTTGGAAGTGGCATCTTATAACACAAACATAATACTATGATTAAGACAGACCTAGACTACTCACATATCAATTTGTTTTGAAAGCTCATGATCACTGCCAAGAAGGTGGTGTTTTCAGTCATCTCTGTTTGTTTGCTAGAAGGAAAGGTCATAAAAAGTAAAGGCAACACACTTCAATAAAAGATCATGAGCTCAGCTTTTGCATAAGGTTAGCACCATCAAACCATGAAGCATTACAATCCCTATTCGAATGGGCCAGTGCAATTTCCACCTACACATACTAGGGGAGAATATGGTGAGATGTGCCACTTTTTAATCATAGTGACTTTGAAGTGAGGCCTTGACAGTAATGTCTCCAACTAAAATATGTACGTATATTTCAGGATGTGGTGCATCCCTGGCAACAATTACTTTGGATCTGAAATAAACTTTTTAAGAAATATAGCTTTCGGAAAAAAAGTTGTCTTGCGGCACAACTTGCCCCCGGTGCGGGGTAAGTTGTGCCTTTGGAGAGAATACCATGGGGTAAATTGTGCCATTGATACATATCTCATAAACTGTAATGCAAGACAAATCCATAAGCCAATTACTCATTTAAGGTTTATTTAAAGTAAATAAAGAAAATATTTTACAAAGTTTGAAGGTCAATTTTCTTAAACAATTGGACTAGCAGATCTACAGTAGGTGGTTTTACCTGCAAAGCTCACAATGACAAAGTCACCATCATCATCATTCTGGACATCTGAACTCTCATCAGTGGTGTCCTTAAGTAGAATGGAGATGTCAGTCTCTTCTGAGCTACTGTAGACAATCACTTTCTTTTTGGTGACCAGCGTATACAGCCATGCCACTGGTACAACTCTCAGAAATGTACTTCGCAGTAGCTGCTCTGCGCTTGTGGAACAAAGTGGCACCTGACATATCCTGTCCAGGGACTACAGATGAAAATTAGCTTATAGCTAAATCTGGTACTGCTTATGTGCTGTGCATTGTCCCTGTTAAATAAACAAATAAATAAATATGTGGTGCCACCTCTATTTCTGCCTTTAAATCAAAGCTCAAAGAACACCCTGGCTTTTCCTCCTCACCATTAACTATCTTACCTCTGCACTACTATCTTTGTTTACATGTGGATGTCTGGGTTTTATGTCTTTTCTTTTTGTTCTTGTTATTTCACCAACATTTTTTACATACTGAATGCACTATGTACAGCACTTTGGTCAGTGCGAACTGTTATAAATGTGCTTTTACACACCCACACACACACACACACACACACACACACACACACACACAGCCAAAAGACTAAAGACCAAAGGACTGCCACACCTCAAGACACAGTGGTAAAGAAAAGAAGGTGCAACAACCGTTGATGTGCTGAAGAGAAGCCACCAGGACAAATGTACTTTATGGAAAACTGTTGCCCCAGGAGAACGCCACAGTTTGATGTCCTGGACTCCACCAGGCCATCGCCACAGACGGGGTTGAAGAGCTGCACCATTTGTCCAACACATCCAGTGACGAAATCTGTTATTTCTTTCCTCTGTTAACACTGCACGGTTGTTTTTGTTTCATCATATATCTGAAGGCACTAAAGGCTGTTATTTGATGGAACTATGGGAGAGGAGCAGAGCTGACCGCAAGCTGTTTCACACTTCAAAATAAGCACTGTGTGTGTGTGTGTGTGTGTGTGTGTGTGTGTGTGTGTGTGTGTGTGTGTGTGTGTGTGTGTTTGTATGGGAAAGAAAGAGAGGAAGAGAGAGAGAAAGAGACATGACGAGATGCAACAAGTGTCTGAATGTTCCAGAAAACTCCTCGAAGATGGCCATCTGTGCTGCGCTGGTATCAGCTCTCTCTCTCTCTCTCACACACACACACACACACACACACACACACACACACACTCATAAACACACACAAATAAGTGTCTCCTAGGATGCCGTCTGGTCTGAAAGAGAGAGTTGGTGGTGTGTCTTGTGAACCATTACAGACACACACACACACACACACACACACACACACACACACACACACACACACACACACACACACACACACACACACACACACACACACACACACACACACACACAAACACAAACATCCGTTCCGTCATAGCAATTGTGTGTCTGTGTGGGCTTGACCATTAGGGAGTGTTCAATGGCAGACAGCTGGCGATCGATGATGCACTAGTTATCCCTTGTGTGCATGTGCCGGTGTGCGGGCACCAACACAGCATAAACACAATTGGTTAACGGTAATTGCTGCATCAAGTTGCTCTAATTGATAAGAGGACACACACACACACACACACACACACACACACACACACACACACACACACACACACACACACACACACACACACACACACACACACACACACACACACACACACACATTAACACATTAGCACATGCACATAAACAGAAGCCAATCAGACAGACTGAGAATGTGTCCCCAGAGACAGAGAGCAGGGAGATGGAGAGGTGGTGGAGGAGACAGGGAAGGAGGAGGAGAAGGAGAGGTTAAACACTCCCCAGAGAAGGCTTCCTAGTCGGGGCTTTTAGATTTGTGCACATAGGTTACGGTGGGTGAGCAATGCGTGGTGCGCATAAAAACACAAGGTCTCAGAGATTGTCTCCTATTTTTGGGTGCTGCTATGTTTTTGTGAATGTTCCTCCTCTTCAAAGCCCCCCCCACCCTCTCAGTCCCCCGCCTCCTTTTCTCTCTAACACAAGCATGCTTATACACATGCACGCACGAACGAACGCACGCGCGCACGCACGCACGCACGCACGCACGCACGCACGCACGCACGCACGCACGCACGCACGCACGCACGCACGCACGCACGCACGCACGCACGCACACACACACACACACACACACACACACACACACACACACACACACACACACACACACACACACACACATCCCAGATCTTCAGAGCTCCCTGCAAACCAGCATGTCCCTGTCTTCCACAAATGGCATGAAAAAAAAAAAGAAAGAAAACACACGAGCTGATCACCATAGCAACACGTTATATATCTTCCAGCAATATTTATCTAACCCAGAGAGGAGTGGTTGTGGTGGTGGAGGGTGGATGGAACAGGGAGGTAGAAGTTGGGGGTGGTGGTGGTGATGGTGTGTGTGTGTGTGTGTGTGTGTGTGTGTGTGTGTGTGGGAAAGGGTTTCTTTTCATGATGCAGAAATCAAACAGTCATTATAAAAGAGGAGTTGCGGTTCAGGTGGGGGGCCACAGGGTGGCAGCAAAGTCCAGCAAAGCAGGACCCTCAGCATCAATGGGCACCATATATGTCCATGGCACCATCACTTCAAAACCAGCTCTTTTCAGTCATGTGCCACACAGCGCTAACAGCCTTCAGGTTTTCATCCCAACCAAAGACTAAAAACACCAGCTTACTTAACTTGTGATGTGTCGAAGAGTGAAACTGACTTTTTGTGGACTGTGTGCATCTTAAGGTGGCAGAGAGTGACTACAACTATATATAGATTAGGCCAGAAAGGTCAGAGAAGTGGAAGTGGTCCCGGTGCATTCACAAAATGCTTACATGTGGGATTCTGGGCACACATTAAAGGATGAAAAAAATGATTGAAGAGGAAAAGAGATAAGAAAATGAAAGGTGGGGCAAAAAAAAACAAGCAGATATATGATTGCGAGGCCCCCCTCCTCCCCAAGGATTAGATGTTGTGCTGCTGACTGCAGATGAGTTTGGGCTTGATTCTGTTTGCATGTGCACAATGTGTCGGAGTGTGTATGTGTGTGTGTGTATGTGTGTGTGTGTGTGTGTGTGTGTGTGTGAGTGTGTGTATTTATACGTATGTGTGTGTGTGTGTGTGTGTGTGTGTGTGTGTCTGTGTATGTATGTGTTTGTGAATGTGTTTGCTTGTGTGTGTGGGTTTAGTTTTTGGGCTCAGGAAGCAGGTTAAGCAAGGAGGGAGAGAGAGAGAGAGAATAAAAGGAGGGAGAGAGGGGAGTGAGGAGGTGGATGAGAGGAGAGAACAGGATGAAAGGATGTAGGTGAGTCTCTAGGAGGAGAGGAGTCCTAAATCCTCAGTGAGCCCCTGGGAGAGGGCAAGGAGAGACAAGGGGAGACTAATGATGTGAGGAACGGGGGAATGGAGAAAGACAGAAGAAAAACAGGAAAAGACTGACAGAGAGTGAGAGCCAGGGACATGCAGACAGGAAGTAGAGGAGGAGGGCCAAAAAGTGTAATTGCGGCACGGGTCTCCTCGCTCACAAGGTTTTTAGTAGAAGAACCCAACAGGACCCTACGAGAGTCTGATAGGATCAGCTCCTCTACGTATTACCTCACTCATACACACACCTACTCACTTGCCCTCTCTCACACACACACACACACACACACACACACACACACACACACACACACACACACACACACACACACACACACACACACACACACACACACACACACACACACACACACACACACACACACACACACAGTCCCACTAGGACTTCAGCAGCACTCCATTTTCCCAATATTCTGTGCTTGAAGTGATATTTCGTTTTGGTACATTTAAACATTTTCAGTAAATTTTTTTTAACATGGTGTGACTTTGTGAGCCCTTGGACATCAACATCATCAGTGACTAGGCTGTATAGTACATCTGTGGGTCGATCGCTCAAATTCAGGCCCTCACCAGAGTCTCTGTAATATTAAGTGGAAAAAAAAGAAGCCTGCTAAACAGAAAATGGTGTTTTCTGCAAAGAGGTTTTAAACCATCACGTTGTTGTGCTCTTCACTTGAAGGCCAAGGGCATGGAGATGTGTAACTGGGTCCAGTTGCTGGTGAGTGTTATCTTTTGCGCTGAAACTATTAGTCAATTCTAGAGAAGGCGTGTTGTCAAAAGCAGTGAATATCTCTTCACAATCCGTTACCTGTCCGTACTGTGAGTGCGCTGAAAAAAAAAAGTAAATAAAGGGGGCCCACCATAGCTAGCAACATGCCAGTATACAGAGCCTAGGCTGTGTATTAACACTGGATTCTTTTTTCAGTGCACACAGTATTTACAGGTAGTGGAGCGTGAGAAGATGTTACTGTATACACTGATTTTGACTGAAAGCGATTTTGACAACAGGCTTTCTCCAGAATCGCTGATTCCACCTTTAATTAAAGAAAATGGACATTTGGATAATTAAGTATAATTTAGTATTTTGTACACACTTCTTTATGGAGAAAGTGCGCTCATAGATGGACAATAAGTCTCACATTTATGTCTAGTTTGTGAGCGTGTAATGTCATGTGTGTTTTAGGTTGTAAAATGAGATTAAAACATGTTTGACAATTACCTGTCAAATATGAGGATTTGTCACGTCTCTCAGTTATATAGCATTGTCTTACTCTAATCATATTTGACAGAGGGCTTTTTGTGCCGATATTGGATAGCCAAGGGAAAAGAGATGACAGAATATGTGGGAGGAAAGAGATGGGAAACTGTAGACATTGTGGCTAATGGCCGGAGCCTCAGCCCATAGACCACCAGGACCTGTCATTATGTGTCAATGTACATTTGATATATTTGGGTTTTAGACTGTTAGTCAAACAAAACATGCCATTTGAAGACATCACCACAGGCTCTGGGAATTAGTGGTCATAATTGTTTTACAGTTAAAACATGAACATGATCAATGAATTAAAGACAGAATAGAGCAATGCCAAAGGGGTCACTGGTAGCATCAAAACCACAGAGCTTTTTAGACTCTTTTAGCTCATTGTACAGTTCACACATTTGTTTTTCTAGTTAATCAGTCTCACTGCTCTCTTGTCCAGTAGCAGCTGGCAGCTTTTTTTTCTTAGAAAGCCACCGTCTGCTTCCTGCCCAGAACCAAAAAGCAAACAGACAAAATAAGGAACTAGCTGGTGAGTGCAGCTGAGCATTTAGCAACAAAAGAGCTGAATATTTCCCTCAGGAGGTGGTGGATCCAGAAAAACAGATCCAGTAAAGTTCAATAACCATAGGTGGCACTGGCCACATACACTACTCCAAGCCAAATATGCAGGAAACAGTTTAGTTTGGACAGTCAAAGGTTGCCTGGCCAAATCTTAGTGCAAAAGTATTCATATCTGTATAACAGCCACAATCAAAGCTATGATAGAGCAGGGAAAATTCGGACAATCTTCCCACAGCCTGCCCAATGGTTGGATGACGGGGGTGTTCTTACCAGATTATTGGTTTAAAAAAGGAATAGGGCCCCCAAAATGCAAATGTAGGAAAGACGTGAGGAGGAGAAAGGCTGCTTTAGGCACTGTTTGATCATCTGACAAGTTCTTCAGTTGAAGCATATCAACACCTTAAAATGTTGCTGTGTTTCTACAAGATGTGTTTGTCGACTTGTCTGCTTAGGACTTTATAACATGTTAATATGTCAGTGTTGGGTATTTCCTTTCTTCCGCTGTTGCGAAGTGGTTAAAAAAATGAAAAACCAAAAAGTGACTGCAGCAACCCAAGAAAACCTGCTGGTGTGGACCTGAATGTTGAGTGAGGTAGGCCCGCTGAGAAAGGATGTTCTTCAAAACTGTTTAAGATGAAAAATTATTCCAACAGGAATGCGGAAAAAAGGTCAAATGCAGGAGTGTCTGGAAGCATCAGAGAAGTACAAGAAAAAAAATCCTTTTGGTGACTCACGAGGAGGAGGCGAATCAGTGACCTGGCTATGCTCAGAAGGCACCAGGAACTCCAGGCAAAATTACTATCTGAAGGCTGTAGGATAATTAATCCACAACTCCTAAACCAGCTACACCTATCATTTGTGAGGTATACTCACATATTTAAAAGTGTACGTATTACCTCAGTGAAACTCGTTAAAGGCCAGGACACACCAGCCCGATAATCGCCGCCGTCAAAAAAAAAGACGAATCTGTTTGGTGTGTGCCGTGACGTCGGCCGACGTAGAGGTCGTCGGGCTTGTTTTGAGCCTGTCGGCCCGTCTTTCATTTGGAGCAATTTGATTGGTGGAGGACTAGCGAATCAGTGAAGCCCGGAAGTGAGGCGGGTAGCACAAACAGCTAACAACAGCTAGCCATCGTTTTAATGTGTTTGTTCATTTCGTTTTGAGAGTACTCACATGCATCAACCCTTGTTGACTGCTCGACACCATTACATGCTCGACACTCTCTGCTAAAAATTGTGCTCTTATGGTCCATAAATATAAATACGTATTTCTATCTATGTTTATGCTCTAGAGAGATGTCCAATCATTTCCGGCTTTCGTATTTTTTCGGGCCACAATACAGATTAGCGCCGCCTGCTGTTGTGGAGACATTACGTCCCGCGAGCGTACGGAAAATAAACAGTCGTCTCTGTGTGTTCTTTGGCCCCGACGGGAAGACTGGAGCTTCCTGAAACGGCCGACTCCATTTTTTGCGTAGTCGGAACATGTCGGACTGGTGTGTCCGGGCCTTAAGAAAGCCTGTTCGTCTAAAGAGCATAATTTTCCTTTCAGCTATGGAGGAGAGACCTACTGGGAGCCGTTCAAACCACTACATTTATGTTAGTTTCTGAGGAGAGCCCTGTGCTTTTAATGGGATACTATTCATACTGCTGATATGCTGCATATACTGTAGTCTATCTGAAGCACTTCTAGCATGACACACTGACCTGACAGCGGACTGAGAAAAGTGTTATGATGGCCCGGGATGACCCAAACGCAGACAGAAACCAAGGTAGTCAGTTTAGAACAAAGTTTATTTTAGGCAGGCTGGCAGGATACTGGACGGCTGAATGGCGTGGCGAGCAGAGGCAAGTGGATATCCGGAACCCGCAGGCAGGCGAGCAAGAAAGGTGAACAGCGGAGGCAACTGGCACAGAAGAAAAAGAGGAGCAGAGTTAACACTAACTCCAACTGAGACTTGGAAGAAAACAACAAACAAAGGTAATCCTGATCTCGGGTAATTTACCGCTCTGGTACGTAGTATACTCTTGCGCTGAATGACTGGAGTCCACAGGCTTAAGTAGAGAGGTCTGATTAGCCAACGATCCACACCTTGAGCAGTCTGCCCCGGAGTGCCGCCACGCCCACATGCCAACAGGGAGGTAGACACATGGAACACAAGAAAGAGAGACAGACAAGGGAAAACATATAGAGGAGAAGGAGAGACTGCCGAGCCGTGAGTCATGACAAAAAGGAAGGTAAATTGAAGTGTGAGTAAGGTGGAAGCTTCCCTGCTATTTCTATGATGAATTCACTTAAACAGTAATTATGTCTTAATGTATGTACGATTATATTTGTGTTACACAAGCTAGGTACGGTACATACTTCTTATTCATTAAAAGTGCTCCGAGAAACTTTCAGTTTGTGTTAATTCTTGCACCCCCTTTGGACAAAATCAGTAGTGTTTTTACTACGCCAGCTGTTGTTTCTGGGTGAGCGTACAAAGGCATTAAGAAAGACTATATAAAAATAGCATTCTTTGCACTGATCGTCTTGTTTGCTGTTACATGTAGTTTATGATCATCAGAGGAAAAATTAGACTGTTTCAGAAATATTCAAGTTCCTCTTAGCACCTTTAACAAAGGTGATGCATATTTTGTATTACTTTGGGCATAGCCAGGCATAGATAAATGTTTGTATATGAGCAGTTTTGTCCCTGATGAAGCGGCAATCAGCTTGTAACAAATAGAAATTGTGGCTGTAATCAATATTTTTACAATGACAATATATCAACTGATAATGTGAAAACAATGTGACGAGGTGAAAAAAGGTGTCACGCCAGAATTATCACCTGAATCTTCTGCTCCCCTCAGCTTCATGGAGCTTTACAGCGAGATTGAGGTTCATTGTTTAGCTGTCTGGCCCCCAACGTTATTGTCTTGATTTACTCTCACAGCGTCTTTTTCTGCTGCATCAGGCAGACTTACATTTTTGAGGTCCCCAAAAACACAACTTGGCTACAAATGAATGACAATGTCGCTCAATAACAGCTTAAATTCGGGGTTTCTTTTGTCCCACCCGTGCATTTATGTATGTTTATGCGCATCTTCTTGCCATTTTAATCTTGTTTATCTGCACAAATAAAACTAAACTAAACTAAGTAGGCAACTGTCTGCTAACAAGTGCATCATATCAACGTAAAGGGTGACATGTTTAGCTGGCACCCTCAACATTTTATTTTGGAGTTTAGAAGGTAGAGTAGGCCTATGTCATGGCTAACAATCGAAATCTGCTGCAAGTGGTAAGAAAATACTACCTTATAAACTGTGATAGGTATACCGTGTTATCTATGTTTTTACTTTAATAACTGTGTTGTAGCAGAGTATAATTTTACCTCTAATGTATTTCCTGCTCCACTGGGCAGCTGTGTGACTGCCATAATGCCTGAGCCTCTCTCTGTCTGTTTCTCTTTCACTCGTATACCTTTGAGAAGCGGTGCGATTGTCAAGGAAACTCTATACAGTTAATTGAGGAGTATAAATGATTTATATGAGATATTAAGCATGACAAGTCTCCCCGTCTCCTCATAAAATGACACATGTGAAAGCAGTAAGTGCAGAGGAGGATGAGATGTGTCCTGACATGCTGTTGTGCTTAAAGGATTTGTTCTGAATGGTTCAAGCTTATCTCCATACTTTACTCATATGCCTTTACGGTGTGGACATTCAAGAGTTTTTGGTCGCTGGGATCGTTTCTGCTCTCCTCACTGGCTGTGAAGAGACTGTGAGTGTAAGAGACAAAATCCACAGTGCCTATTCCACGTACAAAAAGTGCTGTGAAGTTTAGCCAAGATTAATATGAGGCGTCAGCATTCTGAATAAGCTGAATCAAGTGGGTATAGAAACTGTCTCTTTTGTACGACATCTCCTCTTTGCTTATCCCCGGATATTGTTCCCTGAGCTATAATGTATAGGGAGGTATCACAATGATTGAATTTTTGGACTAAAAATACTGCAAAAAGACATTAACAATGCATTTTTTACAGAGAATGAGGACTGTGGATTTGGTCCCTCTGCTCTGCAGGGAAAAGAGGCCCAAATCTATTTTTTTTTTCATGATTTGAATATTAACTTCAGATTGGAGCCCTTTTCATGTATGGTCCTAAATCTGAGACAAGTCTGTTTTTTTTGGCAATGGGACTTCAGTCTAAACAGTCATATGTGAATCCATGTGCCTTTTACCTTGTCTAGAATGGCATTGTCAGTTGGCGCCGGGGTTATGCTGATGTAATTTAAACTTGGCAGGGTTAATCAAATAAAGGTTGTGCCTGACATCCTCAAATTTTGGATGTTTCTGTGAATTCATTCCTGTCACGAACACACCATTGCTCCACATAAAGGCATAATAAAAAATGTGGCTCTTTCTCCTCATCCTCACACAAGTAATCATCTGCTCACAAATTTGCTGGCTTCCACTGCACATTGTATACTGGCCATACAAATAATGTGAACAGCAAGACAAAATAATTGGATGTGGCCATTGTATAAAGAAATACATTTAAGGTGCTCCAAGGAACTTTCATTTTGTGTTGTTTCTTGCACCCCCTTTGGACAAAAGCGGTAGCATTTTAACTACGCCAGCTGTAGTTCCTTGTTGAGCGTACCCATGACAAAGGCATCAAGAAAAACTAAAATAAAATAGCATTCTTTGCACTGATGGTCTCATTTGCTGTTACATGTAATTTATGATTAACCAAGGAAAAATTAGACTGTTTCCAAAATATTTAAAAGTTCCTCGTAGCACCTTTAAAAAGTTTTTGAATCGAACTAGCCTACTTTCTCAATATTGAATAGGTTTCAGGTACATTTCCTTTGGTCTGGCAGACATGGAAGGTTCAAGAAGAGGACTCTGCACCCACAACTATTGAGGTTTCACACTGCTGAAGGCTGATGCAGTACACTGTAACAAACAACAAGGGTGTCCAAAAGTCATCACAGGGGAAAAGCTAAGTTATACACAGACCAGCTTCTTTTTAGTCCGCAAATTCTCCCTGGTAAATCTATTGAGGCCAAAACAAACAATTGACTGAAACGGCAGCTGTTAATTTACTCAGTACATATTGTGAAATCCTGATTGAAGTCTGCTGAGGGCCGTGATACAGTAACAAAAAAAAACTCAGAAGAAGAACCTTCCTTGGAGGGGCAAGAAGCAAGCAGAAAGCACCCCAGCATTATTTTATAAAGTGCCTGCTGTGCACGCTTAATTCATAAATTGGAAATGAAAGAAAAATGTGCCCATTGACTCAGCATATTCTGTATCCTTTTCTGAAGCCACTTCTCCCAAAAACAAGTACATTGGTGCTGTGAACATGGACAGCGTTTGAAGTGTGAGAAATGTGGAGCAAGAGAGTTTTCTGAAGCACTTTGAACTCTGCCTGTTTATACACCTGTGGACACTCACAGCAGTAAGCAGACGGGACTGTCATATAGTGCTGATACAGAACATCCTCTCCTGAACTTTTCTACCTCTTCCAGACAGCTTTCAAAAACCTTTTGGCCCATCAGCCTCTCTCTGGAAAAGACCCCACACTGCAGTGCTGTAAATAAATTACTACACTCAACTGTTGATCCTCAGACTCTGTAAGGAACTGTGCTGAATCCGTGTTGACCAACAGTTCTTCTTCCTCACACAGATCACAGACAAGCTGAGGGAATTCGATTAATCCTGTGTAAATGTGTTTTGTGGATTTGGAAAGCGGCTTATGGCTAGTTTTCCCTGAGGTATACAGTATATCCAGTCTGAGGTGCATGCTGCAGTGTGAGTGTAAGGCGCCAGGGAGGTCACTGCTATGATCCTCTGCCCTCAGAGAGAGAAAGCTTTGCACACCGCCCTGGCATCAAGTCAGTCCTTAAACCAAGGAATCCCACAGGAGCATCTGGAAGAAGTTGGAGGAAGTTTCCAAGGGACATTGCTGGGAGGATGTTCAAACCGCCTGCTCTGACCTGGATAACATGGATGGGGTGGATAAATGGAAAATTCATTTTCACAGCCACATAATGAGCTTTTTTCCCTCCTGCATTTATCTAACTCTAAGCTCTGTCCTCAAACTTATTTGATTTGCAATAATTCAAAAACATTGTTCTTTTTGTCTGTTTATACACGGTCAACACGTGTTAAAGGACCTTGTGGAGATGTAACATATTTGCATGTGAAGAAGAATATAATTTCTCAGCGGAAAAGCGTTCCAGATTAGCTCTAAAACAATGTCAGGACCACTGCTATGTGTGTTGTTGGTGGGAGTCCCCCCCCCCCTTTAATGAGTCAACGGAGTTAGTCTCTAATGGTTAAACAAAGGCCTTTGTGCCGCGCTGCTGCTTGAATTATGGATTCAGAATAAATAAGTGAGTACCACAATGCAGCATTAGAGGGATGATCTCCTTATTTATAGCTAATGCTCCT
>NC_137235.1:8454382-8494382 GCF_949987685.1 Ammodytes marinus | reverse complement strand
TTTGTCTGGACTGAAATATCTGTTTTGGATGGATTGCTGTTAGATTTTTTCTACAGACACTAATGGTTCCCTGAGGATGAAGCCTACTACCAGGAGGGTGGCATGTGGTTTTGTTAAAGGAGAAGAAAGTGCTATTTATTTTGTTAATATAAGTGTTACATCACTCTATATCATACAGTAATCACTTAAACAGTATGCACAGTTCATAACACAGGACTCCCAGTCATTCAGCGTTGCAGTAATTGCCAGATAAAATTTTGAGTATCCTGCTCGTTTTTTTGCAATCAGGAGACAGAGCGCTATAAAGAGGCGGGTCTCTGAGCCCGTGAACATTGAATCGCTACTCTCCATCGCGGGCAAAGACGGCTGTGCATTCATCTGGTGGTGACGTAGGGACGAGGGAGGGGACTGCTAACTGCAGTCACTGACAGGAAGTTACTCTAAAGGACCATATCACTAAACAGGAACACTAGTTTATTTTGAGTCAATTTCACATACAGTATACTGTCCTGCTAAAGTAAATACAAACAAGAACTCAAGTGTATTCATCCTCAAGTGAAATTGGTCTCAACTATGAAAGTATTCCCTGCTGTTTGAGTGTTTGCTAATAAACACAGTGTCTGCACAAGAACAACAATGGTAAAAGTAAGCAAATTCCATTATCTGTTTTGCCACTGTGAGATGAAGCCAAACATGGATCATTTGTCATTTGAAAAAATTATTACTGCGGTACATTTCCACAGTAATAATTAGGTCAATTTAGGGAAGCTCTAAAACATGATGAGGACATATTTAATTTTTGCTTATAAATGATTGTTTTCCGTTGAACATTATAATGACAAAGACCTTGTTAAATGTGCTCCTCCATGGCGGCATTCAATGGAAGTGAGTAACAGCGTTTGAAATGACAGGTCAAATGTAGGATGTCACAATCGCATGCGAATAAGTGCAAGAGTAGTCAGCTATTTCGCAGCCTCTCCTGGTTACTGAGAGGTCCCTGATTTGCATTGACTTCCTTGCACATTTTCCCTCTCAAAGTCCCACTGAGCCAGGTGTCAAACCCAATGGCAAACACAATCAACTCCTCCAGGTAGTCTTATAACTCACATGTCACCAGCCTTTTTGTGCTTTCTGCCAACCCATAGGAAAATGTAGTCAAAACAAACTTCAGGTTGCTGCACAATCTTCTCTACTACCACAGTGCAGGATTCAGTTATTTAAATAACTACAGTCCCTTCTTGTTGGTGTGCAACGTAAAAATCACGTACCATTTCTGCATCCTGTCATTGGATTTGTTCGTGTTTCACCACAACTGGAGCTGACCACACAGTGTCCAACAAAACATTGCATGTCTGGCAAACAATTCCGAAGACT
Organism: Ammodytes marinus; assembly: GCF_949987685.1. Lineage (NCBI taxonomy): Eukaryota > Metazoa > Chordata > Actinopteri > Uranoscopiformes > Ammodytidae > Ammodytes > Ammodytes marinus. Next base: position 8,493,008 of record NC_137235.1, on the reverse strand, counting down.
GGGCCTTGAACGCTGGGTCACACACCGAAGAATATCAAGCCAAAATCTACACTCTCTCTCTCTCTGTCTCAAGGGGACAAGAAGAGAGGCCTTTTGCTCTTGAACCAACTGAGTGGAGTGGGCCAGGAGTGGCTGCAGCTGGAAGTGAAGGGAAACAAGGAGAAGAGTGGATGAGACTGTGGTGGTGACCTGTTCTTCAAGATGATTGAAATTGGTTGGCACATCTGAAAAAAACTCCTCCAACAACCTTTGTCAAAGGTTCCTTCAAATGTGTAGGTTCATGTAAGTCATTCACATGATACAGGCCTATACTGCTGAATTTTCAATTAGTGCAACAATGAAGTTGACACTGTTGTTTTTAAGTGAAATGTTTCAACAAACACTGGTTGGATTAGTGCACCTCAGTGGCTCACTGAGTGCGTACCACTAAGGCAAAATGTATTTCTCAAAAGAGACCTGGCCAATATGGACAGCAGTACACAGTTACAGTTACAACATAACACACACGACTAAATACAAGTTCAAAAGTCACCTTAAGTGCAATTGGGAAATTACATTAAAATGATTAAAGTCAGAGTGTGAATCCAAACTCTTGACGGCTTTAAATTCAATGGGAGTCACAATTGATTTTGGTGATCACCTGACTTTTCATTTACCATAATGATCTGGTCAAGCTATTTTTTGGCTTATGACCACACATACCCATCAATCGCAGCTGTATTTTGTGTGCAGTTGTTACCATTCTTAGAGGCTAAGCTAACTTTTAACAGTACCTACTAAATTAAGTCTGCACTACAGGGCACGGATTTCACTGTAAAACTCTTAAGTGTTGTTTCCTATAATAATAGATTGAGAGCTATTTGATTTTCCGTGTCTCATAACATTTCTCTGACATGTCGATAAGAGGATCAAGGGTTTAATCACCACCAGCCAACGTGTTCTAGCACCTGATGGACAGCCTCGCTAGTAAGGACCGAAGGGAGAGGATTAATAATGGTTGGAAAGTTTGACAAAACATTTTCATCTGTTGCCAGGAAGAAAATAAACTAGATAAGGCAACCACTAAAACTGTTACATTGCAATTTCCTGTCACAGGAACAGCACAGAACAGATCAGCACACACCTCGTTTAGGTCGATACAGGGACAACAATGTTGGCCTCTGCAAGGGAAACATTTTCTCAGTCTCAGTGAGTAATGCAGCTTCCACTGTTAGTATATATCCTAGCAGACAGGCACAAATAATCTCTGTGATTAAGTACCATAGATCTGACACATGCTGAGTGCTTCCCACCGTCAACAAACATTACACCCAGCATGAAAAGTCTCCAAACACCTTGGACAGCTCCTTCACTGCTGACGTGACCACATTCAGAACCACGGACAGCGACACCGTGCTACTACCTATGTGCTGTCCTCTGCAGAGTCAAACTAGGCTCAAGGTTTGTTGCCTTCATGTTCGACTGTTCACCACATTACACTGAATACACAGCCTAGACTCTGTAAAAGGGACTGTTGCTAGCTATGGTGGGCCCCCTTTTTTTACCTACCCGTTTACAGAGCATAGGATTTTAATAAACACCAGATTTTCTTTTCAGCACACAGTATACAGTAGACAGGGAGCGGATCCTGTTGACTTCATGTCCGACCTCTTCAGCAACAATAGACTAAACACTTATTTATATTTTCTCATGACTTTACAACAAAGAGTGTGAGAAAGTAGAAAGATTATTTATTGTTCTAGTTGTCACAGTTGGGGAATTAAAGTTGGCGTCAGTGGTTCTGGAGAACGCTTGTTGTCAAAATCACTTTTTTTATCAAAATCGGTGAATATCTCCTCACAATCTACACCTAGCTAATACACAGCGCAGGCTCTGTAAACGGGCATGTTGCTAAATATGGAGGGCCCCCTTTTGTTTACCTACCCGTTTACAGAGCATAGGATTTTCATCATCACCAGATAATTTTTCAGCACACACAGTACAGACAGGTAGCGGATTCTGAGGAGATATTCACTGATTTAGACAAAAGGTGATTTTTACAACAAATGCTCTCCAGAATTGCAGACTCAACCTTTAAATCCTAATCCTATATTCAGTGTCTACACCCCAAAGGAAACATTCATCAGGCTGTAGTGGTTTCCTTTTTTAAGAAAGAAGAAATACTTTGAACTCAGTGCCTCCTGTTGAGTCTCCAGGTGGCTTAGTCCCCTGGTGTGAACATAATTCATTCAATACAGTTTGTACAAGGATTCTTCTTATATATTATTGTGGACTTATGTCAGTGTGACACTCTAGAAAAAGCAAGTCAATGAAGCAGCAGGATTCACCTCAGCTGCATAGATAACTACATTTTTAAACATCTATGGCTTCACAGCTACATAATTCATGAAAGGTCGGTTTGACAAAAACAGGTTTGACACTGACAAGTACTTTATCAAATTGCTAACTCAATTCTTTCTTGTAACTAAAAACAACCAAGCAGTGGAGGTGCAGTTTGAGTTTCACTACAGGTTTATAAACCAGGACTCAAAACTCCAACTTCCAACATACCATGCCTAAAGGTTTGGCCTTTAAACAATGTGGCACCAAAAGTTGTTTATACATAAATTGTGAGTTACTTGCTTGTCTTATATAAAAAATTTAAAAAACGCCATGTACGCAAAACAACATTACGGTCATTGACAAAACAATCTTTCCATAATGTCTATTGTTTGCCGTTTCCTGGCCGTTCGACCCTATCACATATCAGCGAATGGAGTTTGCTCAGATTACATTGGATAGAACCATGGTAGCTTCTTCATGTCTTTATGCTAAGCTAAGGCAATATCAATACATTAAGGGTAACTCCATAAATTTTACACATCAAAGTTTGTTTTCAGGTCTTTATCAGGTCTGATAAACTGCTTTAATGTGTTTTCATTATTTTCATATGCTTTTGTGTTGTTACATATTTTTTTAGGTTTGACTGGAGGAGTTCTATTGATGCTGATATACAGACAGGTGACAAATTAAAGGAAAACCCAAAGAGTCTTAGTAAGAGGTTGGGCTGCCATTTACCACCAGAACAGCTTCGATTCTGCTTTGTATTTATTCATTTAGCCCTACTGAAGGGTTGAACACTATTTTCCCAAAAGATTTCCCCTCATTTTGATGATGGTGGTTGAGTGCGTTGTCGAACACATTAGACCAAAATCTCCCATGGGTGTTTAATGGGGTAGAGATCTAGTGACTGCAAAGGCCACATCATATGATTCAGATCATTTACATACTCATCAAACAATTCAATGACCCCTGTGGCCCTATTAATGGGGGGCATGGTCATCCTAGAAAATATTTTTCTAATCAGGATAGAATTGTTTCACCATATGATGATTACTTAGAACAACTGTGTCTGCAGTGACCATTTCCCCTAAGTGGACCCACACCATGCCCAAAAGAGGCCCCCTACATAGCATAACAGAGTTATAAAGTTATATTGGTGTATGCAAAACATGCACTCGCCGACATGTTGAGAAAATGGTCAAGGATGACTCATCTGACTGTGTCACTTTTTTCTACATCTCTGTAGACCAGAGCTTGTGGTTTTTGCACCACTGCACTTTTAAATGTCCATTCATCTTTGTAATGAGGGGATTATGCACTGCAGCCCTTCTATAATATCCCTCTTTATGTAATTATCGACAGACTGTTCACACTGACAAATTCTTATCCCATCCTGCGTTAACGTTCTCTATCACCTGAGGGAGTGTTGCTCCTAGGTTATTTCTTACATTTAGCTGTAATGCACGAACATCACACTCATTAAATGTGCGCCGTAGAACACAATTTGCGACCCTCTGTACTGGCGTCTTTCCCATAGATCTAAATGCAAATGTGACTTGAGTCACTGTTCCTGGGCCTGTGTTGAGTAGAATGAAGCTTCTTTCAAAGTCGCTTTGATCTTTTCCTCTTGCCAATCAGAATATAGTGGGCCTGCTCAGTATTTTTATACATGTCACAATGCATGATTGAATGTTAACTGCTCAATTGTACCATGCAGTGCACCTCTGTGGAAGCATTTGCATTCATTATGCTTCGCCACTCATTTATACAGGCTTTTCTTTTCATTTTGATTGATTGGTTTACTGGTTTGTTGGTAGTATGGCATCACAGAGGCATCTATCTTTGCATGAAAAAACACAGAGAAAATAAGTCTTGAACTTTATTGTGTCATCTTTATTCTAGGCTGTGATTACTTTATGAAAAAACTCAACTAAACAAAAGTGTTGGCCCTCATCCTGTCACACCAAGGAAACTTAAATGAGAACTGAGGGAGAGAATTACCTCCTCCGGGCCACAAATTATTCCCACACCTTAGATTTTGCTTCTGCAAGTAGATGACAAAAACACTACACATCATTGTTGATGGACACGTTGATTGCCCACAAGGTTGGTAACGTCATAAACTGGAGTCTCTGAAAAGAGATGAAACTGCTGGTGATTTATAGGCAGCTCTGACAAATTACTGTTTCACGGAAAGTAATAAGTACGGCAACAACATTTTAAAACGAATGCCACGGTTTACAGAGAGTTATGACTATGAATATATTTGCCCAACTCAAAACTGTCGAAAAAACACAAATCAATAATACTGGAACATGGTCATATGTTATCGCTCATTTCAGTCCCACACATGCACAAGCTGTCCTCGTGTGTGTCATGGTGGGGCGTTGCGGTTGGAGGGGGGAGGGGGAGGCTGATGCTGAGGGGACGATGCCCAGCAGCGAGCACTCTGCCCCTGGGAACAGCTGAGTGCCTCTCTCTCCCTCCCGCCTGGAGCTTCATCATTTATAGAGGAGACAAAATAAAACAAACACAACAAAACGGCGTGAAGCCTAAGAGCTGCGGCTCTCACATTCCCACCCTCTCTCTCACATGGAGAGGGGAAGCTAGCTGGAGATGCACACAGAGCAGAGTTTTTCCAACTCCTTGTACCTGCCTCCCTGCATCCCTCAGTATAGCAGCACTCGGGTGGAAACCCTTTATTAGAATACTAACAATACACACTGCAAACGGGTGTGTCAGACTGGATGTTACGTTAATGTTGTGTTTAGGCTAGGCTATTAAAGCTAAATTTACTCTAAATGTTCTGTGTCTATTTCTGTACCTGGAAGTACCCTGATTAGCATACAGCTATTAGCACAAGCATAGCCTGGCGGAGGTTTTTAATTGTTTGTGTGAGAGAGGGAGGGGATGAGGTGAGGCAGGGGGCTACTTGTCATCAGTCATGCATGACATCCCAACACTGGTGTGCTTATTTGAGATGTAGAGCTTTCTACCAGGAAAAGAGCCCACAGTTGTTCTTTGTCGCTCAAACCGAACCAACCAACTGTGTGTCAATCAAACATCAGAGTTTAGCGTTTTCCAAAGCCAGCAGCGAGTAAAAGGATCCGTTTAGTCAGGATATTAAATGGGTACTCTTACTCCAGTGACTTAAAATGAAAGGAATCACCAGGCACCGATTGAAGAAGGGGATGGTAAAAACTGAAAGCAGCAGAGAGCGAGAGATTCTGACTTTTTTTAGTGCTCAACATGAGTCACAAGCCCTAATACAACTGGATGGATCTTCCCTGCCTTGTTAGTGTTGTTGTTGTAATCCCAAATGTCATAACACATTGAATTCCCAAGATTACATCATCACATGTCTTATAAAACTGTATACATTGTGGTTAGTTAAGTGTAACATGTTACTTTGTAAGGCGTAAACATTTTTCAGTAAGGAGGAAATACAATACAACATTCAGTAATTGTTTGCTGGTCTGGTCTGGAGCTTGATGTTTGTGGAGAGGCAACACATGTGTCACCCTATTACTCCAAAGTCGTTTTCTTTATGTCATGCATTGTTAGTTAGCCGGCTTACTAAAGCTTAAGCTTACATTCAAGAATCAGGGACAGAGAGGGTTTGGAGAGTTTGAACCCTGGAGCTCCACTGTGAAAATGTAATGTAACATCTCTACACAAGTTAAATATAGAAGATGTGACGTTTGGGTGTTTTCAAAAGCACTTTGTTTAACTGCCATACTGTAATGTAAAATTAGTTTTTCAATAATGTAAAGGGACATTAAGTGAGAAATCTATTACCTAAGCACTTTATCAAGGTATGTCTGTTATAAATGCTATAAAGCTAACCCTTATCTCTGACAAATGCTTTTGGTGACAAACCCACAGAAATGGATCAATCGGAGCGCTCGTGGTGTAGTGGTTAGAGCGTTAGAGATATTCCCACCGCTTACTAGAAAAATTACAGTGCATGCCACTCACATTTGGATCTCTTACTGGTGAACTCTGAGCAAAGCCATCTACCCCGAAGCCACGAAGAATCAGTTTTCTGATGTTACACAATCACATCAATGGCAGCACCCATAGAGGTGCACATTTATAATTGTAAACCATGAACTAAAAAGGCATCGTAAAGTATATTTGCCTACATTCTATTAAAACAATAGCCTATATACTTTCTGTATATCTTATAAATTGATATGAAATATGTTTTCGATGTGATCAGGAAGCTGGTTACATGAAGTTATCTTCTTTGCACAACAGTTATTGGGATTTATTTTTTAAAATGCCAAATACATAATAACATTACAAAAAAGAACAACACCAACTGGGACATTTCCCACGTCCCAGTTGTCTGGAACGCAGCATAATTAACTCAGAGGATCTGAGTTTGCGCAGAGAGAGTGGCTGAATAGAGACACATGTTCAAGTGTGACAATATAAAACCCTTTGAAAAGTTAAAGGAATGAGTGAATATTGAACTGTGGAACATAGCTAAGCTCCCTTGGCAAACACAGCAATTACCAGCTAAACAACCATATTTCCCCCATGTGTTGGTTCAGTATGCCTACGTGGAGATCAAAACAGAGCTAAAAATAAAAGTGAATATTGGACATAAATCTGGTGACATTAAACAGGGTGCGCCGGGTCTGAGAAATCTGGACTAAAGTGAGAGAGAAGTTAGCTTACCTGTAGCAACCATGGGGTAGCCACCCCTCATGACACTCCCAAATCTCCATTGCTGGCTGGGTTGCATTGTGGGTAATGTAGGCGTCAGGTATAGACAAAATGAAATATAAAATATCTCTGGTTTTGCTTAAATGTTATATCATATAACATTTAAGCAAAACCAGAGATATTTTATTTATCTATCTATCATATAACTTATATGATAGATAGATAGATAGATAGATAGATAGATAGATAGATAGATAGATAGATAGATAGATAGATAGATAGATAGATAGATAGATAGATAGATAGATAGATAGATAGATAGATAGATAGATAGATAGATAGATAGATAGATAGATAGATAGATAGATAGATAGATAGATAGATAGATAGATAGTGGATCAGAAAAAACTATACACTGTGTGTGCTATAAGGCTGAGCTGTCCATGAAACATCATCTATCAACATTTAATGAAACCTGCAGAAAGCCCAGCATCAGGAGTCCCATTGCCATGAAAACAAACATTTTGGAATATGTCCTGAAAGCAAAAATCGAAATCAAACCGTCCATCCCTCCCACCCTTCTTCTTCTTGCTGGATGGATGACTTTGACGGTAAAATGTTGCCTATCCCCATCAAATCAGGGTGAAGATACACACACACACACACACACACACACACACACACACACACACACACACACACACACACACACACACACACACACACACACACACACACACAAATGTTTGAATGTCAACATGTTGAAATGATTTGAAACCGTATTTTTCTTTCTTTTCGCCAAGCTCACGATATCAAGGGAAAATGTGAAAAAATGTAATGCTGAAACTAACACATACACACACACAGAGTGTGCTGACCGCTGGCGGCTCAGAATAGATGTTCCAAGTTGGATGCAGATGTAACTATTATTTCTCTTACTGCTCTACATGTTACACCTATCTCATCTTCTCTCCCTCCTCCTCCTCTGCTGCTCTCTCATTTCTCTCTATTCATCTCCTCTCTCTCTCTCTCTCTCTCTCACTCTTCTTCCTCCCCTTTCCTCCCCTCTGACTAGGCTCAACTCACTCCAGTATTTTTAGTATTTGTGAGTAGGCGTCGCCAGGTCCTTATGAATTTTCATGGGTTTGTTTAGTGTGTAGGCTGACACGCTGCTATCTCTCTCTCTCTCCCCCTCTTCTTCTATCTATCTATCTATCCATCTATCTATCTATCTATCTATCTATCTATCTATCTATCTATCTATCTATCTATCTATCTATCTATCTATCTATCTATCTATCTATCTATCTATCTATCTATCTATCTATCTCTTTCACACATACTACAATCACAGCAGTTAAAGAACACAAGTGTACATGCAAACACACACACACACACACACACACACACACACACGTGTTAAGTGTGTAGGCTGAGTTCTGGTTAATGAGGATGTTTGAAGTCTTGTGGAGAGCCAACGGCCTACAGCGGGCCTGTTAAAGTCAACGCTTATCAGCCTCATCGTCCTCCATCATCCGCTGCTCCATCTCTTTTTCTCTCTCATTTATGTCTCTTGCTTTCCTCCCGGACTCGTCTCTAGCCGTGGGGTTTGCTCCAATGGAGACGCTCTTAATCCAGGAAATTAATTATCCTAATTTATCTGCTTAATCTCACACCCGTACAGTGTGTCTAGATGTGGTAGAGCACCCAATCAGATGTGTGTGCGGCCATGGGATTACGTCTACGTATATCAGGGATATGCCCATATGTGTGTGTGTGTTAAGGGTTATGTTACTGCAGGGGTACAAGGAACATGTCTATTCTGCTCCTGTGTGTTACAGTAATTGCATTGCAACTTGACATGTGGAGCGGCTCAGTTCTATTAATTAAATAAGAGGCAGAGGCTTGTGTCTAAGAGAGTGTGTTGTTACCATGTCCATTAGATGCGAGCATATGGATCATGTCAGGAAGAATTAGGGCCGCCGTAGTCCTCACACCCTGTCTCAGAGGAAGCAATACCCAGATGAGCCCACATACATCATACATATGAATGCAATCACACACATCCTGTATGCACATACAGGCATATAGGCTGTAGACACTTGGTTTTGTGATGTTTTCGTTGCGAGCCTTTTCAAAGAAAGTCTGGACGGTCACAGCGGGACTCCTCAGTTCTTTGTTCTCCTCCTTCCTCCTCCTCTGGCTGCAGCTGGTCTATAGCTTGTGACAGGTCCTCCAGCGCAGTCGTGTGTGCTGATTCGCTGCATGCATAAGTGTTTGTGTGTTGGTGTGCGTCTGAGAGTTTGTGTGGATTTGTGTCTGTGTGCTCCTCTCTGTTCCCCTCTTCTGTCCCACTTCAGCCCAGATTAGAGCGTCCGTCTCCTGAGGGAGACCAAAATATAAAAATAAAGCTTTTACCAGAACACTGATCTAAACACACACACACACACACACACACGCACACACACGTATACACATTTTGCACACACACATGCTGAGGGTGCATTATGAAAGCATACGGAGAGTGGGGTAGAGAGAGCTCTCTTGCAGCAGAATCCAAAAAAGCCCTTTTCTCTGAGTAGCCAGCAAACAGCAGATGTATAGATAGATACTTGCTGATAAATCATACTTTAAGTTGTTTCACGTGGCTTAATATATCAGTGATAGACAAATAGATCGACCGACGGTGGGACGGACGCACAGACAGACAGACAGACAGACAGACAGACAGACAGACAGACAGATAGATAAAAAAGATTGATCAACAACCCAAACAAGTAGAAAAATGTAACCTTTACTTATTTACAGATTGTACAGAGGTACTGAGTGACAAGGTATTATTTACAACACAACTAGTAGCTTAGAAACCCCTGAACTTATACACAAGTGAGATACACAGCAGGGAGACCCAGAGGACTAATCACCAACGCACTCCCTCCACCAAACAACTGTATTTAATATGTGAACACCTGGGTCAAACTTAGAACAGTGCTGAGCCTGGGAACAGTTTCCACAATGTTCCTGGGCAGCGGCTGACGTTGTGCAGTAACCAGCTGGGTGCCATACTGGTGACATCACAGGCCGGGAGGAGGGACTGTTTTAAGCATCCGGGGCTCGAGTTGCACTAACCATGGCGGAGGCGAACGTTGGTGTATATAAAGCCCTGGGATGGGTCAACTCAGGGAGAACTCAGGTGTCGCAGCAAAATAGGTACCACCAGAAACACAAGCATGTCATGCAAAACAATAATTCAAAAAAATCAAAAAATCAAAAAAAAAATGGTAAAAATTTCTGTGATAGTGGACGTACACAATTTACTAATTTTATGCGCTCTCTTAACCACAACGGTACAGACTTAACATATGTGAGTGTGTGTGTGTGTGTGTGTGTGTGTGTGTGTGTGTGTGTGTATGTGTTTGTGTAACTGTATTAGTGTTATATGAGTAAGAGCCAGGTCAAATGTAATGTGTAGGACGAAGGGAATAGAGTACAGAAAAGAACACACACACACAAATACACGCACGCCACAAACAGCTTTCGATACACAAATCATCCTCGGTCTTATATAAATGCCTACACGCAGGCACACGCACACACACACACACACACACACACGCCCTCACTCTCAGAGGTGAAACAGCACAGACTCGTAGTGGAAGAGAACTATGTGGGTGGGAGGGGGTATGTACCACACAGGCTGGACTATCATTATTCATTGAGTGTGATTCAGATGAGAGACCCAGCTACGTGTTGCTAGTTAACTGCCAAGCAAACTAGGATAGTTATCTAGTCTGTTAACCCAGCATTGAGGACTGTACAGTGAGGTCCCAACCAACAACACATTAGAGGGAATAAAAAATGAAATAAAAAAATCACACAAGAATCTAAAACATGCCAGTCTTTTTTTTTAAAGAAGCAGAATCAAAAGCCACGTTGTTATTGAAATGAATTCAACACGTAATACCATTCAAATAAAAAAAAATTAAATAGTTTCCAACACTGAAAACAAAGATTTTCTCTGTACAGAAGTATAATATTGCAACCTGATATTGTGCATAAAACTCACACACCAAACCAAAGGAGGGGCAGTGTGCACCGTTCAAAGGTGACTTTTGTCTTGCATTGTTTGCAGCCAATATAGATGTGTGTGTGTGTGTGTGTGTGTGTGTGTGTGTGTGTGTGTGTGTGTAAGAGAGAGAGAGAAACAGAGAGAGAAATAGAGAGAATATAGAACAGAAAAGAAGCGAATACAGACAGACACTCAGCTAATGGGATATCAAGTCCTTTTCCCATCAAAATCCTTGAGCTCAAAAAAACAATTCCCCTACTCAGTAGATTATGGATTTCTAGAACACTCATACACACCAGATCGTCAAGTATGTGCGTGTGTGTGTGTGTGTTGCTTCTGTAACGAGTCATTTTGCAAACTCTCTGCTTTGCCACGTGACTCTGCTGAAACACTGCGCTGTGTTCTTGCCAACCGAGAGCCACACAAGTACCCGCTACTCTGACGCACGTCCTGGAGTATTCATTTATATGAGTAACAGTGATGCACCCTGCCTTTTAACTTCACTTGGGAATACACATTAAAACGGGCCCTTTTGTTCAACATTGACAGCAATAGTGGAAAGAGGAACCGTGTCCTACGAGAGCCAGTGTTGACTTTTGATAGATTTCTTACGACTGCCGATATTAAGTGATTTCTGACAATATGTTGAGTTTTAAACACCTGAACACGCTGAACTGAATTCTTCTACTCAGTCTACTCAATAGAAGGAAGCAAGGAGCATAAGGACAAAGGAGTAATTAGGAGAAAAAACTAAAGCTGATGAAGGTAGAAGGAAAGGCAAGAAGGATGCGCACAGTAGAAGTTATAAAAAGAAGAGAAAGATTGAAGAGTTGTGTAAACTGTATGATGATGTGCCCATTATCTAACATTGTAAAACTTCTGACCACTCACTAAGTAAAATGACAGAACGGTGCCCTAAAACCCAAATGTCAAAGAGAAAAAGAAGGAAAAAGAAAAACACCTATCCAGCGAATGATTCAGAATATTCATATTTTTCAGTATAAAAGTGTTTTTGGTCAAACGTCCGTGTTAGGTGGCAGGGTATAAAATCTACAAAGTGCACAAAGAGAAGCTATCTCATAGCTTCGACACACACACACCCACCCTAAACTACTATCCTAAAGTCTACCGTGTATGTGCATGTGTGTGTGTGTGTATGTGCATATATGTCTGTGTGTATGTGTGTGCATATATGACCCTGTATAGGAGTTTAACTTTAACACAGGGTAGTAGGAAGCATGCAGTATGACCTGAAGGCTAGCTAAGAGAGGAAACAAGGATGCTATACTGTATGTCTCTAGATCTAGAAACACTAGAACACACACTCTCGTCCTGATAGGCTTCTACTGGCGGCCATGTTTGGTCCCCTTTTTGGAATGTTCAATTAACTGACATCAACAATAACAAACAGTCTTAAGTAGTTTCTTTTTTAAAGTTTTTTTCAATTATTATTATTTTTTAACCCCCCCCCCATAGATACAGACACAGTGTGTGTGTGTATGTGTGTGTTCGAGTGTTTGTACATCTGCAGGCAGGAGCTGACACACTTCTCAGATCTGTGTGTTGACCAGCTGCCCGCCTCCCAGTCTAGTCTATTACAAAGATAGCAATTTCCATTCAAGTCAAGGATTACTCCAGTGTAGTTTACTACTCTTTAAGCCATGCTGGCAGTGCAGTTTGGAGGCTCAGACAACATACGGGTTGACTGTGGAAATCAGTCCTGGAAGGGGGGCTCGGTGTGTGTTTAGGTGAAATAAATATGTGTGTGTATGAGTGTGTGTGTGTGTAATCTCAGAAAGAAAGGGGGTTTTCTGTGTACCCTTCGACGGCAAAAGGCTGGTCAGAGGGTGGTACAAGTCGGCTCGTCTTCCAAACACACAGTTGTACTTTCCATCCGATCCCACTGTTTGCGTCAGACATCCGTGTACAGTGTCCCTCTTATTCCACCAGGGATTAGATCTGTGTCGTCAGACGTGTGTTGTCAGTTTGTGCCTTGTTGCCTACAGCTTGAGGCTGGTACTGACAGTCTCACACACACAGTCCTCATCTTGTTTTATGCCTCCAGGTGTCCCTGTGGCCCCAACCCTGCCTAATAGAGGGTGTGATAAAGAATCAATGATTTATCTACTCAGCATCACCATTAACCTTTTAGTCCAGAGCAGACCGTCTTGTCTTCTACCTGTGCATGTGTGTGTGTTTGTGGCTGTGTGTTTGTGTGCTTGGAATTAGAGCTGCCTGGTCCAGTCACACACACACCTCTGTCTTGCATGCGTGTGTGTTAGTGTGTTTCAGTGGGAGGACGTGTGTAGTGTGAGACTCTCAGACGTCAGACTCAATGCTGGGCATGCGTCGGTAGAGCCGGGGCCTGTTGCCGCCCGCGCTGGAGGCTCGCGGCGCTGTCACATAGCTCATAGGCTGAGAGGCAGCAGGCGGGACCATGTAGGCCACCATAGGGGTCTCCTGCAGAGGGTAGAACACCTGTTGGTCCACATGGCCGCCAAACTGGTTGTTGTGATGGCTGCCATGGTTACCTAGGGTGAGGGACATAGGCATTCGCTGCTTATAGAGCTCGTGGGCGGAACTTCTCTGCGGCATGCGTGTGGCAGCCTGGGGGGCGGGATCTCGATCTCGCTGTGCCGTGCCGGGAGCCGACTGGAGGAAAGGGTTGTGAGAGGGCCGGTCGGGGAAGAGGCTCTTTGAGCGGCGTGGGACGGGCATGGGGGTGTCCAGGCTGTGGTGGTGGGAGGAGGACGGGGAGGGGGGGCTGCGGCTGCTGTACGGACGGTCAGAGCGCATTGTGAGAACGTTAGCGTAGGCCCCCTCGTCCAGCGTCAGCTCCCTCTCCCGATCCCTGTCGGGCAGGCTCAGCCCCCGCAGGTGGTGGCTGTGCAGCGGCTGGCGCTCCGGAACGTTGTCCGGAAGCACGTTCTCGTAGGAGTGCTGGCGACTCAGCTGGAGGTGCTGGGCGGATGGGGAGGTGGGTATGGGAGACGGGGAGGAAGGGGAGGGCTCAAAGTGGCTGACCAGCCCGTCTCCTTCGCCCACCAGGCCCAGCTCACTCTGGGGAAGGTAGTGTGTGAACATGTCCCCACCGTGTGGGGAGTGAGTGTGTGAGTGGGAGTAGTGGGAGTGCAGGTGGTCTTCACTGATGTCGTACAGGTTCCCCAGGTGGGCGCAGGCGTCGCAGCGAGCCTGCGGGGAGCGAACGGTGTAGAGGCCGGAGTAACCACTCAGCTTGGTCAGGCAGGAGCGACAGTGGCCCGGCCTGATGCCTTGTGTCCCAGCTACTGCACCTTGACTTTCAAATGAACCTCCAGCTTTTTCCTTAGCACTTGAGGGAGAAAAAAAGACAATGATTATACATTAGGAAAATAAACAATAAAAGCAATTTGAACATGGTCTTGGTGTTAATTTTTTTGTGCTGAACATGATACCTGTTGTGTGAGTAGGTGCTATATTTCTTGTCCTTGAGGGAGTGCAGGTCGGCCTCAGCGCTGTGACTGTGGTGCAGCAGGCTGGCACTCAGCTGCAAAATGGGTACGTCCGCTTGGTGGGAGTACGAGTGTGAGTAGCTGTTGTCAGGAGGAAACAGGTCAAGGGGGTAACTGTGTTCGTCACTTCCCCCCTGGCTGTCTCGCTGGTAGGGGGGAGCGGAGTGGAGACTGGTCTGGTCTGAGTCAATGGAGTAGATTTTGGTTCCTCCACCCCCTCCCCCTCCCCCTCCTCCTCCTCCTCCTCCTCCTCCTCCACCCCTCTTCCTCAGCTGATTGACAGGCTTGAATCCGCCCCTCGCCCCCATGGAGTCAGTATCTTTGTGGGACGGCGGCCGGCTGGAGCACTCTGAGATGTCCGATTGTGGTGGGTCTTCAGGCAGGTAGCGCTGGCTCTTCATTGGTGGAGGAGGTCCAGGGCCAGCTGCGGGGGCGGGGCTAGTGCCAGGGCCTGGGCCTGGGCCTGGGTCCGGAGATGTGACATTAGGCTGGGTCTTCAACGTCTCCACACTTTTCTTCCACAGGGCTCTAGTTTTTGGTGCGGCGGGGGCCGATGCCGGGAGGCGGGCCTTGCCGTTGTCGTTGGTAATTGACAGCTGGGGCTTGTTTGGACTAGTCTGAAGAGCCGGAGCTTTCTGCTGCCCAGGAAACGGCGCAGCATTGTTAAGGATGTTTTTGTGTCGCCCGGTCAATGACAGGAAACCCTGCGGACCGGCAGCGTTGCTATAGAGACCAGGACCCTTCGAGGGCAGACTATGGAGCGAGTTGCCTAGGAGACAAGGAGAGATGCAACTTAGACAGCAGATACAATAGATGGATGTTTGGATGGATGCATAGCCAGCTATAGCTAATAAATGATCTGCTGTCCTGGCATGCTGTGTGTGCCATGATGTGTATTTTAGCCTGAGGCGAGCTCATACATGACAGTCAATCCAATTACAGTCTGGAGCCCACAGCAAGGTAATGGAAGTCACCTCTAGACCTGCATACATTGACTGTGAAGATAGGCAGGTCAACCTCTCTACGTATGTTTACCTGCTTTGCGAGGGCAGGATCTATGAATATTGTTATAATTGTTATTTAAAATAGACTATACTATCATTTGAACCGTGTATAACATAGCTATAGTACCTTTCCCCGTGAACACATCCATAATGCTAGGCTGCACGACAACAGTGTTGGCCTTGGAAGAAGAACCAGACAAAGCCATGGACTTGGCAGACTTGAGCAGATGCATCATATTGGCTTGAGGACTGAAATCCAGCTCAGGATTCTTTTTCGTCATTTCGATATGGACGCCATGGATACAGCTCCATATACCCTGAGAGGAGGAGAGGAAAGACAAAGAAAAGGAAGGACAGGAAATAATAGAGTTAAAACCCAACCTAGTGACTTCACAAGTTCAAACATGCACTAGACTTATTTCCTTCCAAGGTAAATTAAGGGAGACCCCTGCATCCCTTTTCCCCGGTGCGTTTGCCGGAAACCGTCACCTCATTTTGTTTTCGTAATGTGGCAAGAAGTGATAATCGGCACTTTTTGAGATGAACTGCTTCCACAGGCGCCTGGAAAATTAAATTTAGACAATGATGTCACTGGAGGGGGCCGTTGAGTGCAAGGAGATGTTCTTGCAGGAGCCACTTAACCTCCAGTATTGCTGCTCTAACTGCATGTGCACACAGAGAGACAGACACATGCTCAGAGACACACATCGCACTCTTTTTGTAAAATACTTGATGTGTGAAATGCTCCTCGTATGGAATAAAAGCCCTGCTAACACAGGGACATGACATATGAATAATAAAAGAATGTTCTGTCCGGTTGTGCCCATTTCTGTATTGTGTGTATGTTTGTGTTTCTGTGTGTGTTTCTGTGTGTGTGTGTGTGTGTGTGTGTGTGTGTGTGTGTGTGTGTGTGTGTGTGTGTGTGTGTGTGTGTGTGTGTGTGTGTGTGTGTGTGCTTGTGTGCGTATATCTCTACCTGTATGGCTGTTTGTGTGTTTGTGTGGTAAAGTCTTTCCCTCAAACCTCACTGCAACTGCATATATGTTACCATTTTTACTTTGTTAGACCTGTCTAGAGTTTATGTGTGTATGTGTGTGGGTGGGAGAAAGAGAGAGAGAGAGAGAGAGAGAGAGAGAGAGAGAGAGAGAGAGAGAGAGACACACACACACACACACACAGTGTGCATCTATCGAGTGTGTGTGTGTGTGTGTGTGTGTGTGTTTCCACATCATCCCCTTAACCGTTTGACTCCTCTATCCCGTTGTTCGTGAGCGCAGCAGTAAATTCATCTAATATCCGTTGGACTCTATAATAATAATAATTTAATAATAATATTAATTGGAGTTATATAGCACTTTTCAAGCTAGCGAACAAAGTGCTTTACAAAATGAAAAGGTTCACATTATCACTGATCCCTCCTTCCCTCCCCCAAACATCAAGCAGCACAATGTAGTTTAAACATTATAATCGACACATCATTAAGAAATGAAATCCAAAAAAAGATCAATTCAAGTGCACAAAATAAAATACTGTGACGAGAATACAAAAATAAAAACACTATGCCCCTCTTTCCTCTTTTATCACACACATACAAACCCAGATTTATGTTTTCTATATCTAAACAGTAACTATTTTGTGTGTTTCAGACTTGATTCACATACATACATACAGCACACACACACACACACACACACACACACACACACACACACACACACACACACACACACACACACACACGGACACGCACACAAATCCAGATTCAGATGTGTACATTCTCTTAACTGTTACAATCAGGAGCTTCACATTTCCGACTTCTTCACTGAAAGTCCCTTTTCCGCTTTCTTGTTTATATTTATACTGCCTCTGAAGAACCGTTAAGATTAGTCAAATCAGACGGGTGAAGCATGAAAAATCAATTCCATTGTTTCAGATGTGCAATGTTTGTGCACGACAGGATAGCAACTGAGTAATCGTATTTGCCGTTTGCCGTGCAAATGGTTTGAATTGATTTTGTTGATCATCACAAATATCTCTTCAAAGTTCCAATAATCGGCTGAGTTTTTGTGTGTGTGCGTGTGTGTGTTATTCTTTTGATTCATGATGCATTGAAACTATTTGCATATACAGTTAAGTTGTTTCTCTCTTGCTGATTCTCTGTGTGTTTAGCCCACTCTCTCTTTCCTTCTCTCTCTCTCTTTATCTCTCTCTTAGATTTACTGTTTAAATGTCATTCCCATTCCAAGATATTCCCATCTGTGCCCTGATATTGACATTGCAACAACCAGTGTTTTCATACAGTCTGAATGAATGCTGTGAAGCAGTTGTTGTACTCTTGAGATTCTTATCTCAAGATGATGGTGTTTGATTGGTATGCAGCGGCAGCGTTCAGCACTGCAAATTCAAACCAAAGCACTCCTCCATCATAACCAGAGGGAACAAAAAAACATTTTACTAAGGAACCAGACCTGGACCACAATCACCTCTTTGCCCTGGCTTACAAGTTGAGCTAGACATTTTGACGTTTTATTATGCTCCGATTAGATTTTTTTCATGCTACTTATATTGGTGGTTTTATTGTGTTCTTCATCAAACTGAGGTTGTTTTTAAATTTGAAGAAAATAAATTAACTTTGTCTTGACTTGACACTCATATTGTCAAGTTCCTGGGAACGGTTGCAGCAGTGGATTATGGGGGTTTATCAGAAACAAAATGTCCTCCTCCTCCTCACCCTGCTGATAGAGAAGAGCAGACCAGGCTCCCCGTTGCAGACACCGGTGAAGCAGTATCTCAGCCTCCAGTAGAACAGGTGTTCAGAGACGAAGGTGATGATGGACAGGCCCATGGCTGTGGCCAGCATGTAGAAGACGCCCGCCATGTTGTCTATGTCCAGCTGACTGGACATCACCTCGTTCTTCTCGTTGTGGCAGATCCCAGTCAGCCACATGGCCTCCAGCTCCTCCATCTCACCTGTTGGAGAGGGACAGAAAAGTCAATGTTAAATGGACTCCATTTTTATACTGTATAATACATATAGCACTTTAAGCAGATTTTACTCAGACTCAAGGCGCTTGACATTGTTTTGCCCCATTCACCCATTGACACACACACACACACACACACACACACACACACACACACACACACACACACACACACACACACACACACATCGGGAGAAATTGGGGAATAAGAGATTCGCAGCGGGAAAAGGGTAGCATGATTAGGAAGGAAGATGGAGAGAACAGGGGAGAAGGGGAGAGAGGGGAAACGGCAAATAGATCGTAATGGAAAGGAGATGGGAGGTGAAGTGAAAAGAGGGTTCGCAGGAGGAAGGGGAGGAATTGATAGGGATGGAGTGACAAGGAGAGATGGGAGGATTTTTTTATCAGTCCGAGTATGTTTGTGTGTGTGTGTGTGTGTGTCGTGTGCACACACAGGTGTTTGCCCCGGATAAAAACAGGCTGTGTGTGAGGAGAAGCAGCGCTTTAGTGGTTTCAGCGGTTTGATTTCTGTCTGGCTCATTCTCTCCTTCTTCCATTCGCACCGTCTCACAGCTTATTATACAGAACAATCTGGAGGAGTAAACATAACAGGACACGGTGAGCACAGACACACACACACACACACACACACACACACACACACACACACACACACACACACACACACACACACACACACACACACACACACACACACACAAAAACACACACACCAAGTAATGATGATGAAATGGTGGGTTAAGACTAGCCCCTGATAGCTTTCTGACAGAGGAGGGAGGCGAGAGGGAGATTGTTGGGGGAAGGGGGGAGGGAGGAGGTGAAGCTGAGCAGTGGCACAGCCGTAAGGACACTAAAGAACTGGAACAACTTAGAGGCTTGAGCCTGGATGCAGCGCGGCTGATACGGTGGTGAGAATATAGAAGCGTGTGAGCGCCTCACCGTCTCCTATGATGCCCAGGATGGCCAGATCAACCAGGCGTTTCCAGTAGGATCCTTTCTGCAGAGCGATGCCGTAGCCCGTGGTAGCAAAGATGTAACCGCTGCCGATGGTGACCAGCTTACAGCCGTCGTCTCTGCCCGCCATGTAGTTCAGCACGGCGGCGTCGTAAATAAAAGCATCCAGCTTTCTATAAAACAACAACATGTTCTGGGTTTACTAATTAGTATAGGGTTTGTTTCAAGTTTGATTCATAAGGTTGTGTGATGTAATTTAAATGCAAGGTTATAATAAAATAAAAACATATTTCGCTACACAAATTTAGGTTTATTTCATTTTTGGTGTTCTTTCTTTTCTGATATACTGGATATGTTGACCTGTTCAGGAATCTAAAACAGAACCAAAAACGAGGAAGGGGACATTGCTTTTGAATTAACGCCATTAAATATGGTAAGCTTTAAAAGAACAGTTTGACATTTTTGAAAGTATGCTCATTCACTTTCTCAGCAACAGATATGAGAGTGCTTTCATTACTGTCACAAAGCTACAGCTGACCTCCAGGAATCAACATTTATTTTGAAATAGGAAATTTTTGGTATAAACGCTTTCTGCTTTCTTTCCAGGAGCGAGATATAAAAATAGATACCACTCTCGACTCATGTCTATCTATAAAGCTAAAGCCAGGGGGCAGTTTGCATACAAACCACTATCTATTTTTAAAACATATTAGATACAACGTGTTAATTAGTGAGTTTAACAGCTGCTGGTCGTTTTATTTTATTACATATTCTGAACAATGCCAGACTAGCTATTTTCCCCTGTTTTCATTATTTATGCTAAGCACTGACATTATAATCTTTGCTTGTGAAATACTTTCATAAAAATAAACCTTTATATGAAACAATTTGAGAATAATAACACTATCATAATATTTTGAACAGACAATCACCTGTGAAAAGCAAAGACCAGCCAGAAAGGTGGGCGGCCGCTGCTTTAAAGCGGCTTTCAATAAAAATACATTAAGAGGGCTAGTATCAACCTCCTACGAGGAACTTTGAAATGTTAAGGAAACCATTTTTTTTGCTCCGATTATCATAAATGGCTTGTAACAGCAAACGAGACCATCAGCGAAAACCAAGCTATTTTTATACAGTTATTATTATTATTATTATTATAAATTCCTATGCACGGGTCTGGTTTTTCTGTGGAACTATTTACGGCAGGTAGACAGTTTCCTGAACGGAACTTAATCAACGTTGTATCTACTTCACCATTGTCATATTACCATTATAAATCTTACATATACTGTACATCCTAAACAAATGCACGCGCTTGGGCACTAGCTTGGGCAGTGATGTCGTAAAAACACCACCGCTTTTATCCAAAGGTGCCGCTAAAATAAGCAGAAACTGATTACTGCTTTATTTATTTTTTCTTCACTCTAGGTATAGTAAAATAGAACAACAGAGCTGTCCCTTCACTACTGAGTCTTATGGTCATACAGTGTGACAGTAACAGTATTGGATTACACCACTCTTTATTCAGGGGGCTGGGAGTCTCAGCCGTGGACTGACTGGCTGAAAGAACCCTCCGGTGTACACGCTGTTACAGTAAATATTCACTCGCCCGAGGATGCCTTTGTTCACGCTGAGTTCTAATCTTTCTCGCAGGTTTTGTCATTTTTCTGACATGACAAGCTGCATTCAGACTACAGGCCCACTATTTGTATCTGACGCTACAATCCCCCTATGTGGGCTTGAAACAGCTGAGCTCAGCAAAGACAGGGGCTTGATGTATGACTGTTAACCAAACACAATGAAAAGAGGATATCATCAGCCTCTACAGAAGCAGAACCCTGGGTATTCACGACTACATTATGAGTGAAAAAAACTTTGTATATAACTGAATGAATATACCCTGGTGTTAATCGAACCCCCGGGCCCCGCCATGTTGGATATGTATGCATTAATATAAAACACTTTGAATTAAACTACTCACCAAAGGGCATATGTTAAATGCTGCATTAGGTATTTAGTCATTTCAGACTAATCTTCACTAATTTGAGAGCACCCAGCATTAAAATTAAATTACAAAACAATACAATTTGATCAATCAAAGGGGGCCTATTATGCTTTTCTTTATTTCCTGTCCTATAAATGTTGTTTCAAAGTCTGATAATCGTGTTAAACGATGCCAAAGAGTCAAATAATGAGGTACACCGATTGGACATGAGCCCTGGAGGCTGTTTTGGTAGGCCAGTAGAACGCTGGATTAGAGGCTAAACTGCTGCTGCTTAAAGGACACGGCTGTTTTCTTTCTTCAAACTTTGTTGACAAGGACATGGATATACCTATATATATGGATAAAGACCTGAAACCCAGGATAATATGTCCTCTTTAAAATAGAGAGCTTCAAATGTGTATTTTGAGAAATGTTTATTTGTTAGTTTCAAAGTTTATGTCATGACTGACATTTTGACTGAAATATACTGAACCATACGTTTTGCTGAAGACTTTAATGAAACACTGAATATTCTGCTGAATACATACATTTTTGATGTTGGTTGTATAAATTGTACCCATTTGAAATGCACTATCAATAAAGTAATTGCAGCGACGGGAAAGTGAACAGTAAAATTATATTTCGAGGGAATACCCTTAAGATCAAAGCACACAAAACTAATGACCAAATAAAAGCACTGCAGTCACCCTTCCCTTAGTGTGTGTGTGTGTGTGTTTAGGAGGGAGAATAGATAGCAAACTCCAGAACAAATTACACTCTCCGTGTTTTGGCAGCTCCCTCTTTCCAGCAGCAACAAGACTCAATAATGAGCACTCGCAGAGAGCGTCTGCCTTTTACCGCCAGTGACAGAAACACTGAGCACAGTCACTGTTGCATTTTAGCATGAGCCACTTCTGTGCCCCACGGGGCCGGGTTTCTGTGTGATGCAATGCCTTGTTTTGTTTGTTTTCACATGTCCTGTACTGCACATGCTGTCTGCAAACAGAATGACCCTCTCAGGTGTAATACATCTCAACATGACAGAAGTGGTTGTTTTGACAAGTTTTACAGTACCCGGTCTTGAGGCTGACCAGCGCATCCACCACACCACCCTGGTGGTATTTGGTCATGTACTGATGCATGTTGGGATAGTTCTTCCTGATGTTGCGCTCCGTGCTGCCGTTAGGAACTGTCCCGAAGCGAAATGGAGGGGAATAGGAGTACGGACTCTGGAACTGAAGGCAGAGGGGAGAAAGAGAGAGAGACAGGCTGTTTAAAGGAGGAGACTGGAGTGACAAAAAAGAAACTAAAACAGATAAGCTTAATTACAGAGAGCGGGAGTGAAAAAGCAAGAAGACAGAAAGTAGGGGAAGAAAGTGGGGTCTGAGTAAGACAGGGAGCAAAGGTGTTGAAGTGAAGAAGAGAACCACAGAGGAGAGATAGAGGAGGAAGAGTGGAGAGTAGAGAGTGACAGGGAGAAAGTAGGAGGGAGAGACAGTATAGTGGACTCATCAGTCATCATCATTGTGTGTCCAGTCTAGCGTAAGACTGGCTGGGGTTCTGCTGACACTGCCAGCCTCTGCAAACTACACATACACACACAAACACACACATGACTTTGATCTATGCAGCTTGGGTGTGTGTGTGTGTGTGTGTGTGTGTGTGTGTGTGTGTGTGTGTGCGTGCGTGTGCCCCTGGGTCTTCTATGCTGGCAGTGTTAGTATGGTGACAGCTAGGGCCAGAGGGTTTGGGCTGTTGAAGCCCAAGGGCACTCCCGGGAGAGTCCTGTCTGGCCGCAGGGCTGGCATCCATTACAAGAGCAACCCTGACTGTGAATGCATTTAGTTGTATGTGTGTGTGTGTGTGTGTGTGTGTGTGTGTGTGTGTGTGTGTGTGTGTGTGTGTGTGTGTATGTGTATGTGTGTGTGTTCACGGTATGTCCACATGTGTGTAGTCCCACCTTCTTGTCAGACAGTCCAGTGACTTGGTCAACAAACTCCTCCTGGATCATGAAGGCAGCCAGGTTGGCAGTGTAGGAGGCCAGGAAGATGACGGCGAAGAAGGCCCACACTGACACGATGAACTTACTGGTGGTGCCCTTTGGGTTCTGCACAGGCACGGAGTTGTTGAACACCAGACCCCACAGCAGCCATATAGCCTTACCGATGGTAAATGATGGACCATGTGGGTCTGAGAGGAGGGGAACAGAGGGACTAACATAAGTAAGTTAAGAAAATGTGTGATGAAGAAACAAGTGAGGTCAAGCCAGGTAAATATTAAACTCACATGTTCAGCTGATAGCTGATAGCAACCCCCAGGCAAATCTGGGGGTTGCTATGGTAATAACGTACAATATAATATAAATGATTGTGTGTTCCTGAAATTCCTGTCATTAGGTTGCTTGATATTTGATATAAAATCTTAGCTTTGACAAGCAACTCAAACATGTTGTCTGGTTTTGTTTTACCAGCTCAAGATAATCTTCAAAATGAGGTCATTTTTATCAACTGCTGATGTACATAAAGTTATACATGCTTTAATCTATTCTCTATGGACTACTGTAATAAACTATCATCCCGGGCTCCCTTCACCCTATCCAGCTGCTCCTAAACACAGCTGCTGGACGTATTACTGTCACAAAGAGGCATGAGCCCATCACCCCTGATGCGTGCCTCCCTGCAAAGGCTTCTAGTTACTTTTTCAAAATTGATATTAAAATTTGATTGCATACATTTAAGGCCCTGAACAGCCTCGCCCCGAAATACATTTCTGATTCACTGTTACTAAAATTAAGATCAGCAGATGGAGGCCTGTTGGTTATCTAGAGGTCGAGGCTGGTGAATAAGGTTGATTGGGCATTTTTATACAGTATTAGAAGCCGGGCACTTTGGAACTCCCTGCCAACTCTAGACAAACTAAGTCCATAACTTCTTATCAATTGACTCTTAAAGCTTGTTTTTTTGTGTGAAAGCTTTTGAGTTGTACCGTAAGTGGACATTTTTTACTTTTTACTTTACTTTTGTTTATCCTGTTCTTTGTTAAAGTTTCTTTGTAACTATGTTTATAAATAAATAAATGCAATTTTATGTAATGGATCAGCAACTCTAAAAAAGTGTCATTACAAAGGTTTGTATCGTTTGCAATTTGAGGCCATCATAATTCCCTTCTGAGTGGGGACATTGTAAATATAATTTGACAGCATTATTGGCTATGATTTTTTTGTTTTGTTTTATTGCCTACAGCTCTAACACTCTGAAGCAGTCGTTGTGCACAACAGGCACTTGCTTAGGTTACGAGTATAATCATTTGGTGAGGAAGATAAAACTTACTTTTGCCAACTGGATTGACCTTTACTTCTAGAAAGTCAAAGCAACGAAAAACTCCAGTTTGTAAACCACTGTACCACCACCAAATCTAAAAGGATGTTTTTTTCGTATAATACCGTTCAGAGAAAACATGAAAAACACAACTGCCTGTGACTTTTAGACCTGCTACTGTGAGGCTGCGTGCAGTAATTTGCGCCTGAAACGCACCACAAACCAGAAGTCAAAAGGGTTCAACAGCCACTACATATCCCCTTGAATTTCAAATAACAACAGGTTGGTACTGATCTACAGATTACAGTGTTGGTGAGAGGGGGATTGTTCATGCTGTGTTACATGAACTGAACTCGCTGAGGTGAGGGTAATAACAGGTCACTTGTTTGGCTCCGGGGTAAAAGCTTGGATTTGGTGCTTCTTGCCCTGGGGCACAAACGATGGGCTGTGTGATGTTCTAGCTGATTGTGCCTACCTTTGCCTTGGGCCAAGTTGCGGTTGAAGCCCAGCGGACTGACAAACTCAAAGAGGAAGACGGCGATGGCGGTGACAGCGAGCAGCATCACGAACATCATCACCCAGACTGATGCACTGAAGGGCTCTGAGAGCGAGAGCGAGAGAGAGAGAGAGTTAGAGACAAAACAAGTAGAAGAAATGAAGAGACAATAGTGAATGAGGGATGGAGAAAGAGAGTGAGAGAGAGAGTGAGAGAGAGAAGGGGGACGGACTCAGAGAAAACAACAGAACAGGGAAGAGGGGGAGATATAGCGCGGAAAAGATGAGAGAAGACACTGAAGGGAGAATGGGAGACAGACGGAGTGAGTGAGGGAAGGAGGGAGGAAGAGTTAGTCACAGAGAGTTTGACAGAGCGCATTTCCATATTTCTCATTATTCCCTTGGATGAGAGCTGAGAGAAGGAGAGGCCCAGGGGCGGGGGAGATAGGGGGGGGTAGAGAGAGAGGAAGGGGGAGAGGGAGAAAGGGAGAGGGAGAGGGAGAGGGAGAGGGAGAGGGAGAGGGAGAGGGAGAGGGAGAGGGAGAGGGAGAGGGAGAGGCAGAGGGAGAGGGAGAGGAGAATCAAACACCCAGTGATCTGATGTGCCCTACTGTGGACATGTGTATGTGATCAATCTGTATGTCATCTGTCCATGTATCTATGTGTCTATGTGTGTGTGTGTGTGTTTGGTGAGCACCAGGGCAGGAGTTCACACAGCGGGGATGAGTGCCAGTGACACTGAATCCAGACAAATTGTGTGTGTGTGTGTGTGTGTGCGCATGTGTGTGTGTGTGTGTGTGTGTGTTTGTGTCTGTGTCACTATATGTGTGTGTCAGTATATGTGTAAGTATGCGAGTGCCAGGGTTAGCCAACCCTGAGCGATTGTGCACTGAGGTGCCTCTAATATGAGTGCGAGATATACTGAACCGTCACTGATACCCTGGCCCAGCCTCAACACACACACACACACACACACACACACACACACACACACACACACACACACACACACACACACACACACACACACACACAAACGCTCACACACACACATGACACACGCACATACATAAAAATGCGGATTCATATAAACACACACACATGGCATTCAGCCCCTTATCATACACACAGCCAGAGCCCATTCTTTCTCCACACATCCTTGATTCAACCACACAATCACCCTAATATATTCCTGTGGTATCACACACACTCCCCCCCCCCTCTCTACACACATGAATACTGACACATGGCTTGATACACAGGGACCAACACACGCATGGTCCAATACATTGCCCTCGCTCCCCGTCTCGCTCCAATGACAACACAAGACATTAGGCGAACACAGATGAACACTTTGGTTTTCGTCATCTGAACGACTGGATGAAGAGGAGAAAAGAGGAAGAGAGAGAAAGAGAGAGAGGAGAGAATCAAAAATGCCTTGTCTGAGCTGACTTTCAAAAAAAAAACACTTGGCACACTCCACTTCCTCTGTTATGCTAGAAATATTAATGTGCTTAGGGTGTTGAGTCCCAGATAAAGTCGGGGGTACAAGTGGAGTTTGGCCAGCATATAGCCTAGCCTACTGTCTAAATAAAATATTCCATTTCATGCGCAAGGGTTTTTTTTGCCAACACGTAAACACCTCCCTTTGTTCTGCTCCCAGTAGTCGGCTCACTGAGGGACAAAGAAAAAAAAAGAAAGAAAAAAAAAAGAAAAATGTTTTAGGAAGAAAATGATTGTTAGGCAAAACAAAAAAGAAGGATTTACCGAGGAAGGCGGAAGGAGAGACGGTCCCGTTGCTACGGGAAACCATGACGCTGATGCCAGTCTCCACAAAGGGCACGGAGAAATCAATGACCTCTGACCTCTCCTCATTGATGGTCAATGAACCGACGGCCATCACCGCCTTCCTATACACCACCTAGGCAGACGCATGGGGACAATAGCTGGTATGTGAGTGCGTGACTCAAAGCCAACAACGCACGACAGGAATAAATATAGTGAGTGAGCGCTGTAAATATTTGGACAGACAATTCGTCTTTGATACTTTTTGACTCCTTTTTTTCATTTTTGGATGTGAAATGTCACAATTACTGAGGCTATGAGCTCGAAATGTCATTTGCAGTTGGAGGGCATGTTCAGCCATATCAGATGAAAAAAGTAAAAATACAGCTGTCTTTTTCATGGTGCCATCACTCCTGGGCATCTGAATGAATTCTGACAGATGGAGATTCGGCTCACTGAGATGTCAGTTTTAGTATGCGGTAAAATGTTATGTTTAGTTTTTTTGATTTAATTGTGTAATGGCTTCTAGTGGTCTGCTGCCACACACACACACATCGGCAGATATCTATAGATCATATTTGTCAGGTACAATTATCCGATGTTTTACCTTTTAGTTTCAGCCTTAAGGAATTTTACTTTGAGAGCACTTTAAGCACTTAATTTGAATAATAAAATAATACAAAATAAAAAAGATGAACAGTAGCAATTGAGTTTTATTCAAAGAGATGCATTTAAAAGTGATAGCAGCTTCCAGTCTTCTGTTTAAGGCTTAAGTTTAATATTTGGATCTTTAAAAAAAAAAAAAGTCCAGGGATTATCGATAGTTTTAAAAAAAACAATGAACTGATTATTGTCTCTGTATTCAAAGTAATACTGAATACTGATGTAGGCACTCTGTATCCAGAGCTTCATATAGTGCATTCCTCTGTGCCACAGACCTCCAGAAACTATTAAAAACACATCAGTGAGACGCTTCAGTAGGAACAAATGAGATTAGGGCTGAGTGCCAAAGACAGGGTAGGGAATTTTTATGGGGTTTGTTGACAGTAAGAAAATACAGAACGACACCAGCCTGGTCCTGCTTCACAGACACAATAATGCCAGATGGCTTCATACAAATAAATGGAAAATCTAATGTACTATTTTAAATGATTAGTCAGGAATAATTGGACATTTTTGACCAACACTCTAAGCTTCTTTGCTTTCTCGTCGACACTTTGATAAGGGGATCCATGCAATTATCAGATCTATAAGAAGATGAAGTCACAGCGAGCAGTCAATAAGCTTAGCTTAGTATTAGTATTATTTTCAAGCACTATTTTGCTTCCATAACATGTCTTCTTTCATACTAGTAAATAAAAAATCTAAGATATACAATTTTGTGTTTATTTTACTATACCTAGTCTGTTTGCATCTGCATATTTCTCCTATACAATTACCTTTAAAATACATTATCTCCACATTATTTTTTTTCCATACTCCAAACCAAAATGTATTTAACACTATTCTGGAGGTTACTTAATGAGTATTTGTTAATATGATGTTAATTGTCTGATTTCCTACACATTCTGTTGACACATTTTTTGCAGAAAATGCATTTTAACCTGTACAATACCTAGTATTTTTTTAATTTATAAAATGAAAAAAGGCTTTATCTAAAATCTGTTCTGAAACAATGCCAAAGAATCCGAATCCGAATCCGAAATACTTGATTGTTTATCATAGTTAAAGAAAGACAGGTTGGAAGTTTACCTCTCCAACCATTCCGTTCCACAAGTTGTTGATCTTCTTGCCATGTTTTCCATTGGTGACCAGGTACAGGTCATAAGTGAACTTGACGTTCCGGGCTATCTTCTTCAGGATGTCAATGCAGAAACCCTTGCAGCACTGTTTAATGTACGAACCTCCCGTTGTGCTGTTACTGTAACACACAGACATATGCACAAACACAATTAGGTCATACTTTTTTTATATATATTAGAGGACAGTGTCAGTGTTGTGCAGGCGCGTGTGTGTGGAGTTTGAGTGTAACTGTATCCTCGCTCCACATCTGGTGGTTCCATCAAACTGTAAAACTAAAATCATGTGTAACCGTAAATACAGCTAAAGGACAGAGAGAGTGTACATTGTGTGTGTGTGCGTGTGTGTGTGCGTGCGTGTGTTTGTGTGTGTGTGTCTGTGTGTGTACTTCCCTTACTGCCTGAAAACACAGGGGTACTGAGCAGATGCTGCTGGGCTTTAAATAGAGCTGGGCTCTGCAGAACAACCAACCCACATGATTAAAATATCAGCTGTCCTTCCCCTCATCTCTCTCCTCATTTCTGAACTCTGTCCTTCTCTCTTTCTCCCTCCCTCCTCTGTGTTTCCTCTGATTTTGACTGTAAATAATACGTACGTACCTGTCCAAAGCTTGCGGCATACCTAAGCCCATGCAGCGCAGCAGTCACACATACGGGTCAGGAGGATGCACAGAACGGAAACATAAGCTTCAGTAAACTTTTCTGACAGCTCTACCTTCCCCGAGGACCTCGGAGCAGTGAACTAAACCGACTTGTTGTATGAAATGATTCCAATAATCTATTGAACCCAACCGGCATTTTCAAAAGTATTTTCGTGAAACTTTTTTATTTCCGTTCGAGCGAACAGTAACTCTGTAACCCTTTCACTTGCCATTTAATTCCAGAGAAGGTTGATAAAGAACTGAGGGATGCACACACACAGTGACTGTCAAATAAATGAACCGTCAAGGATTAGAATATGTTTCAACAGCAGTCAGCTGTATCTGGTGCATAGCACAATGTGTTCCTGTGTGTGAATGTGTGTGTGTGTGTGTGTGTGTGTATGTGTCTGTGAGAGAGAAAGAGAGTATAGTATCCATACATATGTGTGAGTGAGTGAGTGAGTGAGTTTGCGTATGTACAGTATGTGCCCCAGGTGTTCTGATGCGGACATACTGTATACATTAGCTCTTTCCAGCTGAGCCCTGTGTGTGTCTTGAAGTCACTCCACAAACACACAAAGCGACAACAACAAGCTCCCAATGATACAAGGCACAAAAAATACACAAGAATAAAATGGAAGTAGATGTAGCACTTATGGGTGGTTGGATTTGTTGAACGCGTGCATGGCTGGAACGTAAATAAACACCTAGAAGGGACTGAATTTGTCAAAGGTTGAAGAAGCAGGTAAACAAATTAAACTTTGCATCGTCTGCCTTCAGTGCTGCTGCGTGGTTATGACTAAATAGATCAGAAAGTCAGTGGTTGTTGTTTTGCATCTCCTGCCTGTCTCCTCTCCATCCATCTGCCAGATGCTTTCAATATGGTGGATTCTCTTTCTTAAAAAAAAGGTAAATACATTTACAAAGAGAGCAATTAGGAGTTGAGTTTTTTCTTTTTTTTCACCCTACCTGTGGCCAGCAATGAACAACCCATCTTATCTTGTCATAATTGTTCTCCTGCAAAAATTGGAACTGCTTTCTATAGACCCCTTATCTGTTTATCAACACGGCGGATGTGCGCGCTGCATAGCTGCAGAAAGAAAAATTGTTTGGCTGGTTGCCATGGTTACCCGTTTGGTTGTATTGCAGATGCGGTGTTTCTTTAAAGCCCAGTTCAGACCAAAGATTCGCCTTGCAACTGCTTGCAACTGCAACTCCTTGCGACGAGACCGCCGAAACGTTCTAAAACTGGACCTTGCGATTTGACATGTTAAATCTTCTGCGACGCCTTGCAACGGCTTGCAACGCGCTGCGACGAGCAGTTCACACTGCTGCGATTTATCCCCTGCGACGTTCTAAAACCGTCTCGTCGCAAGCAGTTGCAAGGTGAATCTTTGGTCTGAACTGGGCTTTATAGGTCCATGGTGCTAAATAGCGATGTTTATCAGTTTATCAGCGAGTGATAACATTGGTTATGCGGAAACATTAACACTATTGAACAGGAAACGTCTTAATGACCCATACGCGTTGCCGGCAGTTGAGTAGATAAATGATGAGAAGAAATGGCCCTGACGACTTCAGTGGCCGGACTGCTGTTGGAGAGTGACAGTAAAGACCGGCAGACAGATAGACAGAGAGAGGCAGAGATGCCTTTATTTCATAATTTAGCTTTTTGATTTAAAAGTGATCATAACTAGCCGTGATCATCTGTTTTTAGACTGACTCCTGCTTTCGGGGCCGTTGGGCTCATGAGCCGACCAGCTTATTAGACCAGCTGTTTGAGACGGAGATGAAAAGGAAAGTGAAACTTATGGTGGAGCAGTTAAATGAATAAATATTATAACAATAATGTGTTGTGTTATCTGCTTTAGTAGCCTACAGTAGGCTAGCACATGTCGACCCCACTTGGTTTTCGTTTAGCCTATTGATTTTTCCTAAATGGTATGATTTAGCCTACTTACCGGCTACACGTGCAAACCCCTATATGCCTAGTCAAACCATAGTCAAACACAAGGGAAGAGGACGGAGATAACGTCTGGGTCATTGTAAATAAGCCTCCATTGCTTTCCATTGCTATAGCCTCGTCTCCGGTCACTGTCCTTATTGTAAACATTTCACAACTCATTTAGCCTATGTAATTATACAGCGGTGCATTTGGGCATTTACTAGCTTTATCACCATTCAAACTAAAAATAAACGGTTTGTGCATCCAACAGCACAACAAGACATGATTGTGGCTCGTGTCGCTCGTCTCTTTCTGCGGCTGACATGCGCAGTAGAGCGGGGAGTGACGCTGTGTGACGTAGACTGATAAGGGGTCTATTGTCTGATGGACATTTTGACGTCCATTAAAATGATGACTATAATGCTGTCAGGCACAAGGACTATATTGGAGGAAAGATGGATCTTAGTTGGACTGTGTTGTGGTCATCAAGTGATCATCCAGACACACCATGCAGATACAGTAGCCTACGGAGCCAGTGACAAGTACACCTGCGGCAATTATGATGAATGTTTGTGTACTCTGAACTAGCTGTA
The DNA here is from genome assembly GCF_949987685.1 of Ammodytes marinus. Classification (NCBI taxonomy): domain Eukaryota; kingdom Metazoa; phylum Chordata; class Actinopteri; order Uranoscopiformes; family Ammodytidae; genus Ammodytes; species Ammodytes marinus. The sequence continues at coordinate 8,460,930 of NC_137235.1, read as the reverse complement.
TAGGGATGTGTTGGATGTGAGCGAAACTGTAGAAATTAGCAGACAGTGAACAAAGCTGCCTTGTCTTGTCGTGCAGAGGCTGTTATTGAGGTGTCACAAATAGTGGATAATTGGAGCAAAATCCCATGATGTCAAAGAATCCACGGGGATTCTCTTTTTGACGGAAGATTTAAAACACTATTTCGGAAATATTTTTCAATGCTGTTTACACACATGAGAAGGCCAGCCACATATTCTAGTCATCATTAAAAAAAAGCCTTTTTAGTTGTTCAAAGTCCATAGTATTGTTTGACGTGTTGCCGTTGAAAGGCGGCTCTAAAGCTTCCTGCAGGGTTGATTTTTGAAAGATATTTCATAAATGAAAGAACCAGAACTGATATGAAATCTTTAAGTATAAATGATGTGGCAAAAATCACAATTGAAACTTTGAAGAAATTATAAATCAAATGCCTAAACCTATCTGTAAGATGTTCATTTGTGGCTAAATGAATATGACTTTTAGTTTCGTTGTGATAGGAATTTCAATCATTTTGAACAAAGGATGCTTTCAGCCATTCACTGCTATTGTTGCAGTCGAGAGAGTGATATACTGTATATGCAGAGAGTTGGTAAGAGGGGAAGCTGAAAATAACCCTGCATATACTGTATGCAGTACATGAAACATAATCACATTTGATGAAGTCAATATACTGTAAATTTGGAAATCATTTCCATTCTGTAAGCTGATACTGTTATCGATAGTGGCTTACTGCACTGATAACAGATGACAAAAAATCCCTTATGTGATTCTGTCAGATAAAGACATGGCAACAACAAGAACAGGAAAATCTAAGTCAATAGATACAAGGAATGTTTCCTTCAATAGCAGGTGCAGAGTGAGGGCATTGGAAATGGGGACAGAGAGGCATCTTTGATAATAGAAGATATGGAGTAATTCTGCAGTGCCGCCTGGTGTGGGAAGGACATTTGAACTGGTGAGGAACAGTGGGAAGAAGAGTCAAGGCCAGGTGAAACAATGACATACAGTAGAGCTGCCACAGGGAGTGCAGCTTAGTGGCCCAATTGTGGCAGAGCCCAGGCCAGAGAGTACAGATACACCCGCAGCCTGCAGATATGCTTGCCCCATTCCCCGAGGAGCCCTGTACGTCACCACCAGAATTTAATGTGAACAGCCACCGGCAGGGAGGAACGGGGTACAAATTAGGGGCAGGGTGGCGATAAAGTGAGTGTTGGTAAGGTTGAAGGCAGGCTCCAGCAGTGTGTATGGTTTATACCTGCTGAACGGAACACCCAAGAAGCATTGCCCTCATTGTGGGAGTTGCAGAAGTCCAGATGGGAGATAATAAAAAGGCTGGGCAGTGTCCCATATAAAACATCTTTTGATTTGGATTTATTGGTTTCAGCTTGTCTTTTTTTACCAGGACAATTCATATTCATAACTGGCAATGTGTATAAGGTAGCCAAAACGTTTTGTTTTATACCTTGTATGGAAGCCAAAACAGGCCATAAATATAATTTAATCTAGACTATAGAATTTCAGACCATTTTAATATTATATTTTAATTTGTTTTAGAAATGAACCTTTTGAACTTTCACAACTTGAAATGACCCCCTGGAAGATGTAAACAATTTCAACCGATTCAGCTGGTGACTATGGAGGTTTCTCTTTTTTTCAGCCTAACATTTCTTATTCACCACGACCTCCATGAGCCAATCATTTTTTTGCTGTCAAAATTTTAAAACAGTCCTCTCTCTCTGCTGTCAATTGTCATTTGAGTTTGATCGATGCAACCCTCTTCCATTCCGCTCACCCACAGTCTTCATCAATTTCAGCACCCAGGGGTCTCTCTACACTATCCATCAGAGATCCCGCTTCCCTGTCATCCATCCAGTCAGATCATTCGCCACTGCTCTCAAGCTCCTACCCACCACTCGTGTCTACTGATGTCTTGATTAAGCCCTGAAGATAATATCACAAAGTGGTCCAAACATCATAAATTCATCTTCATATTAAAAGGTGCTGTAAGCGGAATGGTTCTTTTAGCTAACTTCCTGTCAGTTACTGCAGTTAGCAGTCCCCTCACTTGTCCCTACATCACCACATTAATGCACTGCGGTCTTCAAGCAGCGAGTTATCTAGCATCATCTCAGATCCATAAGTGTGATAAAACATGATAAAAACCATCAAAACAGACATTGGGAAGGATTTTTACCTGCTCCGCCACTGTAGGCGCATAAACATTCACCAAACTGTTGCTCTGCACCGGCAGTGAGACCATGAGTGAGACGGGTGTCGGTTTGTAGCGTTCTCTCTTGTGATTGGATAAAAATTTCGGGATCCTCCAATACATTTATTGGCCGATTACATGCAGAGCAGCTGACTGAGAGATCGGCTTTATGAAACGCGCACATAGGGCTTGGAGCGAAAAGGGCCTAAGTGAAATTTTCAGAATTTTACAGGAGAGCAAAAATAAACTTTTTATTGATCGTAAATATTTAATAGAAAACAGCATATAGAAGCAATCTCTACTTTAATAGAGATTAGGCTTCAAGGAATTCATATTTAAGAAAAAAATTTATATAAAAAAAATTATTATAATAAAAATATTTATAAAAAAAAAAAGAAGAAAAGAAGTGTTTATTTTAGTGTCCATATTTTCTCCATCATATGTGGGTATATCAAATTCTCCAAACATATTCAATAACACTTTTTCTGGAGTATAAATTATGGTCTTTTCTGCAATCCCTCCATATTGTCAGCTCTTGAGCCTATTTATGATGCACTTACGCCTTTTTTGCTCCAAACTCAACTGAAGGTTTTCACTTACGCCTTTATGTTTTCAGCCTTTATTTCAAAAAGTAAAATGTTTAGTGACGTTATTCTTTTACCATTTGATATAACTTATCAAGACCTTTAAAATGATATATAAAAGTCATTTTTGCAAAATATTTCACTTATGCCCCTTTCGCTCCAAGCCCTCGTTACGTAAGTGATCACTGTATGAATATAGAGCGATTTAATACTGATATTAACATAAATAAACTTACTTCACCTTTAATGAATTTGTTCATTCTTTAAACCTTTTTTCTTTTTTTAAGTCTCCTCTTATAATCTACAAGTTCAGTGGCATTTACATTTCAACAAAGGTGCTACGAGGAACTTGCTTCATTTACTTAAAATATTTCCGAAACAGTCTAATTTTTCCTTTGATGATCATGAATTACATGTAACAGCAAACGAGACCATCAGTGCAAAGAATGCTATTTTCATATAGTTTTCCTAAATGCCTTTGTCATTGGTACTCTCACCCAGAACAACAGCTAGCGTAGTAAAAACACTACCGCTTTTGTCCAAAGGGGGTGCAAGAATGAAAACAAACTGAAAGTTCCTCGAAGCACCTTTAAAGCTGGGGTGGGGGATTTGGGGAGAAAATGGCAGTTGGGATAGAGATTTGAATCCAGATACCTCAACCACTCCACTTGGTCTCTTTGGTCCCTCCCCTATGGTCCCTCTCTGACATGCTCTACACCAACAAAGTCGTGCCAAAGTGAATGGACAGTCCCAACAGCCAATAAGAACAGAGAATCGGAGCCTCGCTCTGATTGGTCATGTTAACTTTGACCAATCAGAAATCACATACCCCAGCTTTAAGTGTTCAGTTGCTTATAAGAGTCCAATTTGTACAGCCCTTTTGCTTCCAAATTGGGCATGTTTTAAATAATGCTGGTACTAATAATATAATAATAATAAATGTATACATTATTGCAATATAATACAAGCCGGCAGGACATGAATCAGATGAATGTTAATGTTTATAGATGATATGTACTACAGAGGAAAAGCAGCTTTACTAATTAGTTATTGTAATACTTGTATTGTACACACACACACACACACACACACACACACACACACACACACACACACACACACACACACACACACACACACACCCACACACACACACACACCCACACAACCAATTACAGTGGTGGCAGAAAAACAAAAGTACACTGACATATAGGCATTAGCAAGCTGACGGCAACTGAGAGCAATTAATTATTAATGTCGACAGAATGATTATCCAAGAGCCAAAGGAGAAGTTCTTTGCCTGTACTTGTTAAACTCTCTGACAAAAGTTGGGATTGAGTTTTACTCCTGAACAACATCGACAAGAACACTAAAACAGTTAGTAGCCTAATGTAAGGGGGAAATCCCTGATGTGTTTCTGGCTGCCTTAGATGACTTGTGGAGTAGATACTTTATAGTATATGAATCTGAAATTAGCTTCATGAAATGTGATATGAATGGAATGGCCTGTTTGTTCTGCGGCTACACAATGGCCATTTGCCTCAGTAAAGAACTCAAACGCAGTATCAACCAAACTCTTACATGGACCATGGAGTTTTTCAGTTCAGTGTAAACCTGTGTTTCACTGTGTGCATATAGTACTTTGTCAGTCAGATACATTTGTATTTCAGTCTTGAGGAATCACATATGGTGAGTCATTATTATTATATAAAGGAAAAACGAGTGGGCCTAGTGTAGATCCTTGTAGAACAAAGGTGGACAGGCAAAGAGCAACTGAGAGACAAATTATGTTCTTAGACAAACTAAAACAGTTTGTTTTCCTATTGAAAGAAAGTACAAAAGACAGATCTAATCTCAAAGGCTTTCCCGATATGAAGAAACAACCAACCGAGATATAACTTATCCTTGGAACTGAGAAGTGCCTGTTTCACTTCCAATAACACCTCCAGTTCAGTGATTGTCAGCCTTGGTGATGCTGGGCACCTGTTGCATTTAAATGGCTCTTGAGAGCAGTGGGTAGGTGTGGTGTATTTTGTTCACATATTCCCTGCGTTCCAAATGACATATTGCATACTTTATTTTTTCTATTCTACATACTACATCTGACCATAAAAATAATCTACTTAGCATGCAGAAGGCATACAATTGGGACATACTCTTATTTATTTTTTTCATCATAAAATTGCATCTTGATCTAGCCTCTTGCTTTTATACCCATCGCATCCCCGGTTGTTTTCATACAAAGGCTTGGTAAATGTGACCGCAAGAATTGGGACATCCTAAGTCTTTTTTTCTACCATACTAAATAAATAGCAGACAGTATGGGTATTGGAACACAGCCCTAGTGTGTGTCTACTCACTCTTTGACGTGGCGGCGGCAGGGCACAGAGTTCCTCATGCAGGTGCCGGTGAGGATGTCCACATTGTCAACGATCACGAAGGGTTTCTCCTCCAGAGTGACGATGGACAGATGGTTCTCATCTGCATCCTCGTCCCCAAAGGAGTTATACCTCGGCCACACTGGGAACATCAACGCCAATGTCCCGTTCTCCCAACGCCCCATCTGTGTGTCCGCAAAACACACACACACACACACGCACACACACACACACACACACACACACGCACACGCACACACACAATCACAAATGCACAGACACAAATCGGGAATAGCCATCTTAATTAAAGTATTTGACATTTTAATTTCCTCTGATCTTTGTAAAAACTGCAGTGTTCATTTGTTACCTTCTCCCACTTCCTTTCACTGTTCAGGACGATGACACTCAATTTGGGGTTGGCCTGGTAACCATCCGGAGTAAAGGATAAGTCTCGCCCTTCGTTCCATACATGCATCATGTGTCTGAAAGACACGGGGTGGAACATATAGAGAGTAGGAAGCTGTTATTTGCTCTTGCTTTGCATCTGTTTTGAGTGTTTGGCAAGTGTGTGTGCACAAGAGCAGATACATTTGAAATAACAAGTTAAGCACTCTGTAATCACTGCAAGAGTATCCTCTTCAAATAAATGCTGTCTTCACCCACTGCATGCACATGAATGCCTGAGTGTGTGTGTCTTGTGTTTGCGTGCACATGTGTGTGTGTGTGTGTGTGCGTGCGTGCGTGCGTGCGTGAATGCGCATGTGTGTATGTGTGTGTGTGGGAGGGGGAAGAGTCAGAGGCCACATATCTCTCCGATCAACATTCTGCATTGATTTCTCCACAGATATATACGCCTGAAAGACAAGGCACTGGTGCAACAAGGCTGCCCTCACTCTCTTACTCACTACAGTTATCTTGCATATACAAACAGATCATTTGCTGAAACATTTACACACTTGCCAAAGTGGAGCAGCAGAGACTAATAACTGAACCAGTATCAAACATAATGTGAAATGGGATTACGAACACACTCACTCCAGTAAAACAGTTTTTAAGAAAGCAAGGCTGTTTTGAGTGTTAAGACTGGGGTAATAGCATGCTTTCTCACTGGGGGAAAGTAGAGCTGTCTGAGGAAGTTTACTAAAAAGCCCATCACAGGAGGGACAGCAGCTGCCCAACACAGACAACACTTTTTCTTCCAATGCCTCGTTATATTACAAAATGGTGTGATTCATTTTGACACGGTGTCAGAAAGCGTGATACAACTGAAAAATCATCCGACTGAAATAGTACATAGTAAGCCAAAACCTTTACTAGAAAGTCTTAGTTTCATTTATTTAAACACAAAAGATACTTTA
>NC_137235.1:8336882-8449382 GCF_949987685.1 Ammodytes marinus | reverse complement strand
GCAATCAGTGAGGCAGGCCCAGGAGAATGAGGGAGATAAGAGAGAGAGACAGTGTAAGTGTTGGGGAGAGGGGGTTTGGGGGGTATAATATGAAGAAGAAGAGGGAGAGTGATACTGAGAGTGAGATTCATTGTGACACACTGCAAGAGTGAATGGTGGCCAGACAGAAGGGGCCTTAATAGTGGGAGATAACTGCCTGATAACTCACAGGTTTGATTCACTTCCGCCCTCAGTAGCCAAGACGACAACGGCCGTCCATGCATTGTCCCGGAAAAGCTACTTGAGCCAAATACCCATGCTCTACCCGTTTTGCTCACTTTGTATAGCGTTGTATTATTGATCTGGCTAAGTGTTTAAAATGTAAGGGGAGTGACTCATGCTGAACATCCTTATTTTACACTGCAAAATATGTGATGTCATTGCATAGCAGTCTCATTTGAAGTGCGAGGATATATCGTCTCCAGATATTACGGCATTCATTCACAATGCCATGTACGGTTTAATCATTTAAGTCTCACTCGGTATTGGAAGGAAACTGGGAAGGGGAGGGGTCAGTGTGAGAGTTAGAGGCAAAGCAGTGAGCATTTGCCAAAAACCAAAGCAGCCATTAAACCCAATGAAACCCAAAGTGAGTGTGAAATAAGTTGCTAATGATTGCAGAATGTGTGTTTGCGAAAGGGTGTAAAGCTGAGTTCCCCACCCTTGGGACACAACAAAATGGGCAGCAGCAATCTCAGCCCATCCACCAAAAGAGGAGGCAGTGAAGAGGAGGGGACAGGCAGGAACAGAAAAGTGCTGGATATGGCAGAATAAGAAGGGGCTAAAATGGTCCAGTCTTGTAAGTGAGATTGAGATACTTGCTGCCGAAAGAGGTGGAAGATGAGTGAGAGTAATAGGGACACAAACATTGAACCTCCTCAAAAGACCCCTTTTTTTGCTTCCACACAAACACAAGCACAAACACACACACACACACACACATACACACACACACACACACACACACACACACACATACAAACACGCACACACACACACACACATACAAACACGCACATGCTCTGACACTTCTTCCACAGAGGGCATCAAAGAACGTGACACATTATACATCAAAGCCCAAGTAGACACACATGGATAATCAGCTGTCACCTCCTGCCTCTTTGCCCTCGCCTCGTGTGTGTGTGTGTGTGTGTGTGTGGTGTTTGAGTAGGCGTATATGCATGTAGTGTACAGCTATATTCTGGCTCCAGTTTTGTTCCCAAATTTAACAAAAAGCCCTTGGCTCTATCTGGCCATCGCACACATAAAGCAGGCCCCGCAGAGATTTAAGCCCCCCCCTCCTCCCTCCTCCAAGCGACAAAAAAGGGAGAAAAGTAGGATGGAGAGAGAATGAAATGTACTTCAAAAAGATTTTAATGTGTGTGAAATCTGTGTGTGTGTGTGTGTGTGTGTGTGTGTGTGTGTGTGTGTGTGTGTGTGTGTGTGTGTGTGTGTGAGTGAGTGTGTGTGTGTGTGTGTGTGTGTGTGTGTGTGTGTGTGTGTGTGTGTTTATAGGTGTGTACTGGCTTTATACTGTAGTTTAGGTTTAGAACAAAAAAGAAAAGAAAAATCTCCTTCTGTGTGGCAACAGGCACAGCCTCAGTTTTGCCCAGATAACACCGACACACAAGCACAGATACTCACACGCACAAACACCCACTCACACCCTCGCACCGGTGCAAGTACAGTACAAGTGTACAACCGGCACAGCTCGCATGCAAATCAGTGTTTAAACAAACAATCCCTTTAACAATGAATCAGCTCCACAAAAACAACCTGTTATTTTTTATAAGGATAATCTCCTGATAATAGGGTGCATAGCTTTTTCGTAGTTTTGCACATTACATGTTATTACTACATTGTCCTCTGTAGTGCAATTGTTGCGATCTGGGAAAATATGAACATAATTAGATCGCCAAGACAGATCTGAGCAGTTAGACGATCAGATGGTTATAAGAGACAGTTTTCATCAGATTATCTACACCCGAAAGAGAGGGCACACAAATCCATTGAACCTGTCTATCAAGCCAGCGGGGCCAGCCAATGTAGTTAAGCCTGAGCAGATAATGTAGATATAAGGCCGGGTATAGTGCCGAAGACAAACTGCTCTTAGCCTGGGTGGAGATAGGATTCAAGCAGAATTTAAAGGCACAATAGGTCAGACTAAGTTTTCTGATATAACTAGTGTCTATCTGTAAGACTAGATGGCATTAAGATAAACCTGCCATCAAGCCAGTGGAGCCAGCCAATGTAGGTTAGATGAACAGTAGATATAAGGCCTGGTGCCGTTGCCTACTATCTGCTGTTTGCTTGGGTAAAGGTTGAATTTAAAATCATCGTAAATGTACGTTACGAGGGGGCTCAGTAGATTTATTGTGGCAGAGCCTAATACCCTCTGCAGGGCCAAATTATAAGAAAAAGCATCATTTAACAGGAATAATTGGGCCTCCATATAGAATGTTCAAACCAACAGTTGTGTATTGATAGCTGACTGTTTTCTTTTCTTCACAAAGCACAGAAAACCGGTGTGCGCACAACTATGGCTGCTAAAAGGTCATAGTCTGTGAGTGATTTTTAAAATAAATCGTTTGGGTAATTATTTATGCTTCTCACTTCCAAATTAGTTTTGATACCCTGAATGTTTTGCTGCTATAATATAATATGCCCAAATTATGCTTTGGGTCATTTATCAAGCAAACAAGCCCAAAATCTGCTAAATCTCAAATGTAATAATTTGTTGCTCTTTTTTGGTTCAATAGCTGATGGTTTGTTAGTTGTTGGACATAAGACATTGTTTTAATATGTCACTTCAAGCTCTAGAGACTCAATGTGGACATTGTAGCCACTCAATTGACAATAAAAAAAGTATGTATAATCAATAATGATAATTACGATCAGTTAAAGCTTGAATAGAAAAATTAAGAAGTTGGTAATCACATTTCAAAATACATCACAGAGAAGTTCTTACATTTATTAAACAAACCCCTCTGATGCAGCTTTGGTTCTTAATATTATTATTGTATGAATTCACATAGACGGTGGCCCCTTATATGATGACAGGTAGGAGGGACTGCTGAGGTGTTGTGCTACATGTCATACATGTTCATAACATACTTTTACACTTGTTAATATTTTGTCATCCGAGTCTTATCTTTGATATAGAGGAGAGGATTTATAACGACTCTTTTCAGGAGAAGAAGACAGTTGCTGGTGGATGCTGAATTATAAAAGATAAAAAGACGTTGACACAGACCTGCATCTTCTCATCAAATCACACAAGTCCACCAAGAAGCTTGTTGTAAATAATGCACACACACACACACACACACACACACACACACACACACACACACACACACACACACACACACACACACACACACACACACACACACACACACACACACACACCATAAAATGTATTTCCACATTATAACCCACATACCTAGAGATTTACTGAAGACATTGCCCATAAATTATACAAATACATGAACTTCATGTAGAGTTTTACATCCACCCACGTTCATGCACACAGCGCACACACATGTGCACACAGCACACACACATGTGCACACAGCACACACACATGTGCACAGGCCCCTGAAAATATAGCTTTCCTCATGAGCCAGCATACCAATAAATAAAACACCGCCAAATCCAAAGCAGTATCTTACTTATCCTCTCTCAATTGCACACACAAAAGTGCAATTTGATGTCAAATTCTAACTTTGTTTACAACAATCGGATTAAAAAAAGCTGGAGATGGTTGCACAGATCCAGGCAAATGAGGGACGAACTGACACATTTCTAGAAATGCAGGAGGAGGAGCTGAGACCAAAGCAGTAAGCTAATCAGCGATGATTGAAAGGCTGTAAGAAGAGTTCATGACATGCAGCACAAATGAAGAGAATGGAGATAGTTTCCAGGATAATGAGACATAGATGGGGATGAGGAGGACGATGATGGTGAGGCCAGCAGTATGCTTTATTAATATTTCATGCAGTAGGTCAGTTAGTATCGTGCTGCTACATTAAGTTGGCCTGACAAAGTACGGCCCCCAGAGGCTGTTAAGCACTATCCCACTTAAGTCTGCACAAAAGTGCAAATAACCAAGCATGGCAAAATAGGTCCTGTGTCAAAAAAGTTAAATTGACTGGGGCTGGAAGGGTCACATACAAATCTCAGAATCCCCAGAAGAGCAGAGTCGAAATTGGAGGCACTACCAATGTAGTTTTAAAGAGTAATAATAAATAGGTTCAGCCCAAAGTTGAGTGGTAGATTACATCCAAACATTATTCTAATCTAGAGGATTGAAAAATTTAAATTCCCTGGCTGCACAGGGCAGAAAAAAATATTTTCCAAGTCCTTGAGGTTTCACGTACAAGGTAACTGACACAAGGTTACCGCCACAGTAGGCAATGAGAACGTCCCGTCCACATAAAGTGAAATTAATGTGCTTCCACCACGATGAACATGAAACCGTACTTGAACTCAAGGTCATAGCTGTCTCATTGGCCATGCAGGAATCCAAGGGAATACTTTCTTGCAGCAATTCCGGATGATATTTGAGTCAGAATAATCAAACGGAGAATTTACTCTTGGAGAAACATCACATGCAGGCACTTTTGAGACAGTTTGCAATATTTTATTGAGAGGTGCAATACCAAGAATGTGTCACGTCCACTCTGGTTAACCTCCATTTCAAAATATGATTACACTCATATTTGCTGGTTATTTTACGAAATAGTTGATTATTTGAACATTTAATTTCACAGTACAATTAAAATATGTAAATGATGGTGTAATGGTATATGGTATATTACTTATCTGAACAAGTCCAACCCATGGTGTGGCAAACAGATGGCTGGTCTCTTAATCAAAGCTGTCTTGTATTTGGGGTCTTTAATAAGCGTTTTACACAGCAGACATTTTGGCCTGGCGTAGTAATTAATAACACTGAAGATTGCACTCAGTTCATCCACCCTTAACATTATTAATTACACCTCTGCTGCTCCTTTAACACGTTCTAAATGTCTGCTGTGACAGGGCCTGTAGAGCGAACTAAAAATGTGTTCTTTCAAACCACTTTGGGACAATTTACAACACACAGATTCTGAATACAACTAGTAGATACGGATGTAATGTTATATTGAAGACATACCCTGAAAAAAGATCAGTGTCCGACACTATATTCGTCTGACTGTTACAAAATAATCACAATCCAGGCAAAGGACGGTCACCTCAGGTATTACAGAATATTTTTCTAGGCTAAAATCTTTCTGGCAATGTTGAATGGTAACGGTGTAATTAGGATTAATTAAACACTGCAGGTGAGCATGTTAGAAGGATGCAAGGTAGGCACCATAAACAGGCTCCTGTTAAGCATTAAAACTGCACCAAAAAGCTACACTGTTAGACCAGACACTCTAACTGTTGCAGCCTTAATTCTGTAAACCTGAGTGCTTGCAAACACTGCTCTAAACCCATTTGCTCACAAAGAATTAGCTCAGGAAAGCCACTTAGGCCACACACACACACCTAGGGTATCCTTTGAGAGGAAATGTCTGTTCATTGACCAGCGTCAGAAGTAACACATTCAAAGATTATCCATTCAGGAAGAGATAATTACTTTATCGACAGTAGTGTCAGCAGTTTAATGGTGCTTTCTTAACCACCACCAAGACATTTACACACACACACACACACACGCACACACACACACACACACACACACACACACACACACACACACACACACACACACACACACACACACACACACATTGATTTATTGATGTCTCAACGTTTGTACTGTGTTGAGACTCGGGAAAATACAACACATAACAGTTTTATGAGCATAAATACTCAAACATGTAACATCAAACGTCTTCCCTTGAACATTGCTGAAAGCTGTGAACACAGTCGACAACCTCTACAGCAAAGACATAGCATAAAGAAATTCTCCTGACAATAACAAAATGTAAAGGCAGGTCCCTCAATAGCTAACAAGCCTGCACTCCCTGAAGCACCATTTTTTTTTAACACAAAGACATGTCCCAAACCCCACTAACCGAACATATGGCTACATACACAGGATTGACTGACAAGACTATACCATTTAGCTGGCACACATAAACTCCCGATTCTAACAAAGCCTACTTTAGTATTTAACAAGAGGTAAGTCCCAATGCTTACATCTACTGTTATGTGGTATTTAACAGCCTCACACTCCCCAGGCAAACACAGAATAGCATTTAACACATAGCGCAGAGCCCCCGAGCTAGCATAGCCTAGCTCTGACTAGTGAAGCAGATTAGATCTCAACCACTAACTCAAACAAGCATGTAATGGACAACGGAGCGGCCCTGCACTGCCAAAGCGCACAGCATTACGTCACAACCGCAGAATGTTATATGGGGACTGGAGTACAGCGACGTCTCCTGACACTCCAAAACACATTTGCCTTCTTCCAACCAAACACTTACCGGTGTATAATTATATTTAACCAATAATCCTTTTATGCCTTTAATTTATTTATTTTTTCCTTTATACATTTCTGTATTAATGAATATTTGTTTCGAGAGCTTTTATTTTGAAACCCTGGGATGTGTGATTCTGTTGTTACCCGTGAGGTCACTTCCTGTTATTTTGCCTCTTCAGTCGCAATTTGCCATGATGAAGAGAGGTAAGAATGTGCAATGCTCCTCTAAATGAATGTATATAAGTGATTAAACACGGTAAAACCTGTAACCGATTTGTAAATAATGTTTTGAGGAAGTTGCTGTTTAGTCATGTTAGACGCTCGTTTTAGTGTAGGAATGTTGTTATATATCCAGTATGGCAGTTTTTGTTGTAGTGAGTCTCATGTGCTCGTGTCTCCTTGTGTTTTAAAGGAGTTCACGTGTCGAGCACATCATTAATGGCCGTGCTGGTTATTGTTTTCTGATCCCAGGTATGTGAGCTCTCTTAGGCCTTTCACACCAAAAAGAACCATGAGCCAGTTCCGGGCTGGTGCTGGGGCCAGTTCAAAACTGGTTACAGCCTTATCCCAGTTATGAACCGGTTGGTTTCACAACGACCAGAGCCAGCCATGGAGCCGGCAAGAGAGCAACGTCATGACGCCGCTGCTCTCGTGGCTAACGCTAAAGCTAGCGCTAGCTTTAAGCACAACAACAGCGGCGAATACGTCTTATTTTTACACGTGTTGGCTCTCACTTTATCTGTGTGTGTGTGTGTGTGTGTGTGCGTGTGTGTGTCTCCGTTTGTCACGCTGCCCGGCTCAGTGGGCTCTGTGTATGTCCATGCTGTGAAGGTGCTGCCTGCTTCTGCGTTTACTTTCATGTTACTTCAAAATAAAAGCCAACTCACGTTTGTCCAGTGAAATGCTAATGTAAAGCCAGTGAAATACTTTTAATGTGAAGCCGCAGCCTTAATGCTCTATGTGTAACTTAACTGCTGCGCGCTGATCTAAAGATAGTGTTTTTCAATATAGAAAGATGTGTCTCTGGCATTACCGGTGGTGACACAAGTTTATTTTGCTAAAAAAAACGGCACATTGTCCCGCACAAACTTAGTCTTTGTCCCACATCTGGTGAATTGGGATCTGGTCACCCTACTTGGCAAACAGGACCCATACAGCGTATTTTTGCCGGCCAATTTCATCGTTACGTTCGGTAATTATGTTATGTTTACGTCTCGTAGTAGCGGTGTTTTTAAATATGGCGGGCATGAGGTTTGAGTTGGTTTGGTTGGTCAGGATAATCCCTCCCCCGGCCGCTGGTGCAAGCAGTTCTTACCTCAAACCCTGCTCAATCCTGGGGTTTGAGTTGAACCGGTTTTTACAGCCCGGAGCCGGTTCTCTGGCGTTGTGAAACCAAAACACTGGCTCTAGCTCCGAACTAGCCCGGAACTAGCTCCGATTTTGCGGCGGTGTGAAAGGCCTATCTGTGTATTTATTTTAATGTACTTTTAATTAATTTAATTTGTTTAATAAGTGTTTTTGTGAAATTGTTTATCCATTAATAAGCATATCTTTAATATGTTCTCGAGTCGGCAATTTGCCGTGTTGAGCACATCATTAATGGCTGTGCTGGTTATTGTTTTCTGATCCCAGAACCCAGAAAAATAAAGACTCCCTCAGCAAGAAAGCAGTTGTCCCGACTCACGTTCATTACACAACGCAGAATTAGCCGAAGCAGCAGCAGGCCGGCTACATATACTCCTCTTAAATATGTTTTTTAACAAACCACTTGTCTGAGTAACAGAGACCTACTGGACCTACTGCAGTGGCCAGTATGTTTGTATTACTGAAATCACGTGACAGACAAGTATGGACACAAAATAGGAGGTATTCATTTGAATTTTATAAACAGGAATTATGAAGTTCCACCTGCAGCGGAACAGATCATATTAGTCTCTCGCTATGACAAATACAGTTGTTGGGTTCAGAGTTTGTTTGGCCATTAATAATAAAGGGGGAAAGGTAACAACTTCAGATGTGCATATTATTCACTCTATCTCGGATTAAATGATTTACAGAGCACATTCTGAATCTATAGGACAGGCCAAATGTTATAATTTCAATTTTGTGTCTGAAAGAGTTCTATTTAAATGTATCGATCTAAAAATATCAACTTCTAGTATTCAACAGTGGTTCAAATTTCTTCCATTGCTTATAAAGATTCAGATCCTTATGCAGTTTCTACTATTCTGCTTCAATAGAGAGGGTGTTTAGCTCTCAAGACACTTAATTTGTGACTGAGATGTGATGCCTTTAGCATTTTCTATTTATTTCACTATACCAGTGTAATAATTTGACATTTTTCCCATTGTTACTAATGACCTAAACAATTCTGAAGCCACCACTCAGAAACTAAGACACTCTATTCTACTGCAGGTTTGCCTTAATTATCGCAGGTAAGTCATAAACTCACATTTGCTTTTCAAAAATCCATTAAATTCAGCTTGCAGACACATTGCTGCCTTGAAGAATGTAAAGTCATCCATCCTTCCTGTGTAATACTTTTATTTTCTGTCAACGTGTCAGTCAAGTTTTTTTTTAGTTCTGTTTTGATTTCTTACTGTAGGAAAAACAAAGAATGATTTATTAAAACACGAAGAGAGTTGCAGGATATTAGTGATTTAACAATCACACTGCTAGTTTTATGTACCTAGGGATTGAATCAGGTAAGATATCTCTACCATGGACACACATTACCACACAGCCTTTTATTGACCCTATCTGGAATGCTGTTGTGCATAGTAAATCAAATACTGTGATTTGTAATATTTCTAGTTCTTCATCAATGTTATATTCACCATTTGACACTTGGACCATTAAGGCGTTCCTTTGGACCAAAGCAGATTCTTAATCAATAAATGCTGAATTATTCATTATATAATTAGTGAGTGTTAATGAATAGTTAAGTAAAAGCAGCCCGAATGTTTAACTAATTTATTTTTCTGAATTCTTGCTATTTCCTCATATTATTCTATCATCGTAAAACATATACAGGTCCTTCTCATATAATTAGCATATTGGGATAAAGTTCAATATTTTCTGTAATGTACTGATAAACATTAGACTTTCATATATTTTAGATTCATTACACACAACTGAAGTAGTTCAAGCCTTTTATTGTTTTAATATTGATGATTTTGGCAAAAAAGTAAAGAAAAACCAAAAATCCCTATCTCAAAAAATTAGCATATTTCATCCGACCAATAAAAGAAAAGTGTTTTTAATACAAAAAAGTCAACCTTCAAATAATTATGTTCAGTTATGCACTCAATACTTGGTCGGGAATCCTTTCGCAGAAATGACTGCTTCAATGCGGCGTGGCATGGAGGCAATCAGCCTGTGGCACTGCTGAGGTGTTATGGAGGCCCAGGATGCTTCGATAGCGGCCTTAAGCTCATCCACAGTGTTGGGTCTGGTGTCTCTCAACTTCCTCTTCACAATATCACACAGATTCTCTATGGGGTTCAGGTCAGGAGAGTTGGCAGGCCAATTGAGCACAGTAATACCATGGTCAGTAAACCATTTACCAGTGGTTTTGGCACTGTGAGCAGGTGCCAGGTCTTGTTGAAAAATTAAATCTTCATCTCCATAAAGCTTTTCAGCAGATGGAAGCATGAAGTGCTCCAAAATCTCCTGATAGCTAGCTGCATTGACCCTGCCTTTGATAAAACACAGTGGACCAACACCAGCAGCTGACATGGCACCCCAGACCATCACTGACTGTGGGTACTTGACACTGGACTTCAGGCATTTTGGCATTTCCTTCTCCCCAGTCTTCCTCCAGACTCTGGCACCTTGATTTCCGAAGGACATGCAAAATTTGCTTTCATCCGAAAAAAGTACTTTGGACCACTGAGCAACAGTCCAGTGCTGCTTCTCTGTAGCCCAGGTCAGGTGCTTCTGCCGCTGTTTCTGGTTCAAAAGTGGCTTGACCTGGGGAATGCGGCACCTATAGCCCATTTCCTGCACACGCCTGTGCACGGTGGCTCTGGATGTTTCTACTCCAGACTCAGTCCACTGCTTCCGCAGGTCCCCCAAGGTCTGGAATCGGCCCTTCTCCACGATCCTCCTCAGGGTCCGGTCACCTCTTCTGGTTGTGCAGCGTTTTCTGCCACACTTTTTCCTTCCCACAGACTTCCCACTGAGGTGCCTTGATACAGCACTCTGGGAACAGCCTATTCACTCCGAAATGTCTTTCTGTGTCTTACCCTCTTGCTTGAGGGTGTCAATGATGGCCTTCTGGACAGCAGTCAGGTCGGCAGTCTTATATTACCCATGATTGCGGTTTTGAGTAATGAACCAGGCTGGGAGTTTTTAAAAGCCTCAGGAATCTTTTGCAGGTGTTTAGAGTTAATTAGTTGATTCAGATGATTAGGTTAAGAGCTCGTTTAGAGTACCTTTTCATGATATGCTAATTTTTTGGGATAGGAATTTGGGGTTTTCATGAGCTGTATGCCAAAATCCTCAGTATTAAAACAACAAAAGACCTGAAATATTTCAGTTGGTGTGCAATGAATCTAAAATATATGAAAGTTCAATTATTATCATTACATTATGGAAAATAATCAACTTTATCACAATATGCTAATTATATGAGAAGGACCTGTATATAAAACATGTATTTGTATATTTTGTGTGCCTAGTAATGATCCTTCACAATGTATTTAGTGAATCGGGGAAAAAAATTGTAAATATAAAATAATTATGGCGGAATAAAAAGGGAGCTACTGTCAGACACTGACACATAAGAAGTAAAAATATGCGAAAGTGAAACAGCCTAGTTTCTGGGCAGAGAGCTCAAAACAGGCTCTTACAGCAATTTGATTTAATTAGCAAAACTTACTAATGCAGACGTTCTTAGGAAGAGTTTTATTCCTAATCGGGACTGAACAGCAAGCTGATAGCTGTTTTATACATACTTCATATGTATCAGAATGTTAACCTCATGGTCAAATAAGTTCTCACATTAATATATTGATTTGATGTAGTAATGAGTTGATAAATACAAAGGCGATGCAATTATCAGCTGTGTTTTGCATGTTCATAGAAACCATCGATTCATCCATCAATCCATCCATCTATGCTGTCGGCTACAAATCGAGAGCCATAGTGTACAAGGAATCAACAAGAATATTTTAAAGAAATTACATAATTATTTGGCTGAGCAAAGTAAAACTTATTTCCTGCAGAACTTTAACCAAGCACATTGTGCTGGATGGCAGAGAGTGCGCTTGCCAAGCACCAGCGGTGAGATATGTCTCCAGAGTGGTATAGGTAGCCGGTGGTTGTGTGCATGGTCGGCCCTGCCTGTCCAAGTGTCAGGATGCTGCCCACGGCAGGGCTAATCACAACACCTGTTTAGGAGAGATTACAGCAGGATCCGCCAGAGTGCTGAAAGGTTTCTGCTTTATTAAAACTGAAGTGTCTGTCCAGGCTTTGACATCCACACACACGGGCACACGGACACACACACACACACACACACACACACAAACGCAGGCACATGGACACACACATAGACACACACACACACACAGGCACATGGACACACACGCACACATACCCATACATGCACACGCCTCTGTGTGTGGCAAAAATGAATATGATCTGTGGTGTGTGCTGTTTGAGCAATCATAAGTGTTTGACTTATAGAGCTTCAGAGAGAAAGAGATGTTAATGTTATTTCATTCCCCCTACACAGGAAATGTAATGACACAGCCAACCGTATTCCTCCCCCAGTTCCTCTCTCTTTCCCCTATCAGGGTGAATGGATTTTAAAAAAGGCACAAGAACTGAGAAAGATCCTGCATCCTCCTCCTTCCTCTGGCAGCCTTCATTGGTAAATCAAAGAATTTCCAGTTTGATATTTATAGCTGAAGTGCCTTAGGGTAAAAAAAAAAAGAAGAAAAACACACTCTCTCTTCCTCTTTCTCTCTCTCTCTCTCTCTCTCTCTCTCTCTCTCTGTCTCCCTCAACCCACTTATGGTGACTCCGTTGGACTTGAGAAACCTTAGGCCTGGTGTTAAAAATGGTAGCGAGCGGTGAGTCAGCCTGTCCCAGCTGAAAACCTCGCCGTTGATTGCCGGACCGTGCGAACACGGGCCAAGCGCCGCGGGTGTGAGAAGAGGATGGCCAGCCAGGATATGTGGGGGGGCGGGGGGTCAGGGCATTTGTCCAGCGCCATCATAAAACAAAAAGGTTCTGGCTGGTGTAGAAATGCCACAAGCCAAAAGGATTAATTAGACAATTCATCATGTGTTGTCTTTCTGCTTTAAGAGAAGAGCTGCGGGCTGCTGAATACTAAAACATTGGTTTATCCCCCACTTTGCTTAAAAATGACATTAGCCCAGTGTTTCTTAAGGGAGTTGTTGACAGTGGAGGCATTGTGTTCACTTCCATACCACCAGACTAAGTTTATACAGTGACACAGGCCACCATAGGGCATGTCGGTCGGTTGAAGGGAGGACACGGTGATTGATGCTGGAAAGTTGTTTTTATTTTTTTCTCAAGATTGTTTACGATAAAAGTAGGGGGTTAGAAAAATCACTAATTCTGTAGAGAAAAGTAGCTGACAGTGGGGAAGGGGGAGGGGGAGGGGGGGATTCATTCATTATATATAAGCCTTGCTCAGGTCTGTGTAAGCCTTTTTATACCAAAAAATACTCCCACGACACTATTGTGCCCACGCTCTTGCTTTTTTTAAACGCACACACAGAATATCTTGTTGCTTCATTTTGTCAAAGCGGCAACAGGCTAACACGCGGTAATCCTCCCATCCAGCCTCTGCCTCTGAGTTTATCCCCATGTTAGTGCATTATTCCCAGGTTAATACCAACACTGGTCTCCTCTATTCCCATTCCCCATACGCCGCCTCCTCCTCTCTCCTTCCCTCTCCTATCCAGACACTTGTTCTCATCGCTTTTGTTCACATGACAGTCACCATCCATTGTTACCATGGCAAATCAATGGTCAGTCTACAGATGGGAGCAGATTCATCTCTCCCTCGGACACACACTCTATCTCACATGCACAAACACACACGCACACACACACGTATGCACACACACACACACACGCACGCACGCACGCACGCACACACACACACACACACACACACACACTAAAGCGAGCACACACACCTGAAAACAAAATGTGTATGCTTCCCGCTCTGGCATTCCACCACACTAATACATTGAAAGTCATCCACAGTAATGGATGGCTTTCAATGTGCTGTGTGATTGATTGCATGCGTTCACATATGCGTGTGTGTGTGAGCGCACGTGTGAGTGTGTGTGTGTGTGTGTGTGTGTGTGTTTATGTCTGTATAGTCAACGTGTCAAAGATCAGATAGGTAAATCTATTTCCTTTACTAATTAAAGGAAGGCTGTGCTGCCCCAAGGAAAAGACAGCATACCGATCAGGGCACGGTGTGTTAGGTGGGATAAGCGCGCGCACACACACACACACACACATACACACACACACCTACAAGCACCCACACGTGCATTGACAAACTCACATACGCACAAATGACTTTTGCCGGTGTGTTTCACATCTACACTGTGCATGTGGGGGTGGGTTGTACATGTGTATGTGTTTGTTTGTGTTTGTTTGTGTGTGTGTGTGTGTGTGTGTGTGTGTGTGTGTGTGTGTGTGTGTGTGTTTGTGTGTGCGCACGCGTGTGTCTCTTATTGTATGCGTTAAGTTGCTAAGTGTCCATCGGGGGAGTTAGAGCAGCTACATGGCAGATGCTTAAAGCCAGTGGCTATTAGACAGCAGAGCAGAGATAATAGGCTACGGCTGCCATTACCTACTACGCCCTATTAGCCAGTACCCAACCTGGAGACAAACACACAGACACACATCGGGAAAATCTGTACTGGCGCGTATGTATTTTTATGTCCGTATCTGTGGGTGTGTGTGAGTGCGCTCTATCAGGCAGCGGGCGAGGAGAGGAGAAGGGAGGAGACAGGAGCAATGGAGAGGAAGGATGGAAGGGGCTAAATTACCAGGCCTCCTATTAGTGAGACAGATGGGGAGGGAGGAGAAGGGAGGAGAGGGAAAGAAAAGAAGACCCGGACGGACGGAGGGGAAGCAGAGGAAGTGCTAACCCGTTCAGAAAACAAAAGTGCATTACAGTCCATGTAGGCAAGAGGATGAGCCGAGAGTTGACAGGGAGAGAGGAGAGGAGAGAGGAGGGGAGGCGGCAGATTGACGGAGAGATGGACAGAAAGAAGGAAAGAAAGACATTTTTTTTCATTCTGATCTTTAGTTCTAATATAATATATAGTTTTCTTTAGATACATTTAAATATCTTTAGTTTTATATTATCTATTTATTATCATTATTTAAATGTATTAGGCTATAAATGTTCTTTGTTATAATTTAAGTTGACTATTTTATGTGCGATATTGTCTGTATTATTTTCATACTATATGCTGTTGTCTGATTATTCTCATTTGTTCTATTTTGTAATATCTGTAATGCTTTGGCAATACTGAATTTCTATAGGAGTCAGGCCAGTTGAGCTTTTTGAATTGACTTGAATTGGAAGAGAGAGACAGTCAATAAAAAGAAACAAGAGAAAAAGGCTCAGAACCAATATCTGACTGTCTGCTGAGGAGAGCGAGAGTATCACACACATTACATGCACACACTCTCTCTCTCTCTCTCTCTCTCTCTCTCTCTATCCATCTGTCCATTCATCCACCCCTCCTTCCATCCTTCTGTCACCAGCAGGTGAGACACTGCAGCTCTCGATGCATCGAGCACATCAACATGCAGTGGGTGGAGGGGCTGTGGTTGCCGGTGACAGTGGAGGTGGTGCGGGGTTGCTGTACAAGAGCAGTGTATTAGTGGTGTGACAGGGATGGTGTGGATCATGATCAGGCACTGTTCACTTCTTCTCCCTCTCTCCGCTCTCTCTGCCTCCCACTTCCTCCCTTCCTGCTCAACACAGAAGAAGTTTGAGCCACTGGGAGATCATTAGCACAGGATCAAACCCCAATGCTCGCTGTCCACACACTTATGCTGGCACGCACACATATCCACACACACACAGACTGGCCAAAACACACACACATCAGACCCACACGCCAATAATGCATAGAACACACACCCACGCATATGAAAACAAAAATATTGGGGGCACAAGGACGAGCACTGCAGCGTTAAGTAAAAAAAAACACAGAGTGAGGGAGGCCGTGTGTGTGTGTGTGTGTGTGTGTGTGTGTGTGTGTGTGTGTGTGTGTGTGTGTGTGTGTGTGTGTGTGTGTGTGTGTGTGTGTGTGTGTGTGTGTGTGTGTGTGTGTGTGTGTGTGTTCGGTTTGGGTGAGGCCACTGGCAAGCAGTCTGGTAAGATTCATTGGGAGAAAGAGGAATGATTGAGCACATTTTCTTATTTTGAGGTGGGAACAAAAACTCAGCCGAACCAACTCTGAAACACAGAAAGTACACATTTGCTTCAACAGACTTGACAGACGTGTCCACACACTCGGCCACATGCACATACACTGAGCAGACACCCACACATCACAAGTCCATTCAATGACTCCAAGCATCTCTCTCTCTCTCTCTCTCCTACACTCTTTCTACCACAGAAAGAAAGAAAAGTTGTATTCACAAAAATGCATGCAGGATTTGAAGTCTTCTCTCTTGCTCTGTAGACAAATGTGCAGAAATGCATGCACACACGCACGCGCACACACACACACACACACACACACAACCACACACACAGTCAGTCTCTCCATCAGGAGCGTGTTGAATAATTCAGTCCAAGGGAAGTACACAAGACTGTCAGGAGTGTATTCAGTACTGGCCTGAGGGCCGGCCCCAGCTCTAAAAGCATGATGTCACTGCCAGCCTTCTCCTCCTGTCCCTTTTTCTTGCCCCTTTAATGCGTTCCACTTGCATTTTCCTCCGTCTCTGTCTTTCCACTTGCAGATTTTGGCTTTGATAGTATGTTTGATGCTTAACTGGGTCCAACAATCATGATGTAGGTCTCCAGCCAAGCACGTGTGAAGACAATTTTTTTATTTTCATAAAACAAGACATTTAAAGAGAATTAGGAGTTGTCACGCTGCTAAGAAGTTTATTTCAACAATCTGTTCAGAGTTAGACATATTTTTTTCTTTCTTTTTTACTTTGTTTTATCTTATTTATCTTTTTTGCCTCTTTAATCAAGTGTGTTTTATTTTTTCATCTTACTTTCTTTTATGGCTTTACATCCCTGTGTTTATGTTCATTCCATTTCTATTTCATTGTAAGGCCCTCTTGTATGAAAGGAGCCATACAAATAAAGTTTATTATCATCATTATTACTGCATCCTCTTCTGTCTCTCCTAATTTCTCCCTCATTCTTTCCATCTCATCCTTTTTTTCTTTCAACCCTCCCTCTCTCCCTCCCTTCCCCTTCCTTTCGCAGGTTTTTGCCAGCTGTTCTGCTGATCCACCGAAGCCTCCCTCAGATGTAGGTCACTCACTCAATTAAGGCAATTAGCAGCAGCCGGGGTGAGACTGAAAAAACAAGCCGCTCTCATTATAGCAACAGGAGCCATAGGCCCGCATCACATATAGGTAGCATTTAACACTCCGCTTGGCACCTGAATTAGGCTCGCCCAGCCCCAATCTGCCAACATTCACGCTGGTAAAATACTGGCTATAGTGAACTGGCCCCTGCAGAAGAACCGAGCCGTGCTGTTCAAACAAAAAAACACTATTTAAGCCGGATTAGTTTTACTCTGTGCGTCATTTCACGGATCATTCATACGGGGATAAAGAACGTCTGCTCAGAGTCCTGGTGTAGAAATGTCCCGATCATTGCCGGTCTGTCAAAGCACAAGTTACTGTAATAAAAAAGGAAAAACCAGGAAATTCAATGGGGCACCAGAGAGAAGGCATTTACACAGAGCTAACAGAGGCCAGGCTTTGTCGATGGGGTCTAAAATCTTTACTGCCCTCCGGTACATTTGTAATGACAATGTGCCTGCTGCCACACAGGAAACTCCATTATCGAGATTATCGTGTAGTCACTTGTGAACTGGATTGCTATAAACCGAAGTCATATGAGGTGGTTGTTCAACTTTCTTTTTTACCCCCCCCCCACTCCATTCCAATTAGAGAGTAGACAGGAAACACACGAGAACGAGGACAGGATGAACAGGATTTAAATAATTGTATTTAATAACTACAACTTGCACTAGAACTAATCAAACACGAACGTAATCTATACGAAGCCATCCGCACACGTGATGTAAAGCAGCTGCTTCTGTGTTTGTGTGCTGGTCTGTAACACAATCTTTTAGGATGTGTCAGGCTTGTAGCACCGCTGGCCATCATTAACCGGGCGTAATGATAAGCCTCTCTCATATTACGTCTAATCCAAGTCCTCTGCTCTAGCTAGCCTCGTACCAATAACAGCTGATTAGTATTGGTCTGGAGAACAATGTTCTAGGACGCATCATCAGCATCAGCAACACCTCTGGCCATCATTAAACTGCTGCAGCGAGGTAGGTCATTTTATTCCATATTGCTCATTTCCTCGCCACGCACGCACACACACACACACACACACACACAGCTGCTGCTGCGACACAATTAATAATGGTTTAATTTTTTGTTTACCACTTTAAATGTTCAAATAAGTATGATAAATTCCATCCTCCAGTCATGTTTATAAAAACAAATTTACTCAACATTTCACTGTTTAAGTCTGTTAGATTTCTAAGTTTTATATTACCCCACACACAAAAGTAATTACTGCTGGAACCTCCATTGTCCATGGCTGAATAAGTTGACATTCACCCAGTATGAATGGGAAAGGTCAGCTATCTTTGTTTTTTGGACTTATCACAATAAACAGACCTGCCTTCAGATAATTTAGAATCATGGAGAATATACATGATGGAGGATATGCACGAAGCTGATTGGAAATATGCAGGTTTTAAGACCCCGTCATATAGCCCGGAAATCCAGACCCACATCTAAAACGATATAGGGTCTGGCCACGAGTAATAGACCTTCCCAACTCAAGGAGCGGCACCTATGCGTGCATTTCAAATACCACTGCACGCAATTGGATAGCACTACAACCAATAAGAGCAATTAATAAGGTGACGTATTAAGCCCCGTTCGTTTAGCGAACAGCTGGGTTAAGTGGTAAATTAAACTTTTGTTGTGGTCGGTCGGCAAAACAGAAAATTCTTCTTTCTTGCTAATGAAAGATTTGAGTGCCGTCTTCCAAATCGTTAAGTGTTGAGGCCAAAGCTGTTTCAAACTCAAACAACGTATCCACACAGCCATCTTTGTTGATGACCATCACGGCTTAGGCGGCGAATGCACAGCACTGTCGTCATCCGGTTACATCCGCCCCATAGCCCCATACAGTACATAGGGCTCGCCCGCCCATATCAGATCAAACGATTTGATTGGTAGCTCCTAATTTTCCGACATAATTAATGAGCTCCAATTGTTCATGTCCAGACCAACAGGCTGAGCGGATTTAAATTTGCAAGCAGCAGGTCTGGATTTCCAGGCTACCCGTCGACAATAACCCAAAAATATAAGTTATTACAATAAAAGCTTTGCATTAACACTTATCTTCCGGCTGTCAAACAATATCATACATTTAAATAATGTCAATACTGTATATATAGGGTGACTTTAAAAGGCTGCGGTTGAATGTTAAGTGAAGGAGAGATTTCTTGTGATATTGTGACATTGAGCTTTGGATCACGTGCCGGCTGGAGGTTGCTTGACAGAAGGGCAAACGTGAGGTATTTGGGGCGTTATGGAGAGATTTATGGACTGCTGTCATAGATTCTTCAGTACTTGAGTAACCTTGTCATATAAACAATGTCATATAAAACGTAGTAAGGAGAGCTTGGACTGTGTCTATTTCACTTACTGTCAAAAGGAAAGACAAGCGCTGAATGATGACTTTATGACAGCCTGAAAAATTGGCTCTTTCATTTCAATGGTGGTGCTTTGAAATTAATGGGAATAAAATTACAATTGTATCTGTCCCTTGAGCCTTCCCAGAGATTAATATCATTACTAACAAGAGGGTTGTAAGTGTGTGACTTCAAGAAGAGCTGCTCGACAAGTATTATGTCACTATGACAATGTTGACTAAATTATTTAGATATCCTGAGGCAGGTACGGGCACGGTTTGGTCACCAGCAGGATGGAAGTGGAAGCCATGTTTAGTTTTTTTATTGAATCTGTTTGTTATATAGGAGGCTAGAGTAAATCCCATGGCACTTCTAATAAAAAGAGCAAAAAGTACTCAGAAATGTAGACAATTTGAATTCATCGCTGATCTGTTTTGAACTGTTGAAGTTCAAAGGTATGATATCAGAATTTGAGTGCAATTGCAAATGAACAACTCCTTCATAAGGTTTTCAAAGTGAATATTTGAAACAAAAGTGCAAAAACTGTGTAGAGAAATGAATGTCCATCAAATAACCCAATCAAATAAGTTAAAAAAAACAATGCTTCTTAGATCTGAATAGAGCACACTCCATTAACAAAAAAAAAGCACCATCCCCGAAATTGGCATTCTCCTTCCTCACTTCTGTACCTTTCAAAAATGTATCATCAATAATAGATATAAAATCAATATGTCGACGAATGCAAATTTAAAAAAAATGTATGCTAGAGTTAGCTGTGGTGAAGGTTAACAAAATGCCTCGAGATCTGCTGTTTGGCAGTGATGCACTGCTGCAGTATCTTTACACTATTAATCATCTTCCCCATGACTAATGCGGATGGTGTCATACAAGCACCGCCTAAGACAGGCCATCTCATGACACACGCCCCACACACACACACACACACACACACACACACACACACACACACACACACACACACACACACACACACACACACACACACACACACACTCTCTCTCTCTCTCTCGTTCTGTGAAGGGTTCCTACTGTACATCTTCACATCCATTTCTCTCTCACACTTGTTCTGTCTCTCTCTCAACCTCTCAAATCGCCTCATACTTAACTGTTACCATATATGGTTCAATTATTCTACAAGCCCCCTCAATCTTTACTCTCTGCCTCTCTCTCCCTCGCTCTCTCTTGCTCTCTCTCTTTCTCTCTCTCTCTCAATCTCTCTCTCCCTCTCTTCACACACACACACACACACACACACACACACACACACACACACACACACACACACACACACACACACACACACACACACACACACACACACACACAGTTCTTCTCAGTTGGCTCTCTCTTCATCTTGAACATCTAATATCACTCTGATCAACTGAGTTCCTCCTTCTTTGTCTTTCTCTTTCCCTTTTTTCTTCTTTCCCCCAATGTGTCCCCCACATATCTCCCTGTGCTGTTATTCCCTCCCTCATTTTCTCACTCCCTCATTCTCTCTCCCTCTCTCTTTTTCTCTCCCTCTCTCTCTGATCTGCTCCGAGAGCGTTATTTATACAGCAACAACCCACGCAGAGTGGAGCAGAGCAGAACAGAGCGGTGAAGGGAGTTTGACTTGCCAAAGTGGGCATCACCTCAGAAACACAACACAACTCTTCTCTGGTTTACTCTATCTTTCCCTACACCACTCCGTTTCTGTCTCTTCATCTCATCACAACTCTGGCTGCTGTTCATATGTTCGCACTGAGATTCTG
This sequence comes from Ammodytes marinus, assembly GCF_949987685.1. Taxonomy (NCBI): domain Eukaryota; kingdom Metazoa; phylum Chordata; class Actinopteri; order Uranoscopiformes; family Ammodytidae; genus Ammodytes; species Ammodytes marinus. The sequence continues at coordinate 8,428,155 of NC_137235.1, read as the reverse complement.
CGCACAAAATATTTAATAGTTCAAGGGCAGCCGCTCAGATGGAGGAGGGAGCATCAGTTGCACAGTTCCATGGCAGAGAAGAGATGAAAAAGAAAAAATGCTTATCACATTTGATTCAACAAGGAATGTTGAGTTTCCTGCGCTAATACATAATGTAATATAAAAGGAAAAGGGATATGTTTTAATATTTGATTAAGTACATTATTTTTATCCTCATGAGGGATTAACAGTGCGGTTACTATTGAAAGCAACTGTCATGTAAAATGAAATAATGCGTGTGCATATTTTCTAACGAAAATGTAGAGTAATTTTCTCTGGCAAGTTTTTCCTGAATCAGTTATTGAAATGACATATTATGAGAAGTGGGTCAGTATGGAGGTCAGAGAAGTGGGACAGTGACTCAAAGGTTGCTACTGTGAATCTTTGACTGGTTGGGAAAATCTACCAGAAAATAACATGCGTACTCACTCAACTTTACTTGTATGAAATATAGCAGAAAAAATAAATACCAATGCCTACCCTCACCAACATGTCTTCCCTACTCTTACTCACTGATTTGTAGTCTTATTGTGGGTGGAAAATAACTTTTTCTGGTCATTTTTTCTCTCCTTTGAAAATGCCACTTCTTGACAGTTTACAGTAAGAGATATGCTGAAGTAGGACAGCAAGAACATTTGGGGTTGGTGTTGTACATCACATTTTATTCCCGTATTGATTAATGTATCAATTGTTCATTTGGTAACAACAATTGATCATAGTCTAAAAACTTCAGATAATAGTGACTAATGCATTTCCTAGAACACAAGGTTGTGTTGTCTGACGAACAGTTTAAAATCTGACTACATTTAATTAAGTCAGTTTTCATTTGAGAGGCTACAACTCAATTGTTATCGTAGCTGTTTGATTTATTTTCTGCTGATTGCATAATCAATGCATTGAATCATCCTTTCAGCTCTGGTTTAGGTAGCTATTTTTCTCCACATATTGTACCTTCTACCAATGCACAACCTGATAATAAAATCAATTTTCTACAGCTGCTGGCCCTATTCAGGATTACATCTGGACCAAATATGATGATGGACAACAGACACTTCTCCAAGTTTCTTCTTCTAGTTATTCCTCAAGGAACCAACTGCAGTGGGAATTCTCAAACCAGTTGGAGAAATATAATTACCCATTGCTTTCTTTTAATCTTACACAAAATCTCCTCCAAGGTGACACGTCTTAACGGCAGGCGTCCAAGGACGAAGACTGCGTGTTTATCTGTAAATTGTAGCCCCTCCATTATGGATTAGCTCCTTCCCTACACCACGCACAGTCTGGTATTCCTCCACATACACTGCTGCAGCAAACAGCAGCTGTCAATCACCTGGCCCCTCTTGAACTCTTAGCTGAAATGTACCCCAAGCTATTCTGTTCCCTGCACCTGATACAGCTGCTGCCCCATGTCCTCCGAAAAACACAGCCAACCGACTCACTCTGTAAAAGAACCACGACCTCAGATTTGAAGGTGCTCACCCCCATTCCCAGCCGCTTCACGCTCGCCAGTGAAAGGCTCAACTGCACATCAGAAGGTCACAGGTGGATGAAGCCAGAAGGACGGCACCATCTGCGATATGCTGCAAAAAACACGATAATGTCCAAGGAGTGGAGTGTTTTCCACACCACAGCTGCAATTCAGTTCACTACCCATAAAAAGTCAAGAGGGCAGAGGGGGGCACGGCAACTCTGTCATAATACTTGATCTGTCTTGAGCAGATAGTTCAGTATTTTTGAAGTGGCGTTGTATGAGGTACTTATGCATAGTTATAGTCTTATGGAGATGGCCATCAGCACATTCATTTTAAGGAGTCTGGGGAAGACGTTGTTGTAGCTGAACTCAGCATTATACTGTTGCAGAGGGGGCTAGCAGAAACTTTATTTTTTTCACCACATACAGTACATGTATAAATATATTTCTTTTACTTTTACATTTGCTGGTGGGGTGCATCAGATCAGTTCACAAATCAGCAGTGACTCACAGCTACCGCGGTTATTCAAGAGACAGTTCTTCTTCTGTATAGTGTACTCTGGTGTGCTTTCATAATCACTCATTTTGGTTTTTCCTGTGTCTCTTGAATAAGCCTCGGGAGCTCTGAGCTCTTATATTTGTGGAGGATACGTTTGCACTGCACCGGTGCATGTTGGCATTATAATACAATGGCAGATCTACGCTTGCAGAATAGTGCAAAAATAGACGGCTGTCTAAATTTAGCGTACAATTGAAGAGACATTATTTTTTAGGTAAGCATTTATATGCTGTATGTGTACAAACAATTCTGCTGCCCCCCTCTGCAACAGTTCACACTGACACGTGACATTTCCCCCCAAACTCCTTATAGTGCCTGAGCTGAGCGCCATCTCCATAAGGTAACACACTTACTAACTATGCATAAATACCTCCTCCAACCCCACTTCAATAATACTGAACTATCCCTTTAATGCCAGGTAAGAAAACAAAACCTTCACTTCAGAATAAAAAGACCAACAGACCCAATACTCCCATGCATCACCTAGAAGAGATCCGGTGTTGCCCATTGAACATGTGCCCAGTATGAAGCTTTCCAACATCCCAGGTGGTGAGGCCACAAGACAGAGGCCTCCTGTTGCTCCTTCAGGCTGTGCTCAGAAAGGCTGTGGTGGGTATTGGAACCACGGGCACCAGGAGTACAGCTTGGCTACAAACTCCATCCCCCAACCTGGTAGAGAGAGTGGGTGCCAGCCTCCCCAGTAAAGTACACCAACTGCCACATTTAATTTGTATAAAACACAACCAACACAATATGGAAAATACTTATAAAATAAATGAAGCTGAAGAAGCAGTGTTTGAAACTGCTTAGGAGACCCACTCATGTGCGTGTGTGTGTCTGTGTGTGTGTGTGTGGCATGTAATTATTAGTGATGTCCAATTATTTGCAATGAAAAGAGGGTTTGCTGAAAGTGGGTAGATAATCTAAAACAGACCAAGCAGACACAGTTCCTTTTTCCCTTCCACCTAAGCGATTTCACTAATTAGCTGCGTCCCCACAGCTTGAAGGTAGATATGCCGGCGCTAAGGGGGTGACTATGAAATCCCAGAATGCCAAACTACAAATTTTTGTGGCGGAGAGTCATCCGTAAATGATCCTGGAGGGAAAGATCTTCTCCTAAACGAGCACATCGATACTCCCCGGCCATAGTATTTCTAAGCTAGATGTTGTACATGATCAATGACTTGACATTTAAACTGTCTCTGCACTGTAAACCACAGACAAAATAAAATGTCACAGGGGAGACATAAAAAAAAATATTGAGAAAGGAAAGCTGTTGTTTGTTTTAAATGGAAATGCATCACGTGAAGAACTAGGCTCTCAGCGGTGTATTATTGTACATCAAGGCGGCATGTTAACAAATCTGTCACTCTGCTTCTGGTTTCTCTAGCTCATGTTGTACCTGCACTCGCTATGATTTCTATTACTCTTATCCATCTCTCTCTCTCTCTCCTAGGGGCCAGCTGGTGGGTTTTCCCTCTGAGGGAGAGAGGAACTTCTCAACATGGAGGAAGAGGAGTGTAACTGACACCAACTTGATACGCCTCTGACTAAAGCTTCACTCAAGACTTCTTTCTCTGCGCATTTTCTTTATCTCCCACCTTCTCTTCCTCTCCTATCCCCTCTATACCTATCTCCCAGTAGACCACATAAAAGCACATATGGTGGCAGCCTCGAGGCATCTGCCTATATATGCGCTTAGCACCAATGGCTGCCAGTCAGTAAAGAGGATGGGGGTGAGAAACACTACTTTGCACGTATGCAAGTCTAATCACTTCTTGTATCCGTCCATTATGTGGAGTGGCATAACAGCTTATCTGTGCAACTACTTAAGTCAATATTATGTACGCTCCTGTAACTGCACGGTTTAGCAGCGAATAATTTCTACATAATGCTTATACACAACAATTTGCTAGCGTGTTGTACTAATGTATTGATAAACGTCATTAAGTGTTGTGTAAAGGTTCTGTACATTACATATACATAGATTATTTTTTAAATATTATAATAAAGCAATACTAATAACTATTTCAACAGGATTCATTGTTCAAACTTTACATATTTTGAACATAAACAAACTCAATCAATGCAGATATTGTGGCATGAAAGATGATTATAGACAATTTTCAGGGCAATTTAGGAAATGTATTCTATTTCATCTACAGAGTAAAAAACATCTGAAAAATGTCACTTTTCCTCAGCATTTTGCAGGTTTTAAACGTGAGAGACGATTGATGTAAGGCAGTGACACAGTGATAGCTATTGGTCCCTAAGTACTGAAACTTTGTCAAAGAGTACCCTAACTATGATTGATCGGGTTGTATGCCTGTAGCAGTAATTGGCGTATTAGACAATTGAAAAGTTAGGAGGTAGCAGTGCACCTATAGGGAGAATTCACTCCGGAGAATTCATCCCTTTGTTAGCGTACCAATTAAACAGAGCAAGTGTAGAGCAGGTGCTGTGCAGAAGTTTGAAGACATACACTACTTTGAACTTGACAAGCTTCTTCGTTTCAGGTAGTAACACAATAGTCAGGCTGTCAATACCTAGACCTCTTCACGGACAGTGTATGCTGTTGGGCGACACAGGCACATATTTTTTTACTTCCTGTGATGGGATTTATTTTGACTCCCCATTTCAGGGAATAATAAAGTTAATCATAGATTACAGTGCAATCATATAGCTTGATTAGTTAAGTTTCTAAAGTTTGATTCATAATTCTTATTGGTGCAAATCATGTAAAGAAGTGCTGCACGGGGGCGCCCTTAGCTCAGTTGGTAGGGCGTCCCCCCCGGGCCGGGCCCAGCAGCAGACCCGGGTTCGATTCCCGTCCTGCACTATCAACAAAAGCAAAAAAATGCCCCAAAAAAATCTTAAAAAATAAAATAAAAATATTAAAAGAAATTCCTGCACAGTGAAAGTCCCACACTGACCCAGCCTGACTTATTCATGCCTGAGCCATTGTCCCAAAATTAATTGCTGAAGCCAATTTTTGAAACAATTTAAAATTGTTCATCGCTAACATGGATGTTTGCTTGCTAGCAGTCTTCTTCATTGCCTCTCCTTGTGCATTGCATGATTGCAACATATCTTGGTGCTTCACAAACTCCACAAACTGCATGTTTATAGTGTGAAACCGATGGCAGGATTGTGTATCACACTTCCTGCATGTGTGCACAAACTAACAACAAAATTAGGGGGCCTAAAAATCACTGCTCAACTGAACTTTAAGAACGTGCTTGATTAATTAATAAATCAAACATATGCATCAGTCTGCAACAGAATCCTTGCCACAGGGCTGCACACCTGTTGTTGGGGGTATTTTGGCTTCTCAGTGGACAGTAGGGGAGAACGGGGTAATTTGTCACATGGGTTGGATGTCACATTCGTTATATCTCGCCACCAGAGCGCGCTAGCTCTGAAATGTTGATATAAAAAAGGTCCAGAATTGGGATCAGAGGTCACATACATAGACTTCCTTGGAGTTAGACTGCTGCATTTCAGGTGAGAGGATGTTTTGTGTTTTTCATGTCAAATTCAAAATATTTTGCTTCTCAGTATTTTTCTTCTAGGCTTTTACACAATGGGTTTATAACAAAACACTTGTTACCCTCAGAAAGTGTGAAGGGTAAACTATAGTTTAGATTGTGGTTAGCAAGCTAATTAGTTGTCAGATGGTTGTTGGCCTTGATGCTAGCAAGAAATTCAAGTTGGGGTTGGTCGTCAAATTTTTTGGGGGGTTGGTTGTCACATGTTATCTCAAGGCTGCAGCCAGAAAAGGAACCCAATAACGAAATAAATTGTCAAGCTGTATCCTCACTGACACCCCAGAGAAGGAAAGAATAGAGCAGGAAAAGGCAGCTAGCAAGCAAAAGAAAAAAGGGCAACAAAATCAAAACAACCCAGTGCATCCCAAACTAGACCAGCTGCCAAGGCTACAGAACGTTATGTAGGCCTATTTGTCAACTTGACAATGCAATTAAACATTCAAATTTGGTTCTGCCTCCTTGCCTTCTTTTTAAGATTTTTCCCATTAAGATAACATTGTGACAAACAACCCCATAGTGTGTGACAACCGACCCCTTGATGGGGTTGGTTGTCACAATGTGTCAGAGTGTCTTTGATGGTAAATTACTTCTTCATTACAATAAGTTGGAAAAAAAGAGAGACACACATTTCTAGCCAACACCTTAAGCTTCAATTTAATGTAGGAATGGCTATTGACAGATGTTTTGGTGATGAGCAATTCTCACTAGAGTAAAAAGTGTGCCTACTTACCCCGTTCTCCCCTACTCACAGCTAGCAGTTATAAGAACATTGTTTTATTTCCTGGTCCATTTTATCTTGGGTGTGTATGTTCCCTTCATGTTTATGTGTATTACCTGGATGTTTCAGTTTCGTCCCACAAGCCAAACCTATGTGCCAACATATGTTTTAACTCTACAATGAAACTGTTGGAAGAAATCAACCCTTTTTTTGGTTTTATGGATTGGAATTCACTACGGCTACAAGTTTATTAGATGTGTGGTTGTAATGTTTTGAAATCTCATGAAAGTCCCTGTTTAACAACTTATGTGGTAAATGTATTACCCAATGTTGATGCTTGGGTAAAGGTAATGGTATGCTGTGGTTCATCTGCCACACTGATCACACGTCAAAACATAAACAAATGAAGATATATTATTCAAATAACAACCCTGAAATGAAATGAAATTCTACGTGATTAACAATACCTTGGACGTATATCAGACAATGCAGACAAACACTGCAGTGAACAGCTTTGTTTTTCAGGGAAGAGCGGCTTTAATTATACAACAGTTTACATAATTAATGAAGATTTTATTTTTCCCTAGCTATGTTTACTGTTCATTAGTATGTTTCCATACAATATGAATACTGCATAGGGACAAAAAATGTATTTTTAATATCAACAATTGAATTACAGAAAACTACCTCCATGCTGCTGGGATGCCTGTTATTGGATCCCTTTTCCCTACATCAGAGATACACATTTAGAAAAACAGGCTCTGATCTTCACAGGAAGTCAACCAGTCAGTATCATACACATCATTGTCGTGATAGGCATCATCATCAAGAGAGACTTAGAAAGACTCTAATAATCTTTCTGTTAGGCGTTGTCAGTGGCATATAATCACTGATGATCAGACGGAGTACTCACTTAATTCCCAAACACAAGCACACCTAAAGTTACACATATAGTTTAATGCTGAAGAACAGAAAAAGGGATTTGGGTCAGGTTTGATGTATACCGATTAAACAGTTGATCTTAAAATAACTGAATATTTCATGAATCTAAAGCAACAATCATTTGGCCCAATTTGACTTGACCTAAGGGCTAAAGTCTTAAGGTGGGAAAGCCTATTCAGAAAATGCAATAACGAACAACAGCATGTTGTTCTTGCAATGCCAGACCCTAGACACCACATTTGTGCTTTGGCAGTGCAAAAGAAAGAGGAAAACAAGCCGACAGATCGGACCGATCCATATGTGCAAAGGAGTTACAGTAATCCGCTGGGGAGATGTGGTTTAGTGGCCTAACAATTGATGGGACAGACTGTAGATGTTGTGCTGTAAAAATCAATCAATCATAGTAAACTGCAATTTTTCCTCAATAATAAAAAAATGTGTTTCAATTATTGTTACGTCCCTTGGGTATTTGTAACTCACTGGGCAGTACGATGTATGTGCAGAGTTTGACTCTAAAAGAGTATTTTCACATGAATCTGCTGAAGTGGGAAATTTTCCCTGGTCTCACCTTTAACTTAAGTTTACGACACATTCAGACGGGCATAATTCTGTGACATCACAGCTTGCCAGCCAATCATGGTCCTTTATGCAACTTACACAAATGTGAAGTGAAAATATCCAGGCAGGTCACATATGTTAAAAAGTATTTGAAAATAAAAAAATATTTGCATATGAGATTGAGGATTTTTTTTTACTTTTTTTTGTGGAAATATATATCAGACTCAAATTACTATTCAAATTATTTTTATGGATCTACTAACACATGTCTGGAGGGGATATGAAGATATAAATGAGAATTATATACACCAAGCTAATACAAGACCTGCTCAATAAAACACTGAAATAATTACTTTTTAAAACCTTGTTCCGCACATTATCCTTTAAGTTTTCAATTAAAGCAAGAACAAGTTCAGTCAAACATTTAAATATATTGTAACATAGTCTGTATGTATTTACCAGAGACTGGGGTTTTTTGTCAGGTAGAAGGTAGGATTGAATTACTTTCTGTTTGGAGTCGAGCGATGCCCATTCCTCCTGAATAGTCAAGATGGGTCAAATGAAGAGGACAAATTTCCCCACTGGGCTTAATAAAGTTTGACTTTAATTATCTTAGTTGGAAATAATCTCCTGACTCGGCTGTTAAATTGAGTACCGAGGGCTTGTTAGTTTAACAGTGGGTGATTAAATAAAAGACTTCCACAGAATCTTACGTAACACTTCAACCAACAATTTCTTTTAATTTAAACATCACTTCTAATCCTCTTTTGACACTGGTAAAGGCAACACATGTGGAAAGTTACAGATATTAGCTTTAAGGTCCTGTTTAATAAATGTAAGTGTATTTTTTAGACGAAAAACTAAAGAAGGTAAAGGGGTTTCAAAAAGCTCTCCTGGAAAATGTTGCCTTTTGGGTAAAGCAACATTTACATATTGTCGTAAACACAGGGTTTTAATTGTATAGATCTATGGGCTTTAGCAGGACATACCGCTGGGTGTTTTCCACATTACAGTCAACGTCTCAATAATGTGACTCAGTGGTGCAGCAAACTAATGCAGAAGAACAACATATTTGGAATTCAGCCCTGAGGGACCCAATGAGAGATCCTAGACAAAGCAAATGAAAGATTGCATAAATAGTTGTGTTTCTATTAAGTTATGGCATAAACTAAGCCCGGACAGTGCTTTTTACTCCGGTCACATGCCCAAGACAGTCAATTATAATGCCATGATTTACCATGCTAAAGGCAGCCCTGAAGTCTATGGAGAGGAAAATAAAATCAGTCAAAACCAACAGACAGGGAAATGCTGTCTCAAATGACCTACTACCGACATAAAGACATAAAGTGACTCAAACAAGACAGTTGAGACCTTATTGAGACACATAGCACTACACAACAAGAAGAGCAATATGGGAATGGTGTGAAAACGCAGAGATTGTATGGTTTTTGGAGGCAGGCCAGTAGAGATCCTATAAACAGTGAAGATGACACTTGCGCCGACAATACCAACAGAAAAAAAATCTCTTAAGGAGGCTCATGGGGAAAATGTCAAGAGGTAGGTTGTACAATTCTTGTAGAAAAAGTGTGTTTATGTTCCACACATTTATGAGTGTGGAACAGGACCCACGAGACTGTCTACTCCAGAAAACAACAGCACTGCTTATTTGTTCAAACAGTTTAAAGCAGGCTGTTAGGTGCTAAAGCAACAATTATTGCATCCAAGTACATTCACTGAAGAACTTTTAGAGTTCAAGGAACTTTAGCTTAACCAAAGTTTTATTTTTCTGGTTCTTTTTAATACATTTAAGCAAATATAATTCTTGGTCCGTGCTTCAAGTTTTCCATACTGTATGATCGGCTCACAAAATATTCAGATATTACAGATTAAGCAACCAGACAGTGTGTAAAACCTGCACACTTTAACCCTATGGTACCTTAATGCTGCACCCATCAACATTCTATAATAACAATTTGTCAAATGTGTACATCACAAATCGGACAAATTGTTATTATGGAGTTTAATGACAACCCCACAGATGACGTTTCCCCTGACTCTGCAGTTCCCATCAGCTCTAGGTTATAATTTTTTTAGGATCTTCATGTTCTTCATCTTTACTGTTTTGGTTCACTTCCAGCCCTCTCATCCAGCTGCAACAGGCAGCTGTTGTAAGCAACAAACAAACAAAACAAAAAAAAGTGATCGTAAATCCTCCGAACACTATACCTGCCCAACACCAAAGCTCAGACCCAAAACACAGGGGTGCTGAGCGTAGAGAAAGATGTAGAAAGTTAAAGAGCCAGACGCCTCCCTCAGGACATGATAGCGGGGGGATCAAAACAGAACTAAAAAGGAAAGTAAATATTAGAACTATGTTTGTGGGATTGCCGCAAACATGAATCCAAATGAATACTGATGCTACTACAGTCTGTGCCTGCTGGGTGTGTAAATAAGCATCTATTTGCTTACACATTTTGCGATAACAACTTTATGGAGTGACAAGATGTTGTGACAGTGTTTTACAGCTTGTTCCGCTATTCACTCAATTGTGGACAAGATGACAAGATGAATTAATAAAGAAATGAATGCAGCTTGAAGGGTGATTCATTTGCCATCATCCCTAACACTAAATGAGCAGTGAAAAGAGATGGCGCTGAGTTCAATACCTGTCGGAGCCTTGGTTTTGAAATGCTCTTTTGGTTGGGGTCTGAAAAAAGTATATTTCTGTCATGACCTTGACCACTTCCTGACGTTATTCAGCGGTCCACTTAAAAAGTGAAAATGTCTACACCTTCACACCTTTCCCTCCGAGGATTCCAGGTGCCGGCAATGATCCACGGCTGGCTGCTCTGTTCCTTTTTTTTCTATATAAAGAGGCAATGGACTCTGGGAAATGGTAGCCGGAGTGCCACTGAATGCACAGAAATTCAGTGGCACTGCTTTGTGCCAGTACACGATTTACATATGATGAAAGACAAGAGATCAGACAGTTCAGAACTGGGAGATATTAAATTTAGGACGGCAATAATGAGCATGCAATATATTTTGAGACAGGTTTACTGTCAGGTTTATGGAGTGTTTGATTGTCTGCAGACCCTGCCTGTTTTATGAACATGACATCAGCTGATTTTTTTCCTTGAGATTCTAATATTAATGTGACCTGATCAGTGCAGGTGGGAAGCCGGTAAAAGCCAGAAATCCCATAAATAGATTTAAAAACCAGTGCAGGCAGAGGGTAATGTTTTTTTTCCAGCTATATACATATGCAATATCAGAGTAGGCTTTAAATTCATGACACGAAGTTGTAATACCAATGGAACTGCTAAGAGCTGAGTTATCAGCAGGTCTGACATAAAAAATAAAATCAACATACACACTCTCTCCCCCTTTACATGCTCACTCTTTCTTCCCTAACACACACACACACACACACACACACACACACACACACACACACACACACACACACACACACACACACACACACACACACACACACACACACACAGTACACACACTACATGGGAAAATCTTTCCCCTTGAAGCCTCTTTGAAAAGGTTTATAGAATCTTAAAATAGCAGTGTGGTCTGTGAGCGCAGGGATTAAAAAAGAGAGCACTACTATAGAGCTGATGTGGTGACATCACACACAGACAAACACACACACACACACACACACACACACACACACACACACACACACACCCACACACACCACAGCCCTGCCACTGCCATCTCATTGTACTCCCCAACTGGGGCGTGAGAGAAGGAGGAGAGCAGGGGGGATGACAAGAGAAAAAAGGAAAGGAGATGAGGTTGGCAAGAGGTGAGGAGAAGAAAAGACACGGAGGATGATTGAAAAATAAAAAGGATATGAGAGAGAGACGCAGGGGGTGAACGATGGAAACTGTCTGTAGAGTGTGTGAAGGAGAGTAGTGAAAAGCTGGGGGATCAAAATAAAGAAAGATGGAATATTCCAAATGCCTGTGAATATGCGTTTGAGATCAACTGGTGACAGATCAGAGTGATTTGTGAACACTTGTTTACACACACACACACACACACACACACACACACACACACACACACAAACACACATACACACACACACATTGCCATGACCACCACACACACACAAACACAGGTGACAAGACGGTAATCCTCTCATTGTGCGTGAGACGGACCTGTTGGCTGCTATAGCGACAGCCTGCTGTTTCATTGCACGGTGGCGTAGACCGTCAAAGACGACACGAGGGCCGTGATGTATGCTACATAAACAGCTGCAGTGGCCCGGCTGATGAGGCACTGACATCTCCAGCAGACGGTGTTTTTTTTCCAACAAGCAAACAACAATAAGTGAGACTCTGCTGCAAACACAGACAGACAAACACAGACACATCTGAGAGTTGAACAGATTTCCGCTGTCGAGCCTGTTTTCCTGATTAGAGTCAGAAAAGTGGTAAAATACAAGTCTGATATGGTTTGCAGCATACCTGCACAAGCTGCACTCCAGTATATCCAACTGTCCATAACAGTGGATGCACGCTATGTGCCAACAGCCGGCCGAGAGGTGTGACTATGATACAGTCAAGTCCTTCTCGGAAAATCCAAAATTCTAATTTACGATTGATTGTGACTTTGATGCCGGTTTACAGCATTCAAACAACACATTGAAAAGCTGTTTATTGCGTTGCAGTATGAGACGAATTTCCCCCTGTATACTCCGAATGGCACCTTAGGGGGCTGAACAGGGGATACCCAGATTTGTGACCGAGCTAACTGTAGCACCATCATTGGTTTAAAGGGATATTAACTGTCTTCATGTGTACACTGAAGTTCACTGCAGTGGAGTTTGATGTTTGATACTTCAAAGCAACAGAGATCAATCTGCGAGTTAATCATGGCATCTCATCATCTATCAATGTGATTACCTCCTCCGTCTCATTATGAAACTGGACATCTCCTACGGCAACAGACAGCTTGGCTTCCAAATCAAAGTTCTACTACCTGCTGAGATGGATTCATTTGAACAAAGTCAGTAACTCTCTGCCTGGTTTGCTTTCATAAGTGCACACCATGTCATTGCACTGATAATCTTAAAGCATTATTCAATATTAACACCTCGCCACGTTGTTATTTGAGTTGGTTTGGGTCTGATTTATTTTTTACATCAGAATAAGTTACGGCTGCAAAATACGATAAGTCACAAGATTTAGCATACCTGTAATGAAGCATTCAGTTGTGCTCATCTTTGTAGTTGACAGTAAATATAACAGAAACTGCTTTTCTGCACACTCTGCAACATTTTGCTGATTTCCAGCTGTATATAAGTCAAAGCCGTGACACGTCTCTCGCCTGTTATCAGCGTAGCCAGATAGAGCAGGAGTAGTTCAAATCATATTCTGGCTTCAGTGGAAGGTGAACAAACTGTAATAGTCGTTTATTTTTCTTTCAAGATAACATTCGTTTCTCTCCCTACAACTCTGATGAACCGAGGGGGCACTTGAGATGACATCTGCAAAAAATTCTGAGGGCCAAAATGACTTCCCACTTAAGGCACAGGGATGACGCTATGAATTATTTTGTGTGGAATAACATGTTGTCAGCAGTGTTCCGCACAGGTAGTTTTAGTGGGAACAAAAAAAGCCCTTACTCTAACACAAATGAGCCAGACAGGTCACAACCTATGAAAGGGGCCAGGGCATGGCCTGAAAAGTTTTGATTGCCATGCAGTTGAAAAGGGTAATTTGCACCCGAGAGAAAAAAGGGCAACGCATTCCTGCATGAACGCCACTGTATGTGAGTGTCAAAGCAGACTTGTGAGAGCCAACATCAATGTAGGAATACATTAGGGGTGTAGGCTGTTGTGATTGGACAGCAGCACAGCTAGCCAGGACCTTTAAGAGCTGACAGATATCATCTGTGACTGACAGTATTTTTGCTCCGGTTGCCAGGCTGATGCTAACAATAACCAATCACTAGGTTTTGTTGGTGGAGTGGGAATCCAACAGCAGTGCATAGAAAGAGCTTTTTTATCGTCACAATGGGTGGCAAACCCTTTATTCTTCAGTGGAAGAGTTTACAATCCGACAGAGAAGGTTTAATAAAGAAGGATGCTCCTAGGACTTTTGGAATTTCATATTAAATACTGAGTGTGACCGGGCCTTAAAGCAGTTTATGCTGTTCATATTTAAGCAGCCTGACAAATGAATGTAATTGTGATGTGATTGCTAGAAATAGGCTAGTTTACACACAATGGGGTGAGTTGCTTCCACTGACCCTTGCCCAGTGCACAAATAGCAGCCATTGTTTGCCTTCTGCTTATGGTTGCAAAGCATGCATTGCAAATTTGTGTCTGCATATATACCAGGGAAGCAAAAATGCATGCTTTCTATAGATGGATAGATATATTAAGGTACAGACACTTATTTTTCAAATTGGCCTGGTTTTGGATCATCCTCCATACAATAAATGCTGCTACCACTGAGAAACAGGCTCTATTTGTAGGTAAACTGTGATTTATCTGGTACTATAAAAAGCACCACATTGGGAACAACTCTAATGGATTGTGTTGACGCTTTAGACTCTATGTCCACTTTATAAGATGCTAATTTTTTTCCCCCATAAAGCAATAATGTTAAACAGGGTTTGTGCAGTGTGAGCGCAACAGAGTGCTGTGATTTTGCCTGGAGCAGTTTTTTTTAAAGTCCAAGACATTGATCCATTCAGCAGCATTCAGATATAATGGAAAATACATTATTGTAGTCTGTCTACTATGGATTTCTCAGAGAAGACAAACCAGATCTTTTACCGTTGGCCTGGGCAGGGTGTGCGGAGACATGTCACTACTTTTTATTGAAGATGTTGTTTTCCTACATTTCAGAAGTAGCTACTGTACTGTAACAATGAAAAGTATTTCAGAGATAGCAGCGAAAATGACTGCAGCAAAATAAAAGATTGGAGTACAGTGCACTTACAGTATTATTTTTCAAGGGTTTTTTCTTATCTTAATGCTGTTCATTTGTTTCTTTCTGCTTGAATTTGTGTTTGTTTCGGCATTTACCTGGTTCAGAGAAATATGACAGAATCATCATATCCTTAAAAATGTATTTATCATTCAATGTAATTAAATAAACAAAGAATCAAACATTTCACGACCCGCCTTCTATAAATCTGGGAGGTTTTGTCTATTATCTGTCATGCGCTTGAATGCTTACATAACTGCTTGACAGTGCCTCTAACCAAGGCATGCTGCATCTTTCTTCTGTCAAGTTAACAGCTGTAATTCAGCATCAGAAAAGTCAAGAATATGTTAAACAGCCCTGTAGGTTGCAATGAGCAGTATTCAGTGAACATGCAGAAAACTACATCGTATATTTCATTTGCCCTGCATGCTAAGATAACAAACAACTTAGAGACAAGACATGATGGTTCACAATGGGCAGACAGACAGTGTGTGTGTGTGTGTGTGTGTGTGTGTGTGTGTGTGTGTGTGTGTGTGTGTGTGTGTGTGTGTGTGTGTTTTAATTAAACCCATTAAACAGATCCGCTACAAAAAATAAACTAAAATCCATTTATTCAAAATTGCTGATGTTGAATCATTAACATTCTATATTATACGACTAAATGCTAGTATCTACTTAATTATTTATATATTTTATTACATTTTATTATATCATCTGTGAAGAATGGTGTGTAATATTAAATAAATTATGCTCTTTGATGTACTGTACTAGTTAGCTGAAAGCTAACTGGGCATATGTTTGCTCCCACTGCAGATGGGATTTCATTGTGTATTTAGGTTACGGCAACGTCTGTTCATGAAGTCTATGTGATGTTAATGTACATATTGTAATGCAGGCTTTTTCAGGGGTGAGTGCAATATGACCTACAATATGGGTTAATTTTTTTTCCTGCATTATGCATTTTTAACCCCTATCATCATAGATTATCTGAGTTCACACTAAGTCGACTGTATTTGAAAAAACATGTTTCTCTTTCAATTTTGTTCCTCTGTTTATATTAATGGTGCCAGCCCAAGAAATGTAGATATTCAACTTCGATGTTTGTAAACTTCAATTTTTGTACGAATTCGAAAAGCTGAATTGATTGTATACTAAGCTAACCAGCTTCTGTCCTTTATTTATCTACAGATAGCGGGCAAGTTCACTGTCTTATTCATCTACCAATAAGCAAGTGCTTTATTTGTTTCCATAAAAGATCAAATAAACTATTTATTTAAACTGCATTGTGTTAATTATTTGTGATAACTCAACACGATCATAAAATAATTCAATGATATCTGATATTTGACATCACATCGTAGTATAGGCTACTGGCTATAGACCTGCAATCAACATACGGCGGGTAATTCTGTTTTTTCCGTTTGTCTTTTGTTTGTTTGGCGGACATGTGAAGAACTACATTCTGAATTTGACTTCATTAAACACACTATAGGTGATCACAAACCGATTGAACCAGATGCAATTCATTATGTGTCCCACTTCTTACCAGATGCTGGTTTCAAATGTGATATAAGACAAAGATTGAACCATTGTAGTGTGAACAATAATCTTTACAAAAAAAAGTGTTACTGTCATCAACAAGATAAGCCATCTTGTGGTTTGGTTGAACTCGATCTCTCCCTGGATTCAGCAATGCACATCCTCTTTGTCTGTGTCTGTGTCTGTGTGGTGCCCAGCCAAGCTGCAAGGAACTGGGCATCAATACCTCTGGCGTAAACACCGCCGGAGAACTTTAGCAGCAGGCCGAAACAAAACTACACGCTGTAGTCTGGTTTAGTCACCATGGTAACCATATTAATCCCAGCTACTGTCACTTTCCCTCCCTCCGTCTCTCATTCCCTTTCTTTCTCTCTCGCACAGTCGCACAAACCCATCATCCAATCTTGCTTCACAGGGGTTTAAAGGCTAGCTAAATTTCCCAGAGCCTCCTAACATGGCTGGCTGTTCCTCTCACAAACCAGGCCACCGGAGAATAACAAACCGTGGCTGCTGGAGCGGGCACAAGGCACGGGAAGACCGCGAGAGACACACGGAAAAGACAGAAAAAAAGGATGGGGTGGCAGTGGGAGAGGGAGAGGGCAAAGAGTGAAAGAGGAGAGCAGACTGAGAATGACAAGGAGACACGGAGGGAATGAAAGCTGCGTAGAATGGGGAACAAATTAGAGGTGAAGAGGCCCTAGTGAGTGAATGACACACACACACACACACACACACACACACACACACACACACACAGTGTATCTTCTGCAAGTGACAGCAGGTGTGGGGAGCAGGTGTTAAATATTAAAGCGACTCAGCAGAGAACCTGGGCAAATGGCCCCAATGATATGGGACATACCAGACACGGACACACAGTCAGGCAGCCATATACACATGCACGCACGCACGCACACACACACACACACACACACACACACACACACACACACACACACACACACACACACACACACGCACACACACACACACACACACACACAAAACACACACACACACAAAACACACACACAGACCGACCATGCAAATACGCAGACACCGCAGAAGAAGTGTAGCATCCCAGCACAGTGGTAGAGCAAAGCAGAAAGAACATACATGTTTAATTCACAACCTTCCCTTTCAGCATGTTCGTGTTCTAAAGCGACGCACTGTGACCCCCAACCCCCATCCTCCTATCCCCTACACACCAAGTCAAAAGATGAGATGAACAGGGTTGGCAGGGAATGAGTGAGTACATACATCGGGTTGAGGGGGTGAGGTAAAGCATTTCTTTTGTTTCCGTCCCAAAGCGGTCCCTCAGTAATGGAAGTAAAACACTCCAAACTAATCCTGTTCCTCTCCTGGGTTTGCACACATGCCCTTGCTTTCTCCCACCCATCAACCCCTGTGCTCCCCAAACGTGTCTCCCACTTTCTTGCAGCACACCATCCACCTTCCGCTAGATTATATGCGACACTGTTCCACACTGACATGCATTCTGAGTGGATGAAGAGGAGGTAGAGATTGGGAATGAGAGAGAGAGAGAGAGAGAGAGAGAGAGAGAGAGAGAGAGAGAGAGAGAGAGAGAGGGAGAGACAGAGATTGGACCGGTTGTGACATTGATCAATTTGTTTTCATTTGGGAAGCAAAAAAATTAGTTTGTCATAGAGAAAATTAATGATTATTTGATTTGTCAGTGCTGATTCGATCCATTCATCCCCGGCCAGAAGGTCCTCGTTACATTTAAAATTTAAAGCAGCAAACTTGTTTATGTGAGGGAGGGGGGAGGAGAGAGGGGGTTTGGGTGTTGTGTATGTATTGTATGTGTTTACTTATTCTGTTTTTTTTGTCCATATGTATAAAACCATAAAACCACTAAAATAAAAGTTTTTAAAAAAAGCATCAAACTTCTGCCTGCGGTTATCCATGCACAAGCCTATTATTTATTTAAATTCATTCATTGGTTTATGAATGTATTCCTAACACTTACATGTGTTACGTGTGTGTGTGTGTGTGTGTGTGTGTGTGTGTGTGTGTGTGTGTGTGTGTGTGTGTGTGTGTGTGTGTGTGTGTGTGTGTGTGTGTGTGTGTGTGTGTGTGTGTGTGTGTGTGTGTGTGTGTGTGTAATCCAAGGCCATTTGCACACCGACTGAGAGAGAAGGTTGTTTTTTTCCCACATTGAGTGTCCATGCTAAACATCTGTGAAAGCTGTTTATGAGGGTCTGGGGTCTACTTCATGTATGAATTGCAGTTTGGTCCACATCCCACAATGGCTGAGCCATATCCTGTAAAGTGGGGCTGGTGAGAGGTTTGTATTGGGAGGCAACAAAAGCATTCACTAATCTCTTTTTAAAATTTGGTGTGTGTATTAACTACAAATATAGAGATGTATTACCCTGTTCTTTCCTGATCTACACACAACAAAACAATAAAACATTGTGTTTGACCCAACTTGAAATTAACACATTTCTCTTCAATTGAAAAGCAGAAAGTAATATTCTCCTCTCTGGGTAAAAAAAACAAATTGTATCTGAGCTCAGGAGATATACTCTGTATAAACCCGATACAATCTTGACAAATAAAAACTGTCTGAGGGGCCATAGCAGGAAGTAACTAGTCTCCACAACCTTGTGTATTGCAGTTTGAGGGGATGTCTGAAAGGCCTGTCCCTGTTCTGATGTGTGATGTGGCCAGCTACCGATAAAAATGACAACCGGAGAAAGCCTTTTCCTTGAAATTTGACAGAAGCATGATGGCTAAGTTTGCATTTTGGCAGCTGCGCGCTGCTTTAGCACCAAGTACTTCACAGTTTCACTGCCCACCTCCATGTGTAACCATTATTTAAAAGCGCTTGCCAGCCTGCTAAAGTTTTTTTTTTAATGGATTTCCTTGGCACCAGCTTACTCCTTCTGTTTTCTGCTCTCCATCTAAAAACATGATATATGTAGATTGCTACTGGACTGAGGATAACCAAGGTAATGGGGTATGAGCCGCTTATTTTCCACTCCTATCTATAGAATTGATTGCGACATTAACAGAACGCATGTGAGTGTATGTGGAGACGGAGAGCACAAGTATCTGCACGCTCAAGCTGCAGAAAGCACAATATTGTTTGTTAGTCGACAGTAATCAGGCTGAATTGTTACTAGCCCACTGGGATTTCTTTCAATCCTCCAGATTACCACCACACCACTGACAGCAGGTATAAAAGCAACAGATGCACTGACAAGCTGTATTACATGGAGCCAGAATTTTTTCATAGCAAAATATGCCTGTTGGGCTTGCTCTTTTTTAAATGTAACTAGCCTATTCACACCATTTCCCCTTACATGTGTATTATATTCTGAAGTGACAGAGAGGAGCCATTATAGCTGAGGACAGGGCTAGACCAGGCCCGGTGTGATGAGATCACCCAGGGTGAGTGTCAAACAATATGTCAAACTCACTGAGTCCTCATCACCTCCATAATAAGGTGTAGCATGTTGCTATCGGGCCTGTAACCGGGGAAGATAGGAACACGCTACACCTTAGCACATCATCATGTTTTGTGCTGACGAGGTTCACTGATTAATCAATAATCCAATAAACAGAAACACCACAACAGTTATCGATTCTTCAATTCAGTCTATCAAGCACAAATGCTAAGACTCTGATGATGCTGATGAAACCTTCCAAATGTTAAGAAGGTATAATCGGTTTTATATCATTTCAAAATGTTATATTGTGGAGCATTTTTTTAATTTGAGATTGGTCAGTTTGGACAGCAGGTATAATATGATATGAAAACACACTTATATACCCAAAGAATAAATCATTTAAAAAGACACTGTAACGTTCTGGCAGGACTACAGCATTGTTAATAAATTAAATGGCTGATGTCAGATTATTAGTTTAGACAGAAGCAAGTCCACGGAAGTGTGTGTGTGTGTGTGTGTGTGTGTGTGTGTGTGTGTGTGTGTGTGTGTGTGTGTGTGTGTGTGTGTGTGTGTGTGTGTGTGTGTGTGTGTGTGTGTGCGTGTGTATAAATAATATTTTTCCACATTAGCTGCTTTATACATACAGTAGATACATCCAAATCAATCAGTCCCTCCAAATTTGCTAAACTTGTTTGGATTCGTGCACATTTCTTAATTTCAGTCAAAAGTAGTCCACCTTGCCTCTCAATTACAATCTATCATGTGTGAAGTATTCTTCTCAAAACAGTTTTCACCATCTGTAATGTCATTTTATAGCCAACTAGCAATTAACTGATGAATCAAAAACATATCGACAGATAATGAAAACAATCCGTATATTAGCTGCAGGCCTATAAATGACTGCCAAAAAAATGAAAATATTCAATTATGTGCACAGAGGTGCACAGAGGGAGGGAAATCATCAGTCTCATGCCTTGTTGTCCCCCAAAATTTTTCAACTATGTGATATGGCGTGTGCAGATAAATGAGGACTAAATGACCACACACATCAGAACTTTGCTTTTTCAATCATTTTCTGGCTCACTGAGCATCCATACCCGCCTGTCAGTCGGCTGCTTTTGCCCTTAATTTAAACCAGACAGGAGGACATTTATTTCATCTACAGGACAGGCCTGCAGGCATTGTTGTGTGGTGGGGATGAGGAGGCTGGTTAGTTACAGGCTACACACACCCACGCTCACACCTGGGAGCTGCCAAGAATGACCGCACTCTTGTACTTTTTTGCCACTGAGCAGTTCAATTAGAGCTGCTGGGGGTAAAGTGCCTCATTTAATGGCACATCAGCAGCAACAATTGGACACAATTTATTTATTTTCCCTCATCATTATACACACAGCAGGGGGATTCAAGCCAGTGACCTTCATGTAGCTCTCCCCCTAACATTCAAGCCAAGTCTCACTGTCTCTCCCATTTACCTTCTTTTTCCCCTTCTCTCTCTCTCTCACACACACACACACACACACACACACACACACACACACACACACACACACACACACACACACACACACACAACACACAGCATCCCCCATCAACAAGTACTTCAAAAGGCTGCTGTATTGCCGAAGTTATGGTTCCTGTGTTTAGGCTGCTGTGCCCTGCTGAGAGACTTAAAAGCTAAAGAACCAGTTGTGTTTTTATCAAAGCTCCTTCAGTCTGTCTGTCAGTCAGTGAGGTCTACAGAGTCAGTGCCACAGAGACAATTCAGAGATGTATACATCCCTGACTTTGCACTGCAATGCACAACACATCAAAATAAAGCATCTCTCTTTTCTTAAAAAAAACAAACAAACTAGGAATCAGTTTTTCTGCTATCCCTCTGAGCAATAAATGTGACTCCAGGATTTTTATTATATTATTATTATTTGTTTGGCTTTGCATAGCCCAGTTTTAAAGCAGAAATTACATAACTAAACAAAGCTTGATATGTTAGACAGAAATGACCTTTTAAAGAATCATGTACTGTATGTGGTTATGCAAAGACTTCCACTGAGCTTATGAGTAATATAGTTTGTAATATACACAATGTCATTTTTTTAAAGGCTAATTAATCATTTAAAAAAGAAAAAAAAAATGCTTTGGCGATACCAGACATCAATCCAGTGTGTTGGCTGTGTTTCTCCTCTGAACTTGAACAAACAAAAACTAATCAGACAGAGCAGCCCTGACGGCACCAACAAGCTTCAAAGTCTGTCATATTTTAATCCGCAACATGCTGACTACAACATCTTCAGACCCGTTATACATGATGTAAGAGAACCATGTTCAATTCTAGCTCGGGGAACCTCAAAATAGCCATTGCAATTCCATTTCAGAGGGCTTTAAGTAACTTAAAGGAAGCTAGATGTAACATTTATTGGTTGTGGTTTGACATCATTTCATATTAACTAAACACAAACCAATTAGCTTATGACATGCACAATATCTCTTAAACTTTACATATATCATCTTTATTTTGTGTGGTTTATGGAGTCATTTTTTCAATGCTGTAGCCAAGTGGATGATGTCGAATAGCAAGCTGCATTTCAGTTGGAGTGACTTTGTGAATACCAAGCCAATTAAACAAGTGTCTGGCCTAATTGCGAACGTGGCAGGACATCTGAAAAACGTGTAGGTTGAAATGCGTCATACGGCAGGATTACAACTCCATAATCTCCAAAATGTTGTGTCTTTCCCAAATAAGCAGGAGGAGGGTGTTTTATGTGTATGTGTGTGTGTGTGTGTGTGTGTGTGTGTGTGTGTGTGTGTGTGTGTGTGTGTGTGTGTGTGTGTGTGTGTGTGTGTGTGTGTGTGTGTGTGTGTGTGTGTGTGTGTGTGTGTGTGTGATTGTGTGTGTGTGATTTTGTGTATGTGTGTGTGTGAGTGCTTGCGTGCGTGCGTGCGTGTGTGTGTGTGTGCGTGCGTGCGTGTGCAGTCTCTCACCTTGTCAGCCATAATCATAGAGGAGCCTCCATGGACTCCCAAGACAGGTAGTTGGGTCTGAACGGAGAGGAAGTCAAGGATCTGGGCAATGGCCTCCTGGTCGGTGCCGTCTGCAAACACAAGGCCGTGGAGACGAGTGCGGGACAGGAGCTCGCACACCTTGGGACACAGGGAAACAAACTCAGGTGTCAAACGAGGCTCGAGTTGTGTGTGACGCACAGTGTGAGAGTCTGTATAATTAACATTGGCGACGTGTAATGGAAATTAATATAATAATCACAATATAACGATCATGTATATTTGTTATGTTGCCAGATGTCATTATGAATCTAAATCTAAATGCATGCAATCAAACAGTTCTATGTCACTGTGAAGGTTGTTATGGTCGAGATACTAGGTATTGAGTCAAAGATTGTGTCAAAGTATGTATAGTATATTATGAATTACTATGTTAATCCTGATAGATCTTGTGACGTATGCAATGTTTGTGTATTAATCCTGAATACTATATCTACTGAAGAGAGACTGCATCTCTTCAGTCATGACTATAGTCCCATTGTTGAATGGAGTTCCATGACTCTGCTTGCAATCAATACAAATATATCATTTACTGTACTTGAACATTGTGTCAACTGCTATGTAATTGCCGACTCTCATCTCAGCTAGACAAACTGGTATTTCATTGGCACGACAGCAGGTACGCAGCGTTTCTCACCTCTGTAATCACAGACTTTGGGTCAGTCTGGTTGATCCTCAGCACTACCACGGAGACATCGAGGGGATCTTCAGGGCTCCGAGGTGACCAAAGCTCCTGCTCGGACACGTAGCGCGTTTGGCCCATGATCACACCCACACTGAGTGCTGGAGGCTTCTGGCACGCCACAGGCACCGTCATCTGGGAGAGTAGGAGCAACATCCAGCCCACTACACCCATCATACCCTAAAAACACACACACAATCACAAAAAAATTAACCCACTGCCTTGTGAAGAAGCTGTGGCTATTTGTGAAACACACTCATACAATGACAATGTTGAATTGATTTTACAAAGCTCATGAACTAAAACTGTGACAATATTTCTTCAACTTGACACTTTTTCTGCCTGCTAACAGCAGTAGTCCAAGTAGCATTGGCGTTGGTATATTGGCAGTTCGGTTACTCTTCCAAATGTGCCAAAGTGTCCTTGAGAAAGACACTTAACCCCAAATTGTTCCTGATGGTCACACCAGCAGCAGCTGTCATAGGTCTGTGTGTGTGTGTGTGTGTGTGTGTGTGTGTGTGTGTGTGTGTGTGTGTGTGTGTGTGTGTGTGTGTGTGTGTGTGTGTGTGTGTGTGTGTGTGTGTGTTTGAATGAGAGGCAAATTATAAAGCGCTTTGGATAAAAGCGCTACATAAATGCAGCCATTTTCCTTTTTACCATGTTGTCAGGTGGTTATATGTTCGCAACCTGTCAAGGCAAAAAATCCTGATACAGTATGTCCTTATTTTATGAGCTGCTTAGATCTTAGAATTTATTTCCAGATAAGGTGTTTTACATGTTACAAAAACTGAAACTCCTCATCATCTCCATTGATCTAAAATATTAGTACTAGTATGGTATTTTATATTTCATATTTTTGTTACTATGTCAAAATATTCATATTTGACTTGTGTCCCAAAAAACAAGAAATAACTGCAGCTTCTTGGCTTTCTTGCAGTCTTTGCTTGTTTGAAAGAAATTAAGTCACACCTTGCGAAACTAGTTAAAAAACGACTTTATTGCGTTGTGGACGGAATACATATGAAACCATCAGGATTTGAGACTCATGTGTATTCAGGAAATGTCTTCAAAAACGTAGTAAGTGCTGTGAAACTATCCTCAGGGTCTCAAAGATTGGCATGCATTTATCTTTGATAAAAACAGTGTGACTCAGATACAATATGTGACTTGAATCTAATTATTAGTCAAAGTCTCAAGTGCCAAACCAAAGATGACATGATAGGCACAAACTCCAGCTGGGAGTTTCCTGTCCTCTTTCTATCTTCTGCTATTAAAACATCACTTCATTCAGTTGTCAAGAGGGCGACCATTAGGAGACCAGGGTTAAACCTAACATTATTTGTGATAAAGAGCTAATCAGGCTTCATCATACTTCCTGAATCTGTCTTTCCCTGTCTGCCTTTATTTGCACATAATCTTTGCCTGTGGGCAATGCTTAAAGCAAAGTTGCAGCTATTATTGGATAAAATAACTCCCGAAACAGATGTAATCGGATTCTACCACAGTGGCGGGGGTATAAAGGGGAAGCATTCCACATCGCTTAAGGCACACAAGTGTCTGCATCAATCAATACCTTTCACTGCCATTTATTTCAAATCTAATAACTTAACCGAGTTCCAGTCAAATACAGAGGGGTTTGAGTTCCTGTTCCTGGCTCAGCTTAGACTGTGTTACCTTCCCCTGTAATGTGTGCAGATCTAAGAGAAGCAGATGAGTGGAGGAAATGCAGTGTGAAATGCCTTGGGCTGAATGAAAGCTAATGAAACCACGATGCGAACGCTACATCGGATCTCAGCCAATTTCTTACACCACCACAGTCCAGCAGAGCTGAAAAAGACCCCCGGGAGGAAACATCGCGTCCCACAACATGAACCTACTGTCTTCATCCTCCACTCCAGTCGTTTTCTAACTTTGCATCCCTGGCATAATAATCATCGTTATCTATTCATTTTCCTATAGTGTATTTCATTTTTTTTCTCTTTCTCTAATTCTGCCAATCTGTCTTCTCGTCTGGGTGAGTGTATGTAACTGATCCATGTCATCTCACACCCGGTCTAATCAGGCCAGTTATTCAAGTCAGTACTTCCCTGGCCTGCTCTCTCTGCCCTGGTGCCCACAGACTAGCCTGCAGCTCCAGCAGCACTTAGCATACGCCGCTAAATCACACACCGCTACACTCCTGTCCCAGGGAATTAGTGTCAGTGCTAAGGGGTTTAGATTACACTAACTTTCCCTGGAGTTAGCATCAGAGCTAACATAACAAGGAGAATTGTTTAGCCTGAGATCCAAAATGGTCATCGAAGCTGGAGAACTTTGGGTCACTGACTGTATTATACAGGAATTGCATTTGAGCTTGAAGTTCTATCATGAAGTGTTCCAAAACTAAACTGCATCTATGCATATATTTCCACAGAACACATCTTAATAATGCAACACATTTTTTATGGAAAATGCTCTTCCCTTTACCTCTTTTTAAAAATAGATTTACTGCAATAAAAAAACTAAAAGGAGCTTTGTCTGTCCAAGTTTTTCCAACACATTTCCTAAATTGTACAAATGTGCCTGTCAGCAGCATATAAGTCGTGTCCAGAGACGTTTAAAATTTTGGACTAAGGTTAATTTAGATTTATGAAAATGTTATCTATCTTTTGGAAACAACACACCCGGTGTTCAAATGGGATGGGAGCTGGCATTCAGAAGCCCTCTAGCTGATTCAGTGACAATGAATCAGAGGACGTCTTTGTGCACGGTGTAATACAACCCCGAGTGATTTTCTATGGATATAAGCACATTTTTTGGTTCAACAATGTTAGCCTTAACTCCTATTAAATAAATCTCATGTGGGTGTAATTGCTTAAATCTATCAGTTCACGATTTCATCCTTTCTTTCATCGCCAATGAAGCAGCGCCACAGTGTCTCTAGATGACAAGACAAATTAGGCTTGTGTTTAAATGGGCCTTGTTTCCCCATCCAATATATCTTAAAATGATAATCCACCCAAAACACGGCGTCTGAAGAGCAAAAACTAAACTTCGATGTGCCTGAAATGGGGATGAAAAGGGCTGAACATACTCAAATTACTATTAACAAACTTAACTCAGTTTCCATGATTAACATTTTTGTCAAGGTATGGCTAAATTCAAATTTGCTTAAAGGTTACAATGTGAGCAATCCATCATGCAAAGCCTAATATGTTTGTGAGGTGTTGTAGAAAAATATACTACTTTTCTGTGATTGCTACCTCTGACCACTAGATCCTGCTGAGTCTAGTCTTAATGTTTATTAAAATGTATCTATTTTGTTATCGTATTTCATTTTTGACTCTTATTATCTGCTATTTTCCTTGAAACAATCTCGCATAATTGAATGATGTAAAGTGCAATGTGAAAGCTGAACATTGAATTATACAATGAGGTCTTTGGACGATTGTGGAACTTAAAAAATAAATCTTAAAAGTTTGATTAACAATAAATGAAACTGGAGTGGGGACCCCTCTTGTGTGTATATATATTATATATAGACCCTTCAGTAACGAACGAGGATGGCAATCTTTAGCGTCGCCCTTCATGATGCTATGATCACGCTGTGGTGCCCTTGCCTCAACCAGGATGTTAGTGTAGTAGCCGAGAAAATGTTTTGTTGAACCAGAAAACATTTGGCCACAGAGCATGTACAAATCGACACTCCTAAAAATAGTTCTTGTATAATTAACATGTGCTTAAGGGAAGGTTTCTTGAACAAGAGAAAAGGTGTAACTTCACATCAACATCAAATCTGCAAACTTTTGCCCATTGCATTGTCTTAGATAACAGTTGGCTGTTAGCTCCATGACAGGGTTTGAATAATTAACTTTGTCATATCATGATTTCTTTTGTGAGCTCTGGCCAAGCCCCTGCAGTAACATACCATAGCAGCTGCCACTAAAATATGTCTTGCCAGTGTTTCTTCTCTTGCTGGTATAAAAATCAACTATCAAATGTATATATTTGGTTTGTTAATCCCCATTGTACACAGTTCTAAGCTCAGTGTCAGGGCCAGATTTATGTACATATTTGTGCTTGCAATTTGCATTAAATCAGCGTCTGATTTACTAAGGCAGTAGCTAATTAGCTGTAACTGGGACTGTCTTTTAGTAGCATTCTGCATATAAACAAGATCTCCAAAGATTCTGAGGTGAAAAGGAGTTGCAGTGAGGTAAGACAGTAACTCAAGCCAAGACAAAGAAAATAAATGTGGTGATGCTGAAATTATGTTTCCCGTCAAATGAAACTTTAACCCGTTGCTGAGAGCCTGAACAAACTCTGTTTGAAGTTTAAACACTTATAAAATGCAACATTCATTAAAAATAAATGTCACTCAGGTCAATAGTTCAATCCCCAAAATGCATTTGCTCAAAAGATGTTAAGGTCAAGTTCAGGTTAAATGAACAGAAAGCCCCAAACTCTCCATTCCATCTTTGTTTATTGCAAAAACAAAAAAAGTGCTATATTGCATTTCTCTATTATTACTGCACTACTTTTCCTTCTAAGAAGCTGTCACTCTCATTTTTAAATAATTCACTGGAGCTCTCCTACACACGTTTCTGCTGTCATAGGGATTTTTGCAGGATGCAAGCTTATTATTAATGGTCTTTCCCAGCACAACCTTCTTCTAATATACCTTTTCAAATATGCGACTGTGTTGCAGAGTCAAAGACTTTCCTTAGAAACCCGGCCCCTTGAATATTGGCTGAGCCCTAATAAATGTAGCAGAATGTGCAGTCAGCCACGTTTATCAAATCACCCCCGTTATGTGTGCAATCGTTCTTCAAACACTAAATGTATTTGCATGAAGAAGAGAGGCACACTTCACTGATCGCACGCTACGGTAGGTCTCTGACGACAGGCAACTGCACTTTCAGACTGGTGCACCTGATGATAAATAGAATGCACGTCAAATGAGTTTCATGTTTTGAAGTTGCTAAACAATGTAAAGACATTGACAAGAGCAGCAAGCAGGCATTAAAATACATGATTGATGCTTATACAAATGCATCATCTGCAATCTTACTCTATTTAGAGGAAGGGAATATAGAAATGGTTAAAAAAAAATCTCCTGCCGATGCATGTATTATTTGAATAATTTAATAATACATTCAGATATTATATAATCTAAGCTATAATTGAGAGAGTTTAGGGTAGAGAGAGCATTAAGAAAAGAAATAAAGAGAAGTTTAAGAGGAAACGTGTCTCTTGTCAGAGTAAGCCAACTATCTTTATTATTTCTTTGTTTTATTTGGCTTCATTAGTTACTCTGAAAAGCTCGCCAAGTTCATCACATTACCTGGAAGTCTGAGCCAAGTTGTCTCTAAGGTGGGTAAAAGGATTTAAGCACATTGCAGATGGTGGTGTGTTGTCTTAGAGGATATATTGGCAAATGCTTTAAAAGGTGTGTGTGGGGGGGGGGGGGGGGAGTCTTGCATTGCTTTGCTTTACTTGAACCTTTTTAAAGTAGCAGTACATTTTTTTAAATAAATTTTTTCAAGCACTTTTACCTTTTATAGATAGATTGTTAGGGAGAGAGGAAACTTGGGATGAGAGGGGAGAAATGACCTGCAACAAAGGTCGTTGTCTGGAATCAGATGCTGTGGCAGAAAAAAGTAGTGAAAAGCCATCATTAAGGCATAGCTTAGATGCTAGTATGGAGTACTGTGGTGAGGGTGAAATACTAATGTGTGACCGATGAGAGCAGAGCTGCACAGATTCAGTTACATCCTGGGAATGCAATAGTGGATGCTGCCTGCATTGAGCACGTCAGTAACGGTAAACAGGTGAACCGTGACATCCCCTTTCATCAAAGTTAAGAAGAAGAACATTGAAAGTCAGGCGGGGATTAGGGGACATTTAGGAATTTCTTAAGGGATAACAATATTTATTGGACGGTGAAAAATAAAAATAAACTAGAACTGCAAGCAGTTATTAGGGGGCCAAGCCTTCCGGCGCAACTCGGGACCCGAGCATTGTCGTACACAGCGCAAGATGGAGCAGACTTCAGTGAATATGTGGATATAGAGTTTTTGAATGTGGGATGTTCGGTGTTGGAGTTATATAGTTATTACTGTTCTCACAAGATATAAACTTGTTATGGTGTTGGCGCCGCCTTACGGATGAATTTCGCGAAACTGAAGAGAGCATAAATACATGTTCTGTGCAAAGTTTGGCGTCAATTGTGCAAAAAATGTGGGAGGAGTAGCGAAAAGTCCGTTTTTCAGTTTTTGCAATTTTGCGAAACATCGTTCCATACGCAAATGGCCTATACCAAAAGATGCAGCTCACTCCTGTGAATATGTGGATATAACGTTTTTGACTGTGGGAGGTTCGGTGTGGGAGTTATAGCCCCAAACGCGTTTTCCTTGGTGTAGCGCCACCTAGTGGCCGGCATGTCTGAATTCTTTTGTCTGCGTACACGGCCCGGACCTGGATCTAGTCATGCAATTGGCATGTCTGCACCCTTTACGGTTTGGGCTGTGGACACACTTTTAGGTGACTACAAATAATAACAATCCTTACAAAAACAATAGGGTTCCCTGCCCAGCAGGGCTTGGGAACTGCGTTGCTCTGCAAAACGCGGTCTCAGCTCCTGCTCGGGCTTGGCCCCCTAATAAAATAAATACAGGTACATGAATGCTGCAAGAAGGCAACGTTTCTTCACAAAAAAAATCAATTCTGAGATGTTTGTTAAACATATAATAATAAAACTGCATGGTACTTATATTGCACTGTTCAGAAGACCTACAGTATACTGTATATCCATATTTATCGTATATAATTCTTTGGGAATAAGATGTTTACACTGTGTGTTTAATGTGTCACACACACACACACACACACACACACACACACACACACACACACACACACACAGTACAGCTATGTTTAATGGGTTGTAATAATGTCAGTGATACTGCCAATGATACTGACAGCTTAAGATTCATCCAGCTATCATTTTCCATTTAATCACTTTTAACTGACAGAAATTAGATTAAAAAATTCACTGCAAGCATTGCAATTGGGGACGACATACTCTTGTACGGAGCAGTTATTGCTCTTATGCTGGAATTGTCAGCATCAGATATAATTATCGTGTGACCGTTTGTATCAAGTGATGATGACATTTGTTTAACTTCAAGCAATAATTTGCCTTTTCTTCTTTAGGAAATTGCTTTTTTGTATGTACATTTTAGTGTATTTTTTCCAGATTTACAAAAATAAATTTTGGTCATTACAAGTTGTATTATAAATCTTACAGCTTCATTATACAACATGTTGACTCCAAGATTACGGCAATTTACGTGGTGGTGATGATGATGAAAAGTCTGAGGTTGGTGGTTTTATTATCTGTCATGTAGGGATCAGCTTTACCGTCCTACGCCTCTGACCATCACCCCCGTGGAGTGCCACATGGTAATGTCACGGGCCTCCTACTTTTTCTTTTTCGCTTCATACTGCGTTAATTAAACGAAAATAACCTACTAAAGTTCTTCTTATATGCGGCTGATAGAGTTACTTACTTACATAGTGCTTTTTCCCCAAAGCGCTTTACATTGTTTGCCTGTCAATCACCCATTCACACACAAATACTGATGGCAGCAAGCTCCCACGCAGGGTGCAGGCTAACCATCGGGAGCCATTGGTGTTCAGTGTAAGACGACTGATCTACCTGCTTAGCCACACCTGCCAATGATGTAGAATAATGATCTGGATGTTGGACAATAGGACTAAATCTATATTGTTTATATTGCATATCCGGCTCAGGAAGGACAATGACTTGGAATCAGTGATGGAAGAGCCATAATAGCAATGATACTAATGAATAGTAGGTTGTTTAGAGATGAAAAATGGTTAGGTTTGTGCTTAATGATGGTTGTTTCTGCCAGCGGGAGAATCGGTTGACCAATATGAGCTATGTAGGCAAGATTAGGAATGGGAATGTTAACGTCCTACATATCTAGATAGCTTGCTACCTTCATAAAAAATAACAACTCATGAAATAACTGTCAGGAAATCACTAGCAGTGTTTGGCTTTAACCAATTCACTGAACCATGCTCATGGCAGCTGAAGTAATGCATTAATGTTGCTTGTTACTTTACTTTTATGACTCAGAACAGCTATGTCATATAATTATTTGAACATCTACAAATATTTCTCAATGTCTGCAATAAAAGCCTGTGTCCATCTAAATGCAGGTTGTTGAACTGTGTGAGCACCAGGGACAATTCAAACCCAGGACTTCATTGTCTATGCCTGACAAATATTGACTGTTATTTGAATGGCTCCCTGCACTCTAACATGTTCTCCAATATCGTACTAGAACAAGTTACACATTTTATGTTTAATTTTAAGGCACAACAACAGTGCACTTTGGACTATGGAAATGCTCTTAGTAACGGACCAACAACATAGCCCATATATTCTTAAACATAACACTAATGCTCTTTTAACTCTTCTACTATTACTAAAATAAAAATTTTGATATCGGTATTCCGCCTGAATAATCTTATTACAGGTGCACTTTCACAACGTATACTTAAATATGGCTTTTCTGACCTGGGAGGAGAACCAGGATCTATATTTTCCAGAGATTGCTCTGCATTTACCAGTGCATAGCCAGTATCATTATCCACCGACCCAGGCATTTAATTGCAAAACACAAATGTTTGTTGTCTTGATGCGATAGCAGAATATGTCGGAAAGGTCTTGTTTGAAGTATAACATTTGTTATTTGTTCAACATTGATGTCAGTTCCAAGTGATTTCCTGCTTGTCCTCGATAAAACGGCCTGCCTGCTAGACACAGTCTTTTAACAGCCCAACAGCCTTTTTCCACATCAAAATTTCAGCATTGCAGAGAAATGTGTGTACATGTGTTAGGGGCACACACTTTTGGCCAATTCCATCCCTTTTTTGCATGCTTGTGATTTGTGCCGAACCAGAGGGACAGAAAATGTCTGGGAGAGCTCTGCCATTCATATTTCATCAGTAATAACTAGGCATAAACAAGGACAATGCTACACCAGGAAGGACACATTCCCTCACTCATGTGGGGACTGCATTGTGTGGTATTTGTAACTGTGTTTAGTATGTATGTCTGTGTTTGACATTGAGGGTATTTGGGTTTTAGTGCGACAGGATGTGAATCAAGAGAGAGGCACAACCCCTGTGGATATGGAGGTGACCAAAAGCTAAGAAAGGGGCAAGAAAAGGGAAGACAGGACATGAAAATAAAGTTGCTAAGGTGGGGAGGTGTGAAGTCCTTTAGGCGCAATAGTGCTGACCTTGGAGAGATGGAGAGAGGCAACATTGTGATGGAGCTTGATAACTGCCATTATATTATACATTAAAATGTGATGATTAATTATGAAGCCTTAGGTGTGAATGTTTATGTAATGTTTAAAATATAAAAACAAACCAAACATAGGGCTATCAGATCATTCTTTGCACAAGTTGTTTGCAAAACAAACTTTTGCATTAAAATTGTATTCATGATGTTAAAAAAAACTGTAAAAACGGCATGGTTTCAGACTATTATAAGCTGGGACAACACTGTCCTTGTGGATGTGATTTTTTTCTAGCTTTCAATTATTGAAAGGACCTGAAACATTCAAATGAAACAAGACGGTTGTAGACAATCATTGGTTAGCCAATCTGATGTAATCACGTAAACAATTCTCCTTTAAATTTTTAACCAAAAAATGAATTTGCCCTGAATTTAATGCATGTCAAGTGCCCCACTCTCATGGAAAATCTATTATTGATGAAAATTAAGATATTTATTAATCCATCAAATTTCTTCTATTGCCGTAATAAATCGTGGAAATAAAAGTACTGGTTTGACATTTTACAAGAAAGATGGAAGCAGAATGGCAAACTGAATTAATATATGATCCTTTGAGCTGGTACTATCTTTATATGATGTCATACTTGCAAGATATAAGGCCTTTGCATATTGGCCTACTTTAAAATGATTGTGGAATGTGGAATTTTACAATGATGACATTGATAGCTATTGTTCTATATTAATAATCCTGGAAACGTAATTATGGATCCAATTATATGACTAATCTACTAAAATGAATAACTGTTAAATACTTAAACACATTAACGGTGTGACGATAACGATAAAAAATCTAATATTGCCATATTGCTGTTCAATGATTTTCACTATTGGCCTGTTAAAATAAGGACATCGAAAAGGGATATATAACATTCTGGAATCATTTTAGAAGACATTAGACAAATTGATACTACCTCAAGGTATATACTGTATATATTAACATTGTCCATTCCTTCCTCACAGAGAAGGGGAAAATAGTTTTTTTTTTAAATCCAACAATTAATAATTAGGTTATCAGCCGGATCCCACCATTTTAATATGCAGCAGAATGTACTTGTGAAACTGATACGAAAACACATTAGGGGAGTTGCGACTGAGAAGTGGGGGCGAGTGTTCCTCCTCTTGCTCACAATGGTCATTAATTAAGACTTCAACTCTAATATACCTAATTTGAAATGATGAAGCCTGAGACCTGAAAACACTCAATCATTATTCCCATATAAGATATCACCATGTTGTATCTCCTTCCAGAACGTCTTTGTCATTTTTCAATAGATCCATTAAGTATCATTAACTCTAAATATACCTGATGAAAAAAAAAACATCACCTAAAGATAAAAGCAGCAATTTTACTGATTCAATGCCTGCGATATTATACTATACAGTATAATCATTGGGGTGAGAGCATACATTATATGGGAGCTTCTAAAAAGCCTCCAACATACTTGATTTATCATTGTTCATACATCTCTGGGCAGCAGTGTCTGGTTACGATTTTTGATGTGCTGCTCAGTGCTGTTAAAAACTGCACTTGGCAGGAGCAGACAGAGGCTTCAAATATTCCCAAATCACCAGATGCCCCGACAGCACCTGTCTCCTGCATGGAAGAGCAGCATTATACCAGGAGTAATATATTTTGTATGATTTGCTGATGTTATGGGAATATTCTTGGCCTCTTCATCTTGCTACCTGGCGGAGTTCTCAACAAGATCATCATGTTGGGAAAAAAATGAAAAATGAATGTGAACTGACTACACACTGACGCACTACATTTTGGAGTGATGGAGCTCCCATTCATGTGAAAATCAAGTGGTGTTTATTTGATGATGCCTTGTAAAACATATACATTAATGGGAAGATAAATCTTATTTCCTTTACTGTCAATTTGTTTTTCACAGTGTAATCGTTTAATATACTCTATTACGGGCTTTTATTGATATGGAAATGGAATGCGACTAAGCAAACAACTTTTTTTCTTAATTTGTTTGCACTTGGTGCTCTAGGATGTGAGTATAAATATCTAGTGAAGTACCACTGTGCATCACTTAACTCTAGACATCGACTTACAAAATGCAATTACCATTGAACAGATTTACCGGTTGATCTACACATTTTTAATTAAAGTAAAAAGCTTTTTCTATAGTACTTTCAAATCACAGTTACACTGTGGTTTACAAACAGATTAATAAAACAAAAAAAAACATTCAATAGTAGAATCGATAAAAGCAGAGACTGTGGAAGTCTCCTAGGTGCTGTGTACAAATTGGAAGTAAGAGGTAGACCCTCGAGTGAGACAAGAACAGCAGTTTAAATGGGAGAGAATAAAGCATGGACAACTTTTCCATATCAATAATGGATAAAACTGCTTGATTTTAAAAACATGGAATAAACAATGGAACATGGAAGAAACTATGTCAAACTACTCTTGAACAACACTTTCCAAAATGTTTTTTTTTATATTTGAAACTTTCTGTCTGAACTTGCCCATGTCCTTCTGCTGTAGATATGCCCTTGGCCTTGGGTATTCATCTTTGTAGGCTCATAACCTATTTGCATTTACACCATCAAAATATTTTATTTGAAGCCCATTTTGCATTAAGCAGGAAAACCGCTCTCCTATAAGTGGCATGACAGTGATTGAGAGTGACAGGCTGACAGAAAGCTGTGACACCGACATAAAAGAGCCACAGATGAACTGTATGGCAGCAGACCTTCGCTTGATAGCCGTATGTCTAAAACTGTAAACACATACAGTATACTGTTCGTCTTACACATCTTTGCCCACTGAACAAGACAGAAAAAAGGACCTTAACAGTTTAAATGGCTTACAAAGGGATCAGCAAGGCCCCACTTACACCTGGTATTGATCATCTAGATGACTCACAAAGTGTAAATGCACATAGAGTGAATGGTAGAAGTGGGACTGGCTTTTGTTGTGACTGGACCTATAAGCCAGGTGTCAATTCAATCTATACAGTTAAACCACACTCGAAAGAAAGAAATCATCCTGACAACTTCAAAGTTCACCTAACTCTCTTACTATCTCAAGCTAATCTGGCTTTGAATGCAAAAGATGACCTCTTCCTATGTGGCGAATGGGAAAAAGTAGAACCCACAGCAGTTTTGCTTCCGTTAACCGGGAACACAGCAGGTTTGTATAATGCATTAAAACGATGACTAAAAGGTTTTCCAGCATTAGAAGCACCCTCAATTGACTCTTTGTATGATCAGTGTTTAAACCATTTGGTCCAATTACATTTGGAATTTGTCTAAAAGCCGTATCATTAGCAGGAAGCCAGCCAGAAGTCCTTAACGCTTATACTCTCTCAGCCTGCTTGACACGAGTCTGGTGCACATGCTCAGTGAGCCCAAAAACAAGGAAGTGTGAGGAAGACCGCGGCTTTTCAATATCCAAGCAACCTGCAACTGGAGGGAAACTTTTACTGGAGTGAATGTGCCACAGATTCAAGAGTGCACAGAAGAGCTGCAGCTGGAACCTGGAAATCTGTGCGAGCAACAACATATTTGATCTTAAGCAAACAGTTTGAGCAGAAGCTGAGTAAATCTGAGTATTTGAGTTCGAGGGCAGAGTTTGAGGGAGAGGATTAAATTCAAATCAAAATCCCATCGTTTTGTATAAAGACAGGAAAATAACTCCATAAAGCATGTGCTCATGAACAAAACAAGTGCTACTCTTTTTTAGCCTATACGCCTTTATAAACCTAACCCCCTACACTTGACAGTTGTAAAATAAAATGTATAATACATTTATATTTATATAACTCTCATTCCAAAAATTCAACAAGTTTATTAAAAAAAGAGAATATTCCATTAAATATGAATTTGAGGAACTTCTATTTTCAGTGGGAAACTTATTATGGGGAAGATAATGAAGCTTTTTTACTTGACTGACGATATTCCTTATGGACTTAACATCAGTGGCACAGTTAGTACTGAGCACACAGCTCCAGACTCTCTTTTCGTAATGTAGCTGCAGGCGTATCAAGAGAATTAGAACAACTATTATTTTATACAAGACTTTTTGGTAACAGAATGATGGCGCTGCAGTGGAATATGATTGCGCGGGCTCCATAGTTGTTCAGAGAGAGCCCTGCTGTGCATTATCTCGTCTGGTATAATAAGGTCTGATTTATCTCATGCTGACATCTTGAGCGAATTGTGCCTCAATATTAGTAATGCAGGACATCGAAGGGTAACTTTCTCTCATGGAGTCAGTGAGGAGGCACTAACAACAATCCCTGCTGGAGACAGATCAAGTGGAGAATGGTACGGATACATTTATGTGTCTGATCTGTTCCTCCTAACCATGTGAAACTGAATCAAATTGGATTCAAAGTGCTAAAGAATGTCTAAACTAGGAAAGCCTTATAAATCAGACCGAACCGAAATCTTCTGGTCTCTGTAAAAGCATAACATTGGGATATGGATTTTCGATGTTAAGTTGGCCAAAATCACAGGGTCAGGATGGCCTCACTTAGACTCCTCTTAAGCCTCTTTTTTGAGCTTGGAAACAGACTGACAAAGTGGAAAAGGCATCATTTAAGGTAACAACTATACGCATCCTAGGAAGCAGGTAATGTTCTCTCACAGCCACACGTTGAGCTTGATACTAATCGAGCTAATTCAAAAGCACACTATTCAAATAGACTCAGTGGGGGGTTTTACGATCCGAAATGAAACATCCACCAACTTGAAAGCATTACGCTCTCAGATGAAAGATGCATGCTGGCATCAAAGGAGAGCACATCTGTGTGCATCTTTATTTGAACAATGACCAGTTGCTGTCATTGTAGAGGTTGTTTTGTTTACCTCTATATAGGCTAAGGAACGCAGAGAATTAAAAGAAGCACTTATCCATGTTTGTGTGAATAATGTCTCCAATCCCTGCAGTATAAGTAACATTAATGGCAATGCTTGTTGTGATGAAACGATTATCACCAAACTCTGCACTTCCTCTCTCAGCTCCGTGGAGTGTTTTTGCGACTATTCTCTGCTCTCATCAGCCTTGTTCCCAGCTGCAATAGCTCTGTTTTAAGCTCAGTGAAACCCAATGTGTGCTACCTGACCGGCGGCAGGCAACAGTTAGATGATGCTTGGTGGAGCATTTTGCAGCAAAAAGCCCAGATATATTACACTCAGGGGTATGTGTAGACCACAGCAGCTAAAGAGAGAGAATATTGGAGCATACATTAATTGGGTAGCTAGAGGCACATCTCAAAATAAATGCATATGTTGCTGCAGGTCTGCCGGATGTGTAAATAATCAGCTGTTGGCTATCAAGTTTGCCCCATCAAATACTGTATATATAGTGTGAACATATATGTCAATGTTGTGTTGACTGCTGTGTCACATGGTCGAACAATTCATTTAATGAAGCTTTAAGAATGCTTATTCTGCATTGATAGTTAACCTAGTTGTTATTAGTAAAGTAGTTGTTATTAGTGAAGAGAGAAGTAATTTGGTTCTCAATCTAACAAAGGAAATAACTTAACAGTATTATTACGGCATTATCTTACATCTTCACATATATTTCTGTTGGATCTTTCCAACAAATAAGACAGCTCTCACTTTCGACTGTTAAAATAACTGTTAAATGTAGGACATGTTACATTTTGGTCAATCGTGAGGTCTCACTGCTCCCAATGCAAACATTCAAAAAAGTCCTACATTACTAAACATCCCTCTCACATCTGTTAAGCAAATAATAAGGACAAGATGAAAGTGGTATTAAATAATATTTCTATTTAAATTGTGTCCTTGTCAATGTGTCACTAAATGGTAGACATAATCCAATACCTTGCATTATTGTATTTAATCGGTATAGTATGTTTTTCATGTCCATTGCTGTGTTTACTAGTCTGTATTTCTTTTTTTCCGCTTGCATTGTGTGTGAAGCACTTCGTTACTATTTTTTAGAAAGTGCTTTATAAATAAAGCTTTACCTACTTACGTTACAAAAAAATCTGTTAATTAAGATAAACGGGTATAACATAATGACCTTTTAACAACACCCATGTAAAGATTACAGTTCAAAACAGTATCTTCATCGACAATCCAGCTGATCCATCTGTCTGCAAGAGAGGCACTTGGGAAACAAGACATTAGAATAGAAAAATAAATGCTGCTATAAGTGAATCCTCAAGACGTATGGGCCCATTTCTTGGTTACAGCTGCTTGCCATGTCCCTAAATCCACCCAGTTACCAGCTCTCAAGTCAGATCAAGATTATTCTGGTCTTCACTCTTAAGCATTAAAACCATCTGCCTTTAGGACATAGGATTTACAGATACGAGATTTAGGCTTGATTAAAAAGTAGGATCTGATTTCAGACTCCAAGCCAGAGCAAGGGCAATTATCATTTTTCAAAAAGTGCCCAATTTTCAGATTTGTTCCAATCCGATTTAAATAAAGTTGTGAAAAGTCAGGCTGGATCTGGATAAGAATGATATGCAATCTAGAGCAGATGGAAACACTTAAAAAAACATTAGGATTCACAGATGCAGGTGTGCACTAGCTTTAAACATTGAGCCAGAGGCTCTTTGAAAGTCAAAGTGCTGACCAAGGCCGTGTTAGTGCAAGCCGGCTGCAACCACCACTCAGTACATACCAAGCCCCAATCACAGCGAGTTCTACCAGCATCCAAAGCGGAAGTGACAAAAATAGCAGTTCACCGAGTGGCCACTAAGGCAGGTTTCAAAACAGAACAATTTCTCATTGACTCCCATGTTAAATATGCTGTTTTCACAGCATCATTAAACCTATTTAAGGCCTGGTACAAAAAAACATTCTAGTCTGTATGTTTAGGTCATATCTCCATGACAACACTGAGGGGGGTGAATTTTGTTTCTAGCAGGCTAGTTTTTATTCTATTGGAGGTTAAAATGTATGAATAATTAGGACAGCTAGCTGCCTGTCAGCTAGATGGGCGTATTTCCCCCGACCCAACGTAACATCAATGCCCTTTTGAGTTAAAATCGGACAAGATGGCGACGCGCATAGGCCAGGATTGGATGCAGTTGGAATAACTGAGGTCAGCCCGGATTCTACATCCATTTTATATACCATCTATGGTACATATCGATGTGTTTCATTTCCAGATTTCTTTTCTTTTTTTTTTGTACAGTTTTTTTCTTTTTATCTTAGTTAGGCCTATAATTAAATGTGTTCTACAAATGTATAGCTATGAGTTTCAGTGGTGAATAAATGCATTATTTTTAATCTGGAGCAGTTTCATTCCATGTGTAGAAACAGAAGATTTTACAATATACAAATAATGTAAAACACATCAATACTAACCCTTCAG
The DNA here is from genome assembly GCF_949987685.1 of Ammodytes marinus. Classification (NCBI taxonomy): domain Eukaryota; kingdom Metazoa; phylum Chordata; class Actinopteri; order Uranoscopiformes; family Ammodytidae; genus Ammodytes; species Ammodytes marinus. The sequence goes on along the minus strand of NC_137235.1, from coordinate 8,387,964 downwards.
GGTCAAAATGTGCAGATGAAGAGCAACAACACAAAAAACACCAAATGCTGCTGAAATTCATTCTAAAAATACCAGTCCAGAACCATGTGTTAGTCAAACCCTACTTAATATCACAATGGCTCACTAGCTCATTAAATGAGACCACATACTGTGTTTTGATTAAATGATTAAACAGTGAACGTTTTAAGAGGCTTCTGGGTTATTAACTTGTGCCTGAGACTGCACTATCACACACATCAATATACAGAAGACCGGCGGGAGACAAATGACTCATTATCATATGTCACTCAGTCCTTTGTCACTGGTAATTGCTAGCAACAGGAATATGAAAACACTAATTTTCCTCCTCTTGAGGGCTCATGTGAGCGGTGTTTGACCTGTGATTGTATGTACAAAAACAGCAACTGTGAAGCAGGCCACCACTTCCTTTTTTTTTTTTTTTTTTACATTTTTCAATAAATTAACAGGAAAAACTATTGGACAGTCAAATCAAATCTTGGCATTGGATGTTGTCAGGACAAGTATATCTGCACTCAACACAGTGCAAGTGACTGTAGCAGGTTTAATTGACTTTGAAGAGTTAGCCCTCGCTTATCAGATGACAGCTAAAGCCAAAGGCCAAGCCAGAGGCTATGTGACGGCACATGGTTTGGCTGTTAATGTCCTGGGCAGAACACCACCATCAGCCTTCTTTTCCAAACATGCCGATTGTCAACTTGGACGGATAATATGTAGTGAACTCAAAACCAAAAATACTTTTCAGATAAAAGGATTATATGCTGCAGCTCTTATCTCAGGGTATGTCAATAATACTTCCTTCAGGACAGATACAGCTATACGATGCAGGGCAGAAAGGTGCAGAGACCACCCACGGATTCTTTGTTTAATTATTCCTCATAAGCTCTAGGTTGGAGCAGTGTGTGTGTGTGTGTGTGTGTGTGTGTGTGCACACTCCTGCCTAAAATGCTCTACATGTTCACAGAAAAAGGAGTGGGGGAAAACTATGATTATTTTACTTTGGTTTTTATTACAGTACTTGTGACACAAATACCATTAAATAACCTGACAGATAACAGAGCAATGTTCTTATGGCTCAGTAATTATGTTCTATGATCAAACACCCAATTCTTAAATAAAGCTCTCTACTTGATAAGCTATCAAGAAGAGAGCTTTGAGGCTATGTCACAGTAAAAGCACAATTATAAAAGGCAAAACTTTCAGTTCAGTCCATTAAAACGAACGGTTCATCAGAGGTAAAAACATTGTATCTTTTATGAAAACAGAGGGACTTCTGCATGAATGCTCCCTGAACCTTTCCCCACGTGCAGGCATATGTAGATTTTGGGCCATTTAAAAACCAAACCACTAAGATCAGTGTGGTTCAGAGTAGTCTGCTCACTTTTTCAGTATTGTATCTTTCTACATAAATTTTAAATTTCGCCATATCATATGAGAGAAAAAGATACTTTTTGCAACCTCTTTGGCGACCAGCACAGGAACGGGAACTTTGTGTTTGTGTTATCATCAACAATCCCACTTTAGTACCACTACAATAATCTCAAGAGGGCCATCTTGTTAAAGGCAGCACAACAACATGTTGTAAACAGCACATTCAAACGTGAAGGATTTAATAGCTTTAACTGCAGGGAAACAAAACAAAACCGTGCTATTTCTGAGTGCGCTGACAGTGCTGCTCGGAGACAATACATTCTGAACTACAGTACCTGCTTTGCCAACAATAGATATGGTTCAGTGAGCAACTCGGTGAGATGCATCTCGACACATAATTTCAACACTATGTCATGCCGGAGCCAAAATGGGACTCAGAATATGGTATGCACTGCATCACTGGGAATCTTTCATTTTTATACTATCCTCGTTTGCTCTTTTGTTTCAGTAGTAATTTAACAGCAGAGTGCGGGAGATAAAAGTACAAAGCCCAGCTGAGCAAAAAAATTAAAAAAAATCTCTAGAGAGGTTATAGCAAAAAAGGAAGTGATGAGAAAAAGTGAGCTTACTGTATAAAAAAAAACACACAAAACAAACAAACTGTCTAGGTTTAAAGGTTTTCCGGGTGTTATGACATCACACTCAGAATTCATTGCAGCTTTGCACAGGATATTTATATTAATGAAGATAGCAACAGCTGTTTCCCACTCTGCCCTACAGAGCTGATCTCCTTTTGTGTCATCCCACTATTCAAGAAAAATAGGCTACTGCTGAGCACATCGTCAGTCTCTCCGAGTCTGCTCTGGCATGAATGATAATTTGCCCTAAATGTTCATGATGACTCTACACACATGGGCTACACAAACAATATTTAGCAATTTGCCACCAGTGATGGTTAGTCTGATGGACAACTATGGGAATTTGGGCCTTATGTTCTGTCACAACAGACCTATACTCGGGTATTTTCAGTCTCTAATAGTTGTCCTGCATGTAACACGTGTGTGCATGTGAATGTGTGTGATGGCTTCCATGGCTCCCCGAGAGAAGGAGGAGAAGAAGACGCTTCGTGTGTCAGACTTGGCACGGGAAGCGGGAGGAAAAACGGAAGAAAATGTGTTTCTACAACGTGACTGCATTCAAAGGCTGAACTGTAATTTGAGATATGAATTCATTACACGGCCTCTCATCAGGAGCAGAGGATACTGTGATGCAACAGCGCCGCTTAGCGTCACGCAGCCCCCGGTCTGACAGCGTGTCTCCCCCCTGATCGCCTTTCTTACCTTCGGTGTCACAAAGCGTGTCTGCTGCAGGTTTGCGGTCGCGGACGTTTTGCGCCTTCTTCTTCGGAGTCCGTGCGATGAATGCTGAGTTTTACTGCCGTGGTGTGACTGTGAGGGCCCGTGCAGGCAGCCACCATGACCTGTCCCTTTACTGGCATTTTGGTTCCTTCTCACAGCGTCAAAGAAACCATAGGAAAAGTGTTCAAACTTGATCTGAAAAACAAGAGAATACAGATGATATTATTTATGGTATTGCGCAACTCTGCCGGGCAGACTTGTTGAATTTGACAGTGTTCTATAAAAGGACGCGCGCCCACAGGCTGCCTATTTGCGGTATACATGTGATATGAGCAATAAACATTATAACCCAATGTCATCATACGCATCGTGACTCTTGAAGCAGTCTGCATTATAGTTTGATTTACATCAAATATCAGCTCATTGCGAGGGAGTGTGTGCACGTGTGTGTGAGTGAGTCGGTGCGCTCCGTGAATGTGCGCGCGCTTGTGTGTTTACGCTATGCTTGTGTATGAGCACGAGTGCGTGCGTCTTTAGGGGATGCGGAGACACGGGCTTATTGTGAAAGCTTCTGTGACGAGAACACAAGTTAAATTCAAAGGTGAGATGGTACAAGGTGCGAAAGAAAAATAGGGTACTGTGTGTGTGTGTGTGTGTGTGTGTGTGTGTGTGTGTGTGTGTGTGTGTGTGTGTGTGTGTGTGTGTGTGTGTGTGTGTGTGTCAGATAGAGAGAGCAAGAGAGAGGGAGAGATAGCGCGTTAAAAACAGCCTGTGGCTGTTGAGCGAATATTCCCCTCACGCTCCCCTCTCCGATGCCGGGCTCCTGTATGTAGGGCATGCAGCAGGTTGTGTGTGACTCGGACGAACGAAAGGAGCGGAGAGAGGAACATTAAGCCACCCCACCACCACCTCTGCTGCTCCACTTTGAGAAGGAGAGTGAGTGTGCGGCAGATCCCAAACCACTGAACCCTGACAACTGCTGCTCATTTACGCGTCACCCGAAAGGGAGAATAGAGTTAGTTCTGAGATAAGACCAGAAAACCAGCAAAACACAGACGTATAAATCTTCACTCACCCCATTCCCGTGACACATCTCTCCAGGCGTCCAGGTGGAGATGACATTGCAGCCTGTTACTCCATTCGGGTGCCCTCGGCAGGAGTGGGAATCACATAAACGACCCTCGTCCGTCAAATTAATCCATCAATTTCTCCTTCATGCATCCAGTCCCCCCCAGCCACCCCCAAAAAAGACACCACCACACGGATAAATCCACCTGTCAGACCTCCCCCTCCACCACCGGTAAATAGGTAGTAAAATTCCTCTCGGTGAAAGATGTCAAACACCGTCCTTTCAATGGGAAGAGGAGACGGACTTGGAAAAGATGAGGAGGAAAAAAATAAAAAGCCGTTGACGCGCGGATATCAGTGAGACTCTAGAATCCAAAATAAGCGTTGGTTTGGAATCTCCAGCGGCAGCCCCGCGCGTTCCGCAGTGAGGGCTCGTGGACAGGTCCGCGCGCCTCCTCCTCGCGCCGCTCGCGGATTCTTGGAGACTGAAGGGGGGATTCCGTCACAAATAACATCAAAACACACACACGCTCCCTCTCTCTCTCTCTCCCCCTCTCTCCTTCCTTTCTCACTCACCCTTCTTCTCTTTCTGCGTCCCCCTCACGCGCTCCTCTCCTGCGAATGACCACCGCACTCCATAAACCAAAACCCTAAACAACTGGGAACAAGTTTAAACGAGTAGAGTTATTTTTGCAGCTTTTTTAACGCCGCACGTCAAAAAGGTGATGCTCCGGCATGCAGCCGACCGACCAAGCGCCCGGGCGCAGAGAAATCAGGGAATATTCTCTAGCAGTGTCTTTACCCCGCAGCCCGCCCGCCTACGCTTCGCTGGCTGAAGGTACTTACACATCAGCCTAGTTAATTAAACATATGGGCAGCGGGCCTGAATGAGAGAGGATAGTGCGGTGGAGGAGAGAAGTGGGTAATGGTGGTGGTGGGGAGGGGGTGACTTGGGTGACTTCATCTTCCCATTTCAAATATCGAAAAGATATGTTGTGAGTTAAGGGCGCGCGCTAGGGAAATTTCGTCATGTCCAAAGGAGCGTCTCCAACTTCACAGCTCGTTAGAACTGTTGTGTTTTTGCCTCCTTGTCTGCCTCCTCTCTCGGGCTTTTCTGTCTATCTGCGCGTCGCTTTCCCCGGCGTGTCTTCTCCAAAAAACGAAGACGCAAGAGAGGCATGGCGCACACCATCATTCGTCGTTTAAGGCATTACCTGGTGCCACTTCGCCCAATAAAAAGCATGCGTACGGCTGTGCAAGCATATCTTAATCTCTTCCTGTGTGTGTGTGTGTGTGTGTGTGTGTGTGTGTGTGTGTGTGTGTGTGCGTGCGTGCGTGCGTGCGTGTGTGTGTGTGTGTGTGTGTGTGTGTGTGTGCACGCGCTGTGACGATAGTCACGTCGTCAAACAAGTCGCAGTGTCGCGCCTCCGCTCCACAGAGCAGCCACCACTGCGCACAGATAAAACATTCCAATATCCGCTGAACTGTTGTAACCCAATCTTGTTTTCCCCTATGCAGACAGTCCCCTCTTCTTCCCCCAAATTAAAATACCGATCTCTTCAGAATCAATGCACCGAACAAGAGTTTATTGCTGACGATGTCGTGGCACGTATCCTTTTCAGTGCCAGAGTTTGTTAAAAGCTACGGGTGAGATAAGGGAAAATACAGAGCCAACGCTTGTGAATTACACAGCCTCAATTAAACATAATTAGCAGATCAAAACTTTCAGCACAGGGGGTCCTTGGGGAGCGCTGACAAAACTCCCTCTTTCTCTCTTTCCCTCCACCCCCTTCCTTCATCTCCTTGTGTGAGTGTTGCCTTGGAGTCCTATTGCAGACAGATGGTGGAGATACTGCATGGGGTCATGTTCACAGGCCAGAGATCCTCTAGCACTGGCAAAAAAAAACACAGCACAGCTTAAGCGGTCCAAAGGGCTTATTATTAAGGAACGCTTCACTACCCTTGCTCTTCCTCCTCCTCCTCCTCCTCATCCTCCTCTATCCCTAGAATACAAATCTCCACCTGTTGAGATCTTCCATCCTCCTCCATCAGAGCTCCAGCCTCCGGGCTTGGAATAAAAGAAACAGACACTTGCGTAACAGGGACATGAAAGAGAAGGAGACAGAGCACGGGGGAGATTGGATGATGGTCTGCCTTTCTTCTTAGGGAAAAATCCTGGGGTTCCAAATATAATGGTGCTGCCTTTCTTTCATACCATCCCACCCAACAACATCCCGTACTGCTAAGGGGCATCCTGCTGGGACAGGCCGGACCCAGGAAAAACTCCTTAGAAATGCCTTTGATGCCATTAACATTGGTTTTCATTGTCAGTTTGCTAATCAAATATTAGCCCAAAGAGAGCATGGCTAAGCATGTCATATTCTATATTTAAACATTAAGCTGTTGCCAAGAAAATGCTTTCTTTCAGGGGACGATACATGATACTTTTTAAACGCTGTCCTTTCCTTGAGTATAATCTCATTCAAGGGTATGCATACCTGCACATCTCCCTTTAGTAATTCCTTGGACATGACCTTTTTCAGGATTCTGCGTGCACATGGACTTGAATATCTCGCTCTCATTTAGTGTGCATTCGTCCAGTGCACACCAGCACAACACTTGGGACGTTATTAGTGAGTCAGCTCTGCTCGGTCTGTGTACGGTTGCAGGTATTTAGGCAGTAAGGGAGGAGTCCACAGTGGTGGAATTGTCTGAACATGTGTTGTCCCCCCCTTTTATTTAATAAGTGATTTATAACCCTTGGGCTCAGTCATCCTGCATCTTTCATGGGCCAACAGCACATTGAATATAAGTTACCCGTGCATGTGCTGCAGAGATGACGCCGGACAGACAGACACACACACACACACACACACGCACACTCATGCCGACTCATACACACACTCACACACTTGCAGACACACTATCAGGTTCAAATCTGGCTGCCAGCATCCTAACAGCTGCCTCTGCCTCTTAATTTCTGCTGTCTGATTCAATTTCACCAGGCGTTTACTGAAAGCTCAAACCAGTGTGTGATTACCAAATAGTTTAATAGGGGAACCAATTATCACTGCACAGGGCGTCAACAGCACGCAAACACTTTTGTTATTACTTTGTATAATTATTGAAGACAAAAGCTAATTCCACTAATGTTGTTTGGCTTATAGTCAAAGCCCAGTGCTCCAGTATTTCTAGAATCAATCAGAGGAAAAGTAAAGTCCAATTAAAACAGCTCCAACTAAGAAGGCAGCAGGCAGGCTCACATACGGACTGATACATAGATAAATAACTTAAAGGGAAGAGAGAACGATTACACAAGGCGTCTGAGAAAAATTATGTGGGCAATTTCTGTATCCATGGTAACTGACTTTTTCAGAGTGACACCACTTTAGTTTTGGCAAAGGGTGCATCCCGGATACATATGGTTTATGTTTTGCAAACGGTGCTGGACTACACAGGTCCCCTATTCATGCAAAACCGCCGATGCTAAGTGATGCAAGATGCCAGCCGCTCATTCACAGTCTGATGTACACGGGCCTCGTATCACACCTAACACAGCCAGCTCACTGCCGATGAAACTTATAGGAAAAATCCTTTGAAGCACATACTGCTAATTAGCTGCATAGCTAACTGAAGCCAAGTCCATCTAAGCCTTTAACTGTCAACTTTGCTAAACAAAATAATATTTTTCTAGTAAAATAAAATGCACTGTTTCCATGACAACAAGATCCCACGGCACACTTTGTGTTGTATTTTTTACAATTCATTTGTATGTGTTAAAGAAAAACATTGTGGATTTATTTAAATGTTTTAAATGTTGAAGCAGTTGCAACAACTCCGTTCAGCTACCTTACAGTGAGTTCTGGCAGCAACTTGCCCGGTTTTTTAACAGCATTGGCATCTTCATACCAGCACACTAGGGCTTATATGACAACCATCAGGACTTTGAGTGACAGGCAAGAACAATAGAAAATCCACACAAGTATGATTCACTGTAACATTTCTATGCAGCTGGACCTAAGCTGCATGGTAAAGAAGGTAGGTGGGCTGCGTTCAGCCTATTCACTGGACGATGAGCCAACAAGGCAAACTCCCCTCTTTTAAACAAGGATCTTGACTCTTCTTCAATTTCTTTTTTCCTCAGTCTGAGGCTCTGCCATAGCAAAGACCTTGCATTGTAGATACAGTTCCTGGCTTTATATAGACTCAGGAAATGAATCACTCCTTCAATAAATGGCAACAAAATGAACAATATGTTTTCAAGGCTCTCAATCTGGGACAGAATGGAGTGATAGCTGGCATTTATCAAGTTAAAGATATTGTCTCTCCCTGGACTGTCCTTCCACTCTCTCTCTCTCTCTCTCTCGCCCACAGTGAGTGGGTGATCTGATGTGAGCTCTCCTACAGACACAATGTTACTTCCTACAGCCAGACAGGGGCAGCATGGAGAGCTTGGATCTCAGGCAAGCTTGATTAAGCTGCCTCTCAAAGGGTCTACCGACTGGCGGAATAATCGCCCTATTTAATTTTTACGGGCCCCTTTGAAAGGTACTCATCCCAAAACTTTATAGGTGATCAAACTTTCCGTCACAGTGCTGATCACAGTGAAAAGTTCACCAGTGCAGCAGCCAAATCAATTAGTTAGAAGTGATGCACTGCTGTGTCGATATCACTTGGCCACACCAGCAATTATCTTTAGCTTGAAAAGGTCAGTCAATACCTTATTCATTAATTGAAAGCAAGGATTTAGAAAGTTTTGGGGCTTCAGCTAGTACTGTCCCCATGACAATTATCTATCCTCTTATTCACGAGGATAGAGAGCCCTTTCTTGGGAATGAAATAGGATAGTTAAGTATGCACGCATGTGAACATCTCATTGCACTTTATCTATGATATTTTAAGTGTCGTTCAATATAATCGTCACAGGTAAATGTATGGATTTGCATAATTCATATTTCTAAAAATACATTTCATTTTAACTTAACCTGACTTTGCAAACAACTTCCATGCAAAATGTCCATTCAGGCAAAGGGTTCAGCTTGGGGTGGTTTCATTGAAATAATTGAGAAAAGTATGCATGAAAGTACTACATTTAAATTAATGAATAATTCAGAAATGTGGGAAATACGCTTATTCACTCAGAGAATTAGTTAAGTAGAAAATACTGGAATCAGGGAAACAGATAGCATGGCTCAGTCCTATCGTTATAACAGATGTCTACCAGGACTTTAAAGTCATAAAAATAATGACATGTTGCATCGTTATAAGGGAACTATTTGCCTGAATATTTCTTCTTGTTTTGGTGTGTCCATGGTGTTGCCAGGCAACCACACCTGACCAAGAAATAGCATATGTCATACAAACCCCATGAAAACTTTCAATTTATGTTTTTACACTTTTTTTCTGCAAGGATTACTTAAAGAAGCTTTTGTTACCTTAAAGAGGACCTATGATACTTTTCGACTTTTATGACCTATAAACGTTGTTATAATGATTTATAGTCATTTTTAACCATACTAGAGTATCAAATAATTACGGCGTACATGCATTTCGACGTATTCCCTGCTGACCGTCTGGGGTGGCTATGCAGAGCACTAAAAACTATGGCAGCCGGTCGAGCCGAACTTGTTCAAATTTCCGGGTTTTCTCTGTCACGCTCGGGTCGTTTCTGTCATGTTTCCATGTATGGTAATGCTGCCGCTCAGGCAAGCTCCGGCTGCATGCCCCCACCTTCCTGGAAATTTCCTGAAATTTCCCGCTACTGGAAGGAAGGTAACCAATCACAACAGAGTGGGGTTTGCAGCAGGGGGGGAGGGGCGGAGAAGCTCAAAGCAGTGTGTAGAGAGAGACTGCTGTGCTGGCTAGGGTAAGAGGAAGAGTGTCCCGAAAATGTACATAGTTTTTTGTGATGTGATTCGTGTCAGGTTGCTCTATAGCAGTTTTTAACAAGAAATTAAGACCAGAAAAGTAGTATAATAGGATCTCTTTAAGACAGAGCCAAGGGGTATGTAGTCTATGTGCTAAGCTAAGGTAAGCTAAGACTTCTGGATAACACTTCATACTGTATTTACCTCACAGACGTGTATTTACCTCACAGAGTGTGAGATAGTCAATCTCCTCATTTAACTATCTAGACAAAAGCAAATAAGCGACGTCATGAAGCCTCGACTTCAACTTGGGCTTCCAATCACGCACAAGTTGACATTCAGGACAGTGATATAGATATCACAGACTTTCAACTGCTGCTCCTTTAAGGCATCAGGCACACACATATTCAGGGAGTTAATTAACTCCTTAATATGACCCACCTCAAGCAGCAACCTGAAACACACACAAAATATACAGAACGGATATCATCAGTTAATCTAGGGAAGATCACATTTGGACCGTGTTAGTTAATTTGCACTTAAAGCTCCAGGGGGACAAACTGATACCCATTTGACAGCACAGAAAATTAACAGTGCCACGAGGAATCCCACTTGTATATTCAGAGTGGTAAATTCTTGGGGTGCCGAGAGTGCATGTTGGGTACTTGTGGCTAAGTGGTTGGTGCAATAGAGTGTTTCAGTGTTGGAGGCTGTCGCCAAATCCAACTAATTGGCCCAGTCTGCAGCACAATTTAAAATAGCTCATTCTGAGGCAGTAACTTTTTATGGTCTTTCTATTATCAGCATGCCCAGAGGGTGCAGTCAATATCATATACGGCAATAAAAAAGAGCCTGACTGTTTGATTGAGTCACTGTTCATTATCAGATACACTGCGATCTATTGGTAAAGGGACAGAGAGTACATGACCTCAAAATACAAGATTAACTGACATTTTTAAGGTTTAAGAGCTCTCTAGCTGATCGAGGTGGGAAACTAGGAACTTTTCTCAGTGTTGGTAAAGTACTGGTGAGGCAGTTTGTCTATATTCAAACAGTAAAACACCAGTGACACGCTGGATGGAAGTGGGAATGAAAATGTGAACCTGCAGATATTTACTGCTGAACTATGCCACTCCAACTTACTATTTTTAGGTCCCTGTTGAACTCCGAAAAACAACAAGAACACTTGTGTCACTTGTTTTCCATTTACATGGACCACTTGAAAACTAAAGGGCACATGTTATGATTTCAATCAGCAGATCAGTTAAAAAATGTAGCGTTGTTGATTAAACATGGATTAGATTGGATTGGAATAGACTTCATCTGGGGGGAATGTCTGATTATGTGGATGAATCCAATAATCAGACAAAAGCATAAACTCCTGGTTTGGCCATCAGCCTCCTGCTGGTTTGGTCTTTGTGCTTGTGTGAATGATGTGGTAATGTGCTGGCATCAGCATTTTGGGTTAATAAAGAACACAATGATCAGTTATTTTTCCCTCTGTGTGTACCAAAAAAAGCTGTTGGCTCATTTGTTTGGATGATGAGAACTAGCTTTGTTATATTTCTTAGAGGGAGCACTTAATATTAAAAGAAGAAGAAATAAATGAGAATGAATAAGTTTAGGGGAATCTAATAGAACTTGAGGCAAGGAGAGAGGGATGGGTTGTACATTCAGTTAACTCATCTTATGTTGCCTCTACAGTGAACTTGTGCACTGTGGTATGTGTGAGGCTCAACAATGTATTATAGGCTACTAAGTTCTGTATCTCAGGGTTGCTTTCAGGTGTTTCTACTCCAGAGACGCAGTAAACCTATAAATGTAGAGAATATGTTTGCATGTTTTCATGTGTAGACATCTGCTGGCGTATATGAATATATGAATACAGATTGAGACTGAGTGGGGATGAATATGTAGATAAAGGGACGAAGCAGGTCTGTATATAATTTTCATTGTAATTTTTGTTTTTTGCCAATTGTCGGCGGTGTTGGGGGGTTTGGAGATATGATCTGCAGTTGTGTTCAAAGAATGATGTGGTATAGTCTTCCATTTAATAGATTCAATAGATTGTTGTGCATCTACTTGTGAATGCACTCAAGCAAAAACATTATACAAAATGAATATATGTTCATACACACACACACACACACACACACACACACACACACACACACACACACACACACACACACACACACCTTTGTCAGGAGGTGCTGTGACATTTTCTTGAAACAGTCTGGTCAATGTGATCAGTGAAGGCCACATTGACATGGTTGCAGAGGGACTATTCGTCTCCCATGAAAGCAGTGCGCTTTCCACCTGCTTTCTAATCTCTGTGAAACGTTCTACTCTAATGTGCAAAAGCCAATAATGTCCTCGTTACAACACGCCCATGAGAACGACACAAACCGGCTGTAGGACTGTAAAACCTTTAAGTGTCATTATTTCTTCAATATCTTAGACAATTATGTGAGTGTGGGGATTTCACTGGTTACGATGGATATCAGTGGGAAATGAAAGATACTGTTTATATAATAAAGGTATGTGCAATCCTTTGTATTTATAAAGAATGTTTAATGGACACTCAATAGTTCTTAGTTCAATAGAAATTGATATTTCAGAGACTGACTTCCTACATTGTGTCAATGACGAGCCGGCTGTATAGTCGCACAACTGTAATTTGAACATATGCGGGAAGTAGTCTACGCCAAGGACATCCTTTTTCAAAGTTGTAACATTTTTAAGAGCACTATAAAGACACTCATGGGTGGACAGTAATCTAATGAAATAAATAGTTAATAGGGAGAGATTTTACACAAAGCCTTGAGTTCATTTTTGTTAACAATAGAGCAGTTGTCCTTGCCAAATCTCTTAAAGTGCTACATTTGTAGATTTGTAAATAGATTTGTTGAAGTGGGTATTGGGAATATGTCTTTGTTTTAATTCCTAAAATGTACAGAGCCTGTCGTATTTGTAGATTGAGAGTCTTATTCACTGCCCCCTTTCAGCACATTTTGTACATCCAGGCTTGAAAGTGCCAGGATTAAAGTGGGCATTCCCCCAAATTGGAGGGAACCGGGACAATTGTAATGTAATCACTAAAACGTTTGCACTTGTAACACAACTCCATTTGTATTCATTAAATAGGAATATACATTTTTGTTTTGTTCTTTTGGAATAAAAGTGCATATTGCCATAGTGCACTTTGCCATTGTGCAGGTGTCCAACCCCCAGATTTGAATTTGAATTACTAATTTGAATATTTGCATCATCAAGTTTTATTGTGGGTTTGAGATCAGCTGCGATGTCGTTTTCTCTTTCCTGTCTCTTCTGTAACTGCCACAGACTTTTTTGTTTCAGTCATCCACTGCTGCTATTTCTGTGTTTGGCCTTGTATTCGCTCCTGAATACAGGAGAGAATATACTGTATATGTGTCTTTTTATCTTCTGAATGTTTTTGTTTTATAATAAGAAATTACAGTAAGTCGGTCAATGCCACACATTTGCTCAGATCTTCAAAGTAGAATCTTCAATATTTCTTCTTCATTTCACATTTCATAACATAAACTGTGTTTTTAATTGTTTCTTACTATAATCCTCAACCTTTCAGATTATTTCCAGGTAAATGTCAAAATATTAAAGATTTTCAATGAGGTCTCAGACATTTAGACCCTGCTGTATATAAAGGCAGAACAGTGCTTTTCAGTTTGTGGAAATGCCACATCCCGTTACCAAAGTCCTGCTCTCACAGCTGGCGATCTCTCCTGCTACACACGATATACACACACACATCAATTACATATTTAGATGGGTTGAATTCACACGATGACCAGCAACTTTTGCACACATGTGTTTGACAGCCAGTGAACAAGTGAATGTGTCATACCTGAATGAGGTGAACTGAATCCAGCTGGGTTTTGACTTTCATCTGTATCCAGCTGCTCCCGGCAACACCTAATGATTTACTCATCACAACATTGACAAACACTGGGAGGGGGGAGGTTGTGTGGGAGAAAGAAAAGTATAAACAGCTTATGCGAAAGGTTTATGTTAATCAAGAACGTGCCAAATTCAGAATTCAGTGATGTGACTGTGTGTGTGTGTGTGTGTGTGTGTGTGTGTGTGTGTGTGTGTGTGTGTGTGTGTGTGTGTGTGTGTGTGTGTGTGTGTGTGTGTGTATACTGCGTGTGATTTCTATTGCCTGTATTCTTCTGCCACTTGCAAAAACACTGGTCGGCGTAGGTGGACTGAGCATTGTGAGTGGCCAACCGGGACATGATGGACAGCAGTGAGTTAAGAGGTGACCCATGCCTTCCCATAGAGAGAGCGTGGGATGTGGGTGGGGTTGGGGGGTTGGGGGGGGGGGGGGGGTTATTGAGTGCATCCCTAATCCATGGTCCTCCCATTCCAACTACTGTTTAGTTTCTGAAAATATTACATGACAGATGAACATTAAACAGTTGAAGAATTCAAAGGTAGTCTGTAAAAAAAAAATATATCTTTATATATAGAAGATCAGTATTATGTGATTGACAAGACAGCAATATCAGTTAGCAGTACGCCTTTTTCACAGAAGATATTTGGAATTGGCAGAAAAACAGTAGTAGCAAAAATACAGGTGTTAAAAATAAAAATGTACAGTGACAGTGCTACAGCATGAGCAGCAGCTATAAATGAAATTCGGTCATCATTCATTTAATCATTTTCCTCAAACTACATGTGAAAGATGTCTTCTCTCAGTCACAATATGAACTAATAATTGGATACAAATCGCTATCACTTGGACAAACATCACATGCATCAACATCGCATTCACTAAGACAGATTTCTACAGTGTCCTATCAAACACAACCCAATTTTGTGAGGAACTTCAGATTGTGCTGCCTCTGACCGACTTTTGGCTGCCTGCCTGGTCCCCTTGGTATGGTTTGCCTCCACTGACTGCCAACCGGTTTTTGACCCATATCCTGCCTTTTCACTGGTAAAATCTTCTTTGTTCCAACTCCTACCTACTGATTCTGCCTCTGGGTCTCACTCCACCAGATTTGATATCCTTTGCTGTGATATCTAAATTGTAAGGCTGCCAAATTTGACTGAGAGAGAGCCTTTTAGCTAGAATGTACTGTGTATATTGGTCCATAAATTGTCATCTATCTTCCATTTTACCAGTTGCCGTATCATCCACCTGTCTCTATACCTGCACCTCTTCACCACATCAGCCCCCTGTGTAGTAATTATATGCATTTCCCAGATTGTCTATTGCAACCTGCAAAAGCATTGCAGGCTGCAAAAGCAGTTTCCTGCACCAACTTGCTTGCCTGTGTTAGTGTCTTTGAACCCAGCTTTAAGACTTTTGGCTGCCTGCCTGATTGCTTCTGGTCTTTTTTTTGCCAACGCTGACTGCCTACCTGTTGCTGACCTATATTCTTCCCGTTTGACTAGTAAAGCATGCTTTTCTAATACTACTCCTACCTGCTGATCTTGCCTCTGGTTCTCACTCCAGAATTGTTACAGCGATAACCTGAATTTTGAGGTTGCAAAAAATCCAAAATTGTATGGGAGTCAGATAGCTTGGAAACAATGTCAACAATGGAAAGAGTACAGTTTTAGAGCACACAGTTATAGTGATTTTCATCCATCTACCAATGCATTGCTTATCTGAGCGAGTTAGCCCGATGGGCGGTCTCTCTAGCCATGTCCTCCAGCTGTAACAGTTTGTCTCCCTTCTAATCTCCAGCCCCCTGATTGCAATAGTCCATCCATCCACCAGGTTCTCCATATCCAATAACTTATTTAAATTTATATTAACAATATAAAAATAGCGTTGTTTTTCGCTGATGTTCTCGTTTACTGTTACAGGTCATTTATAATCATCAGAGCAAAAATTAGACAGTTTAATAAACATTTCAAAGTTTTAAGTACAATATAACATGCATGACATCATAAAAAAAACTTGTGGTTAAGGGCTCTCTTTAGTTTCAGGTTTTATTTCAACCCAAACATTTTCAGCTACATCATGTGGTATTTGAAGCTTCTACACAGTGAAGAAATTAGCTCATAAAGGGTGCTGGAGGATACAATAATAACCTTCCTGTTGAACTGCAGTCTGTTAAGCTTAAATATAAAATAACCAAACTCATTCAAATGTAAAATTTCACATTAAAATTCATTGCCCGTTAAGGTTATTAAAATGGCAAGTTAAATTCAAGCGTCCATTATAGAAATTGATAATACAATATCTTTGTAGACCATACAGGGATACTTTCCTTTCACTGTTTCCACAATGTGTGTGCAGTGTTGGGTTACTGCAGGTCTGTTTAATTCAGCCTTTGTGCATATAAATGTGTAGAACTCGTCTGCTCTCAAAGCATCAGTATGCACAGAGCGTGAAAAAGCAATTTGACAAATTGCAGCTGTGCATTTTCAACATATTATGTATGACGTGAAAAAAAGGCACAAATTGCAGCACAAATAGACAAATGGAGGCCACAGGTGTCCTCTCTGCTGCATGTTTCTGTATTGTGTCTAGATAGGCAAACATCATCTATGGGCAGACTGCCAGATTTACACTGTTTAAAATGATCTTGAATTGTAATTTGGCTCAAATGTAATAGGCTTATGAAACGCAACAGCTCCCATATCAATTCTATTTAGGTCTTTTTGAGTGCAAAGGCAGGGGTTATATACGTTTCACAGCACCATCCGACCATGAAAGCATGATCTGAGAACCAAGTGGTTCCTGATTATCAAATAATCACCTGCTGTGCAGATAACAAAATGATACATTTCATCTCTGTAGCCCCCTTAGCTCTCACATGCCCGAGAGCAGAGTAGATTTAAAGCCACACTAAGCAAAAGCCTCAGTCTGTTGTGTTTTCAAAACACCCAGGAGGGAGAGATGTTAAATATTGTAATCAGTATAATTACTTTTTACAGCCATTTAGAGAACCACTCTCATATCCTGGTAGATTGCTTCTTAAGAATGTTTTTAATGTAGATAAATAATACTACATAATCTTTCTGAATGAAAAAGTCAAATCTGGAGAGAAGACACATATTGACACTTTACATTACTTACATTTTCCTCTGAACACAATAACCAGTTAATCAAACAGAATTTTAATGGAAACAAAGCTAAACTGTCCCAGACACAAAACGTTAATGTTTCTGTAAAGCTGCTGGGTGTCCTGTACATCTACTGCTCTCTCCGTTTAGCAGTTCTCTCCTCCTCTCTGAGTATACTGTAGGCTCCTAAAGCTCAACGTCAACACAAAATGACTCATCATTTAATTTATTCCCCCGGAGCCTACACCCCGCTATAAAGCTACGGGTTTGAACTAAAAGCCTGATAAAGAAATAATATATTTGGTACCAGCTGATGGTAGTAATGTTGTGTCTTGGTATGTTTTAAATCACCTTGTGTTTTATTGTTCTCCCTAATCTCTTTAGTGTGTTTTTTTATTGCTTTTTAAGTATTTTATTATCTTTATTGCCCAATTGAACAGTGTAAACAGACAGGAAAAAGAATGAGAGTGACCAGAAAGTGGTCCGACATGCAACAGAGATCCACAGGGGCATTGTGGTTATATGGTACATGTCTATAGAATGGTATTGTGAAACAACTCTTTTGATTTACATTTGTAGTATAAATAAATGGTTTAATCTGTCACACACGTCAAACTTGAATTATTTGATGAAATACAATTTTAATTGAGAATTGTAGTATTGTAGTACCACACCATGCCATGTAACCAATGTCATCAATAGGAATTATTATATATTACTATACAAATGTTTTAGCATGAATCCATATGTGGCAATAATGTTTTAATGTATTTTTGCCATGAATATAATAAAACTACAAAAACAAAACTGTAGTCTTGTCTCTTGCTCATATTAGGATTTCTCTATACAGCACTCTAAGGTTTAGTGCAGCTTTCCCTGAAGTAAATATTTTCCATTTCTGTCTTTTAAGACACCTATATCATTTATCAAGCACGTCCATGAATACGCCGCTATACGTTCCTCTTACATATTATCTTAAATTCCAGACGCAGCTTATTATCCTCTTATAGACAATTTGTCACAGTCAACTTACCTCTCACTCCCCTCACACATACACACACAGACAAACAAACATGGGAGTACAAACGCTTACTTCATCCATTTTTTGAGTGGGTGTGGCGACCGGGGATTCTGCATGCTTGGTTTTAGAACCATCGCTGAGCTGTTTGGTTGGTTGGCATAGTCTCTGGACTGTGTGAGAAAAAGACAGATGCACACAAAAGCAGCAGTTCTGTGAGTGTCAGGAACCATTTCACTGTAGTGCAACAGCAGTCAGGTGCGTCTCTGAACAGGCAGGGGTCCAACATGTGACTCAACAACTCTTCAGCAGCAGCAGGAATGATTTGAAACTGATGGACACACAGCAGCCCCCCCCCCCCCCCCCCGCTCCCCCAAAAAACTCCCTATCTCCCTTTTATCCGGCCTATCCAGCTGGAGCCTCTATTAAGTGGATGGATGCAACCTGCTGCTATTCTGTCTTTCCAACGCCTCTCTCCCTATGAATTTGTATTTTCTCTCTCATACTCTTAATATACACAGGTTAAGAGGCAGATGCGCAGGTGTTTTTGTCCCAGTGGGAGCTGACTACAGCCACCCTCTGACCTTGTGTCTTTTAATTCATTGTTCCAAATACCAATTATCTTCCCTGAGAAAACCGCTCAAAAAGTAGGTCTAGCTTGCAACTTTCCAGCAGAAACACCCATACCTTCCTGAAACAAGGTTATAGTTTACTACTGCAAAAAAAAAAAAAAAAGGATGAGGCCATTACTTCCCTGAATGATTCACAGGGCCCAGAGCTAGACAGGGGCCCTGGAACATGCCAAGCATTATAAATATTTTTGTTTCTAGGCCCTTAAGCCATCTGATGTTAGGGGGCAGCAATTTCTGGCAGCAGCTCCTGGTGGTAAAACCACCTTCAGAGAAAAAAACACCCCAAAGTAAGACTTGCTTCCAGAAAGAATAAAATATCTCTAACCCTGTGGCCCTGTAATATCACAACAGAACCAGCGAGTAAGAAATAGAGATAGGCTACCCCCTGCTGTCATTCATCAAATTCCAGTGGATGTCAGCTTTTTTGACTTGTCTACCCTTCAAATGAAGCCTTGCCTCGCATTTGTCACAGGTTGCGTAAGTCGTGACCCGGTCAACCATTAAATATTAAATATTTTTGTAGAGTGAAGAAGTAAATTAATCCAGTTACTCACAAGGGGACAATCTAAGACACAACGTTAAGGGATAGAAATAAGCTCACATATGTCAAAAAAACATTCCTGAGCAGAAACATGTTACATAGGATTCTTATCCATCAGATTGTGAATAAGTTATTTTTATTCTAATTTAGTCTAAAAGAGAGATAGGTTTAAGATTTTGGGATCTTGAGCACAACAGAAGCTAGAAATTAGGGGCCACTCCAAATGATCACTGCCTAGGAATAGATGTGTTTGAGTATATTTCACATTTTTGTTTTATTCTACAGACCACTGGCTACCAGAGCGGTACTATGATTTACCTTTATATTAACTTCTGCACTATTTTATGTCCAGTGTCGATTCTCATTTTACTCGTCTGCTTATATTTTCATTTAAATCCAGAGCACAAAAAATGAAATTGCCGACAGACTGCTTCAATGTAATTATTGTGGATATGACAACAGAGAAATTTGAAATACTTAAAGGAGCTTATTGGTTAGGTTAGGCTACTGCTTGTGGGAAGACAGTAAGTAGGGCCCTTGTTTTTAATTGGAAAAACAAGCAGGCTGGGGAGTTGCCTGCTCTGACCAAAGACTTTTGCTGGCAGGTGCAGAATGTCAACAGTATATGAGCAAATAGAAAAAAAAATCACGTTTGAATTATATGCTAGGCCTATGTGAATTACTGTTTAAGGATGAGCACTATAGCGCAAATATAGGCAAAGGTTTGTTTTTGAAGCATCGAGGTCTCGCGTATTGGCTCCCGCATTAAAGTTTATTATAAAAGCCCGAACCTGTTTTTGGTGCGCCGGTCGTGTTGAGGGAGTGGGGGTTTGGAGACGGCAAGGTCGTCTGGGTTATGGAGTGGATCCATGGAGCTGCAGCAGTTTGTGGCGCTCTGCTGTTTGTTTTGCTGTCAAGCGGGTCCATCTGGCGGGCAACGCAAGGATTGCTCATGTGGAGACGTGAACTGTACATTTATCTTGGTGAAGCGCCCTTCATCTGTTATCCTCCATTTACCCCTTGAGCAACTTCATGACACACTTTCCCCGTCGTGTGCAGAGTAAGAGTCGAGTGAGAGACATGTTAAATAGCCTGTTCAAAGCTCCTAAATCTTCGGGCAACAGCCAGGTATGGGCTGCCTAGTGGAGGGATACAAACACACGTTTCTTAATCTTTACCGAGAGTGCAGTTTGTAAGGAAAAAGTTATAATTCAATTGAAGTGTAGCCACCCTTTTTATTTACCACTACATTCATCACTGTGTATGATCAACACTGCCCACCCGCGCAGTGCTCATCAGTTCACACCGGAGTGTGTGGAACTCAAGCCCCCGGCCGGTCACCGAAGAATAGCGGTCGTTAAATATTCATCCTCCGTTCCCGGTGGCACACTTTTCTCCTCCACTGAGCGACCCCTGCTGCTCTGAGCCCTTGCACAAGTGGCTGGCATGTTTTTATTTTTCACATAGCCTATAAGATGATGGGGAAACTTGACTACGGAGCTCCAGTGACGTGAGCAACTCCGATGTTGGGTTTGCCGGAGGGAAGGTAGGTTTGCTTTGGGTGCTCCCACCCCTCCTACCTCCTCTTTCATAATCCACACATGAACGGCAGTCAATCTGTTTTCCTGCACACTTTGGTTAATCTACTTCTCTCCTGCAAGATACCCTGGAGTAAGACTACCTTATGTAATTTACCAGTCGTTGTAAGACTATATTAAGTCATGAAAAACAAAGTAAAACGGTTAGGTAATTGCTTTGTGTGTTGCAAGCCTACACTTGCCGCTGGCCTGTTAATGTACCTACCTGATCCAACCAACTCTGAACTATTAGGAGTGCTGCAGGTGTAATGCTGGTCCACTAGATAGCAGCATATTACTGTGTGTGTGTGTGTGTGTGTGTGTGTGTGTGTGTGTGTGTGTGTGTGTGTGTGTGTGTGTGTGTGTGCGTGTGTGTGCGTGAATGCGTGCGTGTGTGCGTGTATGTATGTGTAAGGTCTTCTGCTCCCCCTCAGGACCTAAATGCTTCTGCTAATATTTTGGATGAGCCTCATCAAGTTCACCTCTCCCATAAGTTTGCATTTCTCTCCCGGGCATGTATCCCAGTTCCACTGTGTAGCCGCTGTACAAATTCTATCAAAAGATGGAGGACCACCTGCCAGCAGCGATTGCTCTGGGATGAGAAAGGCTGGATGCAACTCAGAGCTTTTCACTTTTGATAGGTTCTTTTCATTCTGCTTCAAAGGCAGATGTACGGTTGGAGACAAACCGTGGGAAATCAAGGAAGAAAAATATTTCTTTCATCACGCTTCCAGTCTGTGTTAATGCACGTGTGCTCCCACTCAAAGACATAACTTTGCATAAACACAATGTGCACACTTGCGCACGCACACACACATACTCTACATGTGCTCTTTGCTGGTTGGTAATGATCAGATAGACTTACAAGCCAAGACCAAAAGATCAGGATCTGGCAACCAGACACCAATACTCTGTAACAGGAAAGATCTGGCAACCCGATCCCTTCCCTGTGGAAGAGAAATAATTTGGTTGATGGCACTAATAATCAAAGCCCTGTTACCGATCCTTCACTGGCTCTCTCTCTCTGTGTGTGTGTGTGTGTGTGTGTGTGTGTGTGTGTGTGTGTGTGTGTGTGTGTGTGTGTGTGTGTGTGTGTGTGTGTGTGTGTGTGTGTGTGTTCGAGAGAGTCATTCCTCTGTTATTGATACTTAGAGTGAAGACGTCATATACCTTACAAGTGGATGTTTCCCCTGCCTTTGCTCCTTGTCCTGCTGTTAAGTATGTAAAAGGAGGTTGATGGCTGCCTCTTTTGCTAATACTGATGCTGTTTAGATACGATCTCAGAATGATTCCTCACTTATCTTTACTTGGATACACACTCCTGACAGTGTGTGTTACTCTGGAGCAAAGAGGAGCAGGAGTTTAATGATCAATTACGTTAAAGTTGTTTCTACATCAATTCAGCCATTTATCAATGTACATGCAACACATCATACAGAAAAAGTCTTGAATATTTGTAGATTTGATGACATCTTACTGTCAGGCTTATCTTCTGCATCCCATGTCTGTCACTCTTTTTCTCTCTCTCTTTCTCCCCCCCTTTCTTCTCTTTCTCTCTACCTTTTGTATTATTTATGCCCCGCCCCCTCAGCCGCCCAGCATTCTCGAGTTTCACCTGTAGAGCTACATGACAAATTAAGACTCCTTCTACGACCCGCCACAAGGAACTCCTTGAATGCACGCAAACACGGACACATATATACACATTATGCAAACACAAACACTCACACACAAACAGGCAATCAATCTGCCCTTCTCTCTTCCGCCGTCTCACACTTAGACACTTACTCTCACACACACACATAGACACTAGCTGTCACACACTCTGAGGAGGGCAGTGTGAACAGAGGGCTTTGTTGAGTGAGGGAACGTGTTGTAGTGAGTAACAGAGCGGAGTAGGTCAAAGGAATAAGCTGAGTATGACCTAAAGACTTAGTCCTGGAATTTTTTTTCTGTTTTTCTTTTTTTTAACTGCTAAAGAAGACACATCCTGCAAGGACGCAACAAATTTGAAGACTGCAGAGATTCTGGCTCCCACCACACTTTTTCTTCTGTACTGTTTATCATTGAGTGTGGAGGTGACTATGGTGTAAAGCTGTTGTTATGAATGATTGCTGTGACACTACCACAAAAATTGTTCTTTCTTTAGTAAAACTCTACTTGAGAAAAATGCTGGACCAAATAGGATAGAGCTTAGCTGGATTAACAGCTGCATGTTTTGTTTGTGTGTTTTCAATGTTTGCATGCAAAATTACAGAAGGCAAATGCTGCAGGGATCATACTGTGTGGGAATTAGCAAAACCAACACAGTTAAAAAATCTTTTTTTTAAAGAGTTCACAGTGAGGCTAAGCTTGATAATACAGTCAGTGCTATGCATACAAACGCATTATTACATTTTAAAGAAGGTGTTTAAAGCTGTGACTCACGGAACTCACTGAACAGGTGAAGTTTACAGGTCATGTTAAGGCCTAGGTTTAAATACCCAGAGTATGGTTTGTGAGGAGTTGGAGATCATTGGGTAGGGGTTTGAGACACAACTCTACAGTGTAACAGTAGTGGTAAGATATTAGTACTGACTCAATTTGCTTTGTTATTACTTTTTAACACAGTTCCTGGGTGAGGCAGTGATATTCAAATCATATAATACCTTACTCTTTTCTTTTAATGTGTTTGTATGCTATGTGTTGTGTATATATACACCTATCTATGTATGTTTGGTTAGTGATAGCTGGAATTATGCTTTGTATATATTGACAGGAGCCTTCATGGGGACCAGATTTGGGCAGTGTACAACTGCTTTGGCCAGGTGGACCTGTCCTCACACTGACACTGAACTTGCATATAGTGCCGGTACAAAGGCAACTAGGCATATCTAATCGAAGGAATCCTTTAAAAGGTCAGACTCCATGTCAAATTTTTCTCACACATCACATCACATTTTCTTCATGTTGAAATAATCAATGTGCATGTTATATTTTTGCGTTTAAAGGTTTACAGCATTGCATCCAGGAGGAAGGGCATGCTGTGCTCCTAGCCATTTTACAAAATGCCTGGAAAAAAAGACAAGAAGGACTCAAAGAAAGGTGGAAAACCTGAACCAGAGAAAAAGAAAGAGGAAGAAAAGAAAGGAAAAGATGACAAGAAATCTAGCAAGGATGACAAGAAAGGTGGAAAAGATGATAAGAAAGGAAAGAAGGGAAAGGAGGAGCCTCCCAAGGGGAAAGACGATGGAAAGAAAGGAAAAGACAAAGGGAAAGGTAAGAAAGTCGAATCTGAAGAGGAAGAGGAGGAACTCCTGAGCGATGAGGAAGAGGAAGAAGAGTTTAGTGAAGATGAGGATGAGGACGACTCAGACGATGACAGGAAAAAAAAGGGACGAGGAGGCAAGGGTGCAAAGGGAAAGAAAGGGGGAAAGTCTAGACGGGGGGAAGACTCAGAAGATGACGAGGAGGATGAAGATGAAGAAGAGGATGACGAGGATGACGAAGATTACGGCAAATCCAAAAAGAAATCGAAAGATGACCGACACCACAAAGGAGGAAAATCTGATGCTGATGCAAAGAAAAAGAAAGGCAAAAAGACAGGGGACGCTCCGAAGCTTCCGATAAAGGAAATCCCAAAGAAAGGTCTGAAGAACATGTCCAGGATGTTCATGAAGTTCTCAGGCTTCAAGAAGCGCAGGAACAGCAGGAGGAAGTTGAAAAGTACATCACGTTTGTTCCTGGGGTTGGGGAAGAGAAAGAACCGCCTTGCTAAGAAGAAACGCCGCAAGTCCATGCTAAAGAACACCTCGAAATTCATGATGAGGTTTCAGGGCAGTAAAAAGAGAAAAAAGGAGAAAGAGGCCAAGGAGAGGGAGGCAGCAGGTGGGAAGAAGCCATCCTATATGCTGCTTCGTTTGGGAGGAAATAAAAAGAAGGGAAGTTTCTTCAAAGGGTTATTTGGGAAAAAAAATGATGACGGGGCTACTGAGGATTTCAAGAACAGCAGTGCGTTGGTTGGTAAGGTTGCAGCAGCAACCAACTGGCTTACAAAACGCTTCCTGTCCACTAAAACGCGAGGAAACGGAAGAGAACATGGCTGGGGAGGACATAGAACACATAGACAAGGCAGCTCCAGAGGTGATTTTCAGGATTACCATAACAATGGTTATGAGTATGGTGAGGAAGATTATGTATATGACCAGCAACAGTCAGTCCACCAGAGAGGTTATGGAGGCTATGATGATGGTTATGGTGGTCTTGTAGATGAGGCAACTGCAGCATATGGAAGCCAGGGTCAGTTTGGTTACTACGACAATGGAGCAAGGGGAGTAGACTATCAAGACCTGGGTTACTATGATGAAGAAGGACAATATGATCCAAATGTAGAATATTATGAAGGTGATCTTTACGATGAAGGCATTGGAGACTACTATAACCCCTATTCCTATGCCCAAGGCTACAACCAGGAAGATGATTACTATGGTTACCAGCAACAACAGGCAATGGCAATGTTAGGTGATGAAGGTCAGGACTACTATGCACTGATGGGTGAGGATCATATATATGGAGGAGAGGCAGGTGTAATCATTGACCCTCAGACTCAGGGTTATTATAATGAAAATGGCCAAGGAGTTTATTACAGTGATGGACAAGGGGGTTACTATGATAATGGACAGGCAGGTTATTACGATAACTCTTACGCTGCAACAATGGGAACGCAAGTGGGATTTCCACCAGACTATCAATTTAGCTATAATGATGCTGGCATGCCCTACCAAGACTACAGCTCCCAGCAGGCCATTGGAATCACACCAGGAGGCCAACAAGTATTTGGCTTTGGAAGACAAGGGGTGGATCAGGTACAGAACCTACATGGGGACCAGTATGGCAACCAGTTGGATCAACATGGGGGTGATACTTCTGAAATTCAGGGTGGGGAGATGACATTTAGAGTTCCAAGACCTCAGGTGCGCCTATTTGGGAAAGAGCGTTTAGATGTGCCTCTACACCCTCCACCTACTCTGCCACCAGATCCAGACTTTGAAAGCATGTCAGAAATCCAGTATGAAGACCAGATTCCTCTTGCACCAGGTCAACTTGGTGACATGATGTCATTACAGCCACAAATGGGAATGTCACCGCAACAACAACTGATGATGTTTCCTCAAGAACAAATGATGATGTCTTCTCAACAACAATTTATGTTGCACCCTAATGAACAAATGATGATGCCCCCACAGGTAATGTCCCCACAGCTACAGGTGCCTTCACCACAGCAACAAATGATGTCACCACAGCAGCAGATGATGTTACAACAAGAACAGAGTATGTCTCCACAGCAACAAATGATGCTGCCACAACAACAAATGATGACCAAGCAAATGATGTTACCACAGCAACAAATGATGCCCCAGCAAATGATGTTACCACAGCAACAAATGATGCCCCAGCAAATGATGTCACCACATGAGCAGGTGATGTCACAACAAATGATGTCACCACAAGAGCAGATGATGTTGGCACAGCAACAGATGGCGTCTCCACAAAGGATTTCACCACAGGTAATTTTAGCTTTGTAGAGTCATTGGTGTTTTCACAGGGTAGGGTACAGAAGGGCAACTTTACAGACTTGACTTCTATTGTAATGTGTGGTAAGGATAGGAAAATGCAACAAAAAAGGCCCCTTTATGTGACTGAGCAAGCATCCAAGTGTGAGTTTCACACCCCGTTGTTCCATATTTTGAGTAATCCTTCCATACTGAAAGATCCAAAGCAGATTTAACGACTGAAAATATGTTCCATCACATTGTTAGCTTTCAATCAGTGACATCTAAAAAATATAGCTGGATATACATTTTGATTGTGGTACTGAATTGAATTAAAATAGTATATTTATAAGATTAATTCAATATTCACATGTGTGGCCACTCAACAGTCAGTGTCTTCCGTTGCAGAATATAAGTGTTGAAACAATAAACATCTCCATATTAGCTTGGTTAAATTCTTGCCTTCAGCAGTCAATATTTAAGTTATTTTTCACAACCACTTATTATAAACTAGTAGCATATTATTATGTTGGCATAAACTAAAAGGTTAAGGAAACACTCTTTTGACGATATATCAACTGCTATGGGAACATAGTTTCAGCAATGGACAGAATTACATTTTCAATGCTAAGATAAGGTGCATTTAAAAATATGCCTTCTTCCGCACTTCATACAAATTATACCACCATTATAATGACACAACTTATTACTTATTACTTTCACTACAACCTTAATACCATATTCAGCAAATGCTTTGCTTCCTATGGTTTTCAATGCTCAATTTTGTCTACACATATTTCCCTTGTGTTTTTTCCAGCAGCAGATGATGACTGAATCGATGATGATGTCACAGCAGGGTTATGGCCAAGTGATCCCTACTCCAACTGCCATGATTATAAAGCAAGCAAATATGTCACCTCTTCCTGTGCGGCGCATGCATCCCTCTCCAACTCCATCCCGCCGATCTGTCATTATGCCCTCCCCACAAATGCATCATCATTCCTCTGCCA
Source organism: Ammodytes marinus (assembly GCF_949987685.1). Classification (NCBI taxonomy): domain Eukaryota; kingdom Metazoa; phylum Chordata; class Actinopteri; order Uranoscopiformes; family Ammodytidae; genus Ammodytes; species Ammodytes marinus. Next base: position 8,360,908 of record NC_137235.1, on the reverse strand, counting down.
TGGCTTCCCCAATAGCTTCTCCTATGCTTCCACATAGATTCAGCCAATCCCCACAGCCAACCATGAGGAGTGGGCTCATCAATGCCCAAAGTCCCTCTTCTGTTATGTCAAGACGAATCTCACCTCCTTCCTCCCCCATGGACAACCGTCATAGAATGCAACCTCAAAGATCACCATCTCCTCTGGCTCGAAGACAATCCCCCCCTCCCTCTCCTCGTGCCTCCATGATCCGGCAAAGTCCTCCACACTCACCAAGAGCATCAATGAGACGACGTTCTCCACCTTCCTCACCCCGTGCTTCTATGAGGAGGCGAAGCCCGCCACCCGCTCCAACTGTAGCCCACAGCCCGTTTGGAGGGAGGAAGATGCGTGGACCACCTTCCCCTTCCTTCTCCCCTGGTCATGCATCTCCCCCCCACTCTCCACAGCTTAGTAGAAGACCATCTCCCTCTCCTTCCCCTTCTCGGCGCAGTTTTTCCCCTGCAGGGCCCCGGCATGGCCCATCTTCTCCTTCTCTCTCTCGTCGCTCAACTCGGCTGCTAAGGGAGCCTACGCCATTGGCCCGGCCTAGGATGGGGGGGAATGTTCCCTTGGGTACTGTCAGGCCCTCACCTATGGGTCTAAGAGGACGACCAGTGCCCCCTCCAACTCAGAATGTGCGTCCATTCCGTGCATCCTCCATTCGAAGCAATAGATCCTCTGTTCTCACAGTGGACTCCATACACTCCCCTTTTCATTCCCCTCACATGGTCCACCGTGTTCCACCTGGTAGAAGAGAATCTGGACGTTTTCCTTCTCGCCCTGTGGCTCGAGGACGTCCCCTCATGGCCCAGCAGTCTTTAAGAAGGATGCCTCATGCCTCTCCACAGCCCTCACATAAACACATGCCACATTCTGCATCCCCACGCCTCTCTCCTCGACTTTCTCATCATTCTTCACCCATCCAGCCCCACCGAGCTGCCCATTCACCCACTTATGTACAAGAAACGTATATGTCTGACCCATATGCTGATCCTTATACTGAGCAGCCATATCAATTCACTGTCCCATCTTCTCCTATGTTATCTGGTGCGTTGCAGAACCAGTCCCTTCGACAGGCCTCTTTTTCTTCCCCACTTGGCCCACAGCCAGTCCAGATGGTAGGCATGGATGAGATGGGTACCGAATATGTACAACATTATGCTCCTCCATCCCCTACACTTTCTGGTGCAATACAAAACCAGGCCATTCGTGATGCGTCCTATGTTCCTTCCCTGCAAAGGCCAATGTCCCCTTATGAACAGCCCATGCCACCTTCATCTCCAATGATGTCTCGGGCTCTACAGAATCAAGCTATACAAGAAGCATCTTATGTTTCTCCTTTACAAAGGCCTATGTCCCCATATCAACAGCCCATGCCCCCTTCATCTCCAATGATGTCTCAGGCTCTGCAGAATCAAGCTATACAAGGTGCATCCTATGTTTCTCCCTTACAAAGGCCTATGCCCCCTTCTTCTCCAATGATGTCTCGGGCTCTACAGAATCAAGCTATACAAGATGCATCCTATGTTTCTCCCTTACAAAGGCCAATGTCCCCTTATGAACAGCCTATGCCCCCTTCTTCCCCAATGTTGTCTGGGGCTCTGCAAAACCAGGCATTGAGAGGTGCTTCGTATGTGTCTCCTCTTCAGAGGCCTCAGTCCCCATATGCCCCATCTGTACCTTCATCTCCAATGCTCTCGGGAGCCATGAGACATGGTCAAGCACTAAGAGGTGTGTCTTCTTATCAGACTCCACTCCTCCATTCACCATACGGACCAACTGTTGTTACTCCCTATGATTATATCTCTGAGCCTGGCCCAGCACCACTGCTTCATGATGCTCTACAGAACCGATCTGGTTTGCAGAATGTCTCAACTTTAAGATCCCCAATGATGCAACGCCGTAACCCTTATGCACCAGCTGGGCCTCAGGTATTTAACGCTCTGCAACAGAACCCAAACCTCCGCCAAGCATCTTATCAGACACCTATGCAATTCAGACGATCCCCATATGGACCCCCACCACCCTCTTCACCAATGTTAGGAAGTGCCCTTCAGAATCGACAAGTGATGCAATCATCATACCGACTGCCAGATGGAACCTTGGGGTCGCCGTATGCAGATCAAAGGTCTTCCCCAATGCTCGGCCATGCCTTGCAAAACCAACAAGTCCGTGGAGCCTCATACACCTTACCTGATGGATCAATAATCAGGGTAAATATAAAACGAATGTTAACATAACTATATGATCTGACATATCTGTTTGTCTACATACAGAACAACATCAGTTGAGTTATTACAGTTGTACTAGTCTTATATATCATATCCCATCCCCACCCACACAGGACCCACGTGTGCCCCAGAGGCCCATGTCGCCTAACCTTTCCAGAGCTCTTCTAAACCAGGATTTGAAGAATTCTACATATACTCTCCCCGATGGCACCATTATAGACCCTAGACAGCAAGTAAAGAGGGAATCATGATCCTTTTCTGAAATTCTCTAATTGTTGTATTGTATTAATTTTGTCTCTCACTATTGGTAATTATCTATTAGTTAAAGCTGATTAAAATTTGTGTAACCCTGCTATCTCTGCTTATTCAGCAAACCATTTCCCCAAACTTGGCTAAGGCGCTAAGCAACTCAGCTCTGCGGGAAGCCTCCTATTCTCTCCCTGATGGTACCATTGTGATCGACCCAAGAAAACCAAAGTCACCAAGCCTCACAGCAGCACTTATGAACCCTTATCTGAAAAGTTCATCTTACACACTGCCCGATGGAACTATCATCATTGATCCACGAAAACCTGTATCTCCAAACCTCTCAGGCGCCCTTCATAATTCTGCTCTGCGGGGCGCATCCTTTGCATTACCTGAAGGGGTTCAAGACCCCAATATACCCATGTCACCAAACCTGGCTAAGGTAAATTATGAATTCACACAGTTTTTCTTTCATTTTACTTAAACTATACTTGATCTATTAACCGTTCTGCTCTTCTCATTCGTATAGTAGGACTTGTATAGAGTGGCAGATGTATAGGGATGGGAAATAGATTCTGCGAATTGATGTAGATCTTGTATTGTTAATATACAGTATATTGCTACTTATACAGTATATACTGAACTACTCATGATTAATGCAATTGCGATTGTTTAACCTCTCAGGATTACGTTAACTGAAATCAGCTGTTATAATACTTAGGCCCTCAATAATGCAGCCTTGAAAGGAGCTTCATACACCCTCCCAGATGGAACTATTATAGTGGACCCAAGGAAACCAAAGTCCCCCAACCTGGCTGCTGCCCTGATGAATCCCTATCTAAAGGGTGTGTCCTTTACCCTACCTGATGGAACCATCATCATTGACCCACGAAAACCAGTTACTCCTAACCTGTCTAAAGTGCGTAACAGTTAGAATTTACTTTGTTTAGTTCCAGTACCTGTTTATTTGAAGGGCTCTTTTTTCACTTACCCAATCTGTGTTCTATGGGAAATCAAACATAGCATGTTAGCCTTTTTAGACTTTGAAGTTATGCTATTTGATGACAACAATTGACACAATTTAGATAATCCTGATTATAGCCCTGAATAACTACCTAGTTTCTTGATCTGCAGGCTCTAACAAATGTGGACCTTCGTAGCGCATCATACAGGCTCCCTGATGGTACCCTGGTTATCCCTGGCCAGAAGCCTAACCTCTCAGGTGCTCTGAGGCAAAACAGAGCAATGCGTTCTGCAGGTCTCTATAATCTGTCAGAAAACTCTGTCCTCTCAGGTGTGCCCAAACCCACCCCTCCCAACCTCGCCTCTGCACTGACGCAAGAGCAACTCCGTAGTTCCCGTTTCAGGTAGGGAACTACACTATAGTTGGAAAAAAGATAGATAGGCTTTTCCAGGTGTGCTATAGAATGGAATGGAAAAGTAGATAATCTGTATTGTATCTCTGTTTGATAACCATTTATTTCCTATATTTTACTATCTGTATCTATCTGCTCTTTCTCTAGCTCTCTCAAAAAAAGCTTCCTCTGTCTCTGATTCGCTTGTGTTCTCATGTCATTCACTAAATTTTTCTCTATCTTACCCTTTTTTGGAAAGCAGCAACACGGCCTTATGTTGTTGTTTTTTTATTTCATCAAGAAATGTCCACCTTTGACCCAATATTGAAAGTAAAGTTGAAACGTCCTTGTTTTAAGAATTAAACGCTACACCATTCAGCTTATACCATTCAGCAACATTTAGTCCACGATTCCTCCGGTCAAAACACAAAATATCTTAAATTTTGAATGTCATATTCTTTACAATTATGTAAAAGAATTTAAAGAAAAGATCAATGAAAGAAAATCATTGCTTGTTACACAGGCTTCCAGATAGCTCTCTTCTCACACGTCGGTTCCACAACCCAAACCTTTATGATGCCATCCAAAATCAGCATCTTCGCTATGCCTCATACCGGGTGCCAACAGGCCTGGAGGGTGAGGATAACCGCTACGCTGTGGTTCCTCCTTATGGCCCACACTCAGGGCACTGGGCCAGGAATGCCCAAGGAGGAGGAGAAGGAGGGGAAGACTTTTGGGCAACTGAAAGGGTTTTGCCACATGGGACAGTCCAGAATCTGTCAAAGTGGTCCATGTACAAAGAAGACGGAGTGTTAGAAGGATATTCACCCACACCTCGAGTTGTGGACGGACAGCTTAAGGACCCAGACTGGACTCCGGACAGAGATAGAGTACCTGGTCAAAGCTGGTATGACAAGGTAGCTACATTTATATTTCATTTGTCTTTTCACATGTGTATGTAAAGGTGACATTTACCCAATTTAAGGAGGGTTATGTGTCTTTTTAAGTTTTGATATGACAATTGATTTATTAATTAAATCGGATGGGAAGGAACAAGTGGGATATTGACATTATTCAAGCGAAACAGTCAAAATGTACAATCTGAATGGCCCGCAAACTAAAAACTAACAAAAGTATTTGAATTCCTGCATATTTCAATCATTGCCAAGTGATGACAATGTCCCTCAAACCCTCGACAATGTTGCATGATGGTGTTGGATTAAATTCCATACCAATAAGTGTGTGTGTGTGTGTGTGTGTGTGTGTGTGTGTGTGTGTGTGTGTGTGTGTGTGTGTGTGTGTGTGTGTCTAGATCTACTCTATCCTAAGCATGCCAACAACAAGCCACAGGACGAAACGATGGGCGGAGGGAATGGAGGACTTGACGCAGCTGCCGTAAGCACAATTCAGCATAAACTAGACAGCCACATAATTCATCCACACATGCCACACACATTTACAGTATATTGCTCCAGCGTAGAACAGCACATGTCATTTCAATGCATATCCTTTGAGTTTCTCCAAGCAATAATTTACAGTGTGTTTGTCCCAGTGTGCTTCTAGGCTATAAAAATCCTTGAAAAGTTCAGAAAGAAATCCCTAGTTTTAGGTTTGTTAACTTTTAAAGTATTTTATTAAAAATGCAGCCAAGTAAAGCTATGTTGAACGATAATGCCTTCACATCTAGAGGAATGCCATCAACTATATTTGTTCATTCAAAAAGAGTTCGATAGATATTACTCCATACTCATTTTCTGACATGCTCCCAATTAATAATTCTCTCTGATGTCTGATTTTGACACCACATAATTTTACCCGTTTTCACAGAGAAAGATCTTGAATGTCAGTGAAAAGTTATTAATAATAAATGTCAACGGGAGCCTGGGAATCCTGTTCCAGTGTGACTCCGAACATGTGCATGTGTGTTTCATTTCCTCTGTTCTAATCTTAGGGAGCTGAATGAGACCACAGTTCTGATGAACCTGAAGAAGCGCTACGACCAAGAGCTTGTATATGTATGCGTAATTTCTAGTATGCAAATGATAAAACTAAGATCCTCAAAAGTCGTAGACAGTACCGTCTGCATGTACTTATCCGCTCTCCTATCATTTTCTCTCTCCTTTTCTCCCACATAGACCTACATAGGCAGCATCCTTGTGTCCGTGAATCCCTACAAGTTGCTCAACATTTATGGCACAGACATGGTGCTTCAGTACGGAGGCCACGGCCTGAATGACAACCCTCCGTAAGACCTGGAAGATTGTGTGTGTTTGTTATTACCTCTAGCAAAGGTTGTTTTCAGTCTGGTTTGTTTGTGTGTTGCCTTTTTGGTAAGCAGGAAATTAAAAAATTAAAAGGCAAAAGAAAAAGTGAGTAGATTTGATTCAGAGAAAATACTTTTGGAGGACTTCAACGTTGAAATAGATGCATTTTGCTTTCTATTTTTAGAGAAACCTATCCCACAAATGTCTTTCACTCTCTACTTTTAATTTGAATACACAAAGAAAACGTTCTAACTTTTAACTGTAGCCTTTGAGTCTGTGTGTTCCTGTGCGTGATTTTACTGTTGTCAGCTGTCTACGTGTGTTGTAAGCTGTGCTCTGAGCAACAGTTTGGTGATAAGTAGAGGTGTAAATGCCCAGCACTCTTTGGTGTTGGTAAGAGGCTCCTATTACTCTGCTGTTGGTTGGTTGCCAAGGGAGAGTTTGGTTATAGATTTCACTACCACTTCACACACACAAAGCTGCGCACACACACACACACACACACGTACACACAAACAAATGTGTCTTTTCATTAAAAAAAATTTTTCTGTGTTGCAGTCATCTTTTTGCCATTGCTAATCTCTCATATACCACCATGATGGATGCCAAAAAGGATCAGTGTATTGTGATCAGGTATGAAATGATTTTATTCTTACATTTTTAAATTTGGCCTTACATTTCAAAACTCTAAGCTGCCTTTAACTGTCAAAAACTATTTGTTTAAAAGTAATTTGTGCTTTTGTTCAGGTTATGTTTTTTCAACGCCCATTTTCTGACCATTTCCATTATTGATTATATCCTTTATGATAAATAAACACCACTGTTGTTATAGCGGAGAAAGTGGGTCAGGAAAGACTGAAGCTACTAAACTGATCCTGCGTTACCTGACAGCCATACATCACAAAGGCAACATCTCACAACAGGTAGATACCTGAATACAGCATATTGCTTAAATACATATTGCCCATACTGTGGAAATTTAATTTAACACGTATTTCTTTCCTTTCTTCCCTTTTTCTCTTCCATCTCCCACCAGATAGAGGTAAAGTGGTCCAACCCTTGTATTCGCTCTAATGACAAAGTACCTGTTCAAGGTTGAAATGGTAACATTTCTGTCTTTGGTCAGATCCTAGAGGCCATGCCCCTGTTGGAGTCGTTTGGGAATGCCAAAACAGTGCGCAATGACAACTCTTCACGCTTTGGCAAATATACTCAGATCTTCATGGAGGGGTGAGTATTTTCAACAACTACAGATATAGTTAAGAACTCAATGAACATCGACAACAACTTGTATTTCTCTTAAGTCCAGAACAGTTGCGACTGCAGATGATGTAAAAACAAGGAATTTACCTAATTTCTCAAAAACTCCTACAACCACACTTGGATTGTGGGACTGACACATACACACACAGGGTCTGTGATCAATAGGACGTGTGTGTGTGTATAAATTGTGTATATGTTCATGTGCACATGATGACATGTACGTATGTCTGATGTCATTCAAGGTGGAGTTAGAAATTCTTGAGAATGCTTGTTGTCAAAATCCCTTCACGATCCGCTACCTGTATGTAAAAAATCCAGTGTTAATATACAGTCTAGGCTCTGTAAACAGGGATGCTCAGCTGCTAGCTACAGTGGGCCCCCTTTGTTTTCATACCCATTGTTTAGATACCAGTGTCCAGAGCCTAGGCTGGGTATTAACAGTGGATTTTCTTTTTCAAGTGCGCACACAGTATGGACAGGTAACTGATAGTGAGGAGTTATTTACTGATTTTGAGAAAAAGTAATTATGATAACACGCATTCTCCAGAATCTCTGACACCAGAGGCCTGTTTCAGGTAGCTTGTTTTACATACTCTGAGTTTAATCCTGCGCTATGAGTTGGTCAACTCAGAGCGCAGGGTTGACGAGCAACTCTGGGTTTTCGGTTTCAGAACAGTGGATCAGCGTTGGGTAAATCAACTCTGAGCGTGTTCACTCTGGGTTGATCGCGTGCGTAAAAGCCATCGTCAATGGATTGCTGAAAACATGATTCACCATGGAAACAGAAGAAACAAATGCTTGATCCTGACACTTCTCCACTTCTCAAAAAAGAAAAAAGAAATCTCCGCTCCTCCCACTAGAGTTAGAAATATTAACGAATGAGCTTATGGTATGGAGAAGAATATTATATATTGTCTCATAACTCCCATTATATCGGATGACGATTGATTGTTGCTATAGTAATGCGTATATCACACAGACCCTTGTAAAGCTAAAAAGCAGTCTGTGTTACCTTAACTCTGAAAAGGGTTCTTGTCACCCAAGTGCATGTCTGCAGGCGCACACACACACACATACAGATAAACAAACACACACACACACACACACACACACACACACACACACACAATGGGCTTAGTAGAGAATACGCAACATGTCCCAGTAACACAGTTAGTTGAGTAGTTGATCTTCTGCGAGGGCCATTAGCATTACTCATGCATGACCTGTTACTTAACTCGGACTTGTGTGTGTGTGTGTGTGTGTGTGTGTGTGTGTGTGTGTGTGTGTCCGCCTGTGCTTCGTTAACAAGGGGTGTAATCAGCGGTGCCATAACGTCTCAGTACCTGTTGGAGAAGTCCCGCATTGTCTTTCAGGTGAAAAACTCAAACTCACACACACACACACACACACACACACACGCACACACACACACAGAGAGTCAGGAAGAGTCTTCTTACCACTGAGTCATGGGGAGAAAGAGGAGATTATAGAGGCAGGCAGCATGAGAGATGTCAAACATTTTGCATTCTGTCCCTACACAACCCCGTTAGTTCACCAGTCCTCTGTCCATCCATTACAATCCATTAGAATTGACTAATGAAAACATCTCAAATGTATATTATGTTAATATATGTGTCTTTGTGTGTTCATCCACAGGCCAAATCAGAGAGGAACTACCACATCTTCTACGAGATGCTGACAGGACTTCCTCCTGATGAGAAACGCTCACTCTATCTGCAGGAAGCTGAGACTTACTACTATCTCAATCAGGTGCTCAGAGAAATATGAAACACACACACACACACACACACACACACACACACACACACACACACACACACACACACACACACATTAACAAATGAGATGTCAAGTTTTTGAAAGTGCAACATTTACTCTACAATGTGATTAATGGCACAAACATAACACTCAGTGTGGTGTGCCCAAACTCATTATTCTTGTATTGCCCTTCAGCAGTGTTCACAAAGCAAACAAAGCAACTACTATGTGACCCCTAGTCAAACGGATGTCTTTGAGTTATGTGTTTACCTTCTCTGTAAGAAAATATTTCTGTAGAAAAGCAGATGCAGTTTTGGTGTAGATGTTTGTTGGTCCGTTAGTTGCTGTTGGTCCAGACTTAAATATCTCAATAACTTATCAATGGATTTCCATTACATTTTGTATAGAATGTTGAACATAATTTTTTTCAATCAGTATCACAAGTACAAATTCTTCAATTTGTCTAATACTTTGAAATACGTGTTATCACCGCCTTCAGAGCATGCACACGCGTGCGTGCATGAGAGTGCTTTGATTAAAGCTTTGATTAAGCAGGCCGAGGTTAAGTATATCATTGTTGATACCAGTGTACGTCTCTGTGACGTGTGTACATGAGTACAGGGAGGAGATTGTACCATAGAGGGGAAGGATGATGGGGAGGACTTCAGGCGTGTGCTGAATGCCATGGACACCCTGTGTTTCACCCCAGACGAGCTAAACGGCATCTACAGACTGCTCTCCTCTGTGCTTCATCTGGGGAACGTCTTCTTCCAGCCACACCAGGTCTCTCCGTCACAAACACATAAACACAAATTGGCAGTGTTGGAGAAGCTACTTTGAAAGCATAACTTTGCAAACTACCAGTTAATCACACTGAGATTTTTTTTTCAAATTGACAGTGTAAATGTGATATGCATTTATGACAACTTATTTTAAAGAAAAATGGCATACATGCCAAAAAAATTGCCACTAATTCTATTTTCATAAACAATAAAGTGCCAATTTATTATGATACATTTATCATTATGTTGTCATACATAAACCAACAAAATTGTGTTAATAAATAACAAATTTCAACAAAAAACATTACTAACATTGGCAGCCTAACAAATGCATTGCTTGGGCATGCCTCCACAGAGGTCGGGATAAGAAAAAAATGGCATGGGCCTCTTGAATGCGCTTTCAATTAGACAAACAATGGTAAAATTAAAATTCATTCCTTTCCTTTTATGGCCCGAAAATGTTTGTTAACTACACAGGTCTCCCGCACCTATTGGCGAGCAGACGGTCTGGACTCGCTCTGAGCGTCAAACATTGCAGCGGTTTAGTATAAATAAATATAAACAAGCATTCTCTGGACACCATATACACCACCTTTTAACTAATAGTTTAATTACATGGAGTTCACTTCTTCCCAACACTGCATCAATTCATTTTGTTTCACGGCTGAATGATAATTAGAATGTTATGATGATATTAATGAATGTGTCTGCGTCCCTTCAGGCCGAGGGTCAGGAGGTGGCGTCCGTGGTGAGTGCACAGGAGATCAGGATGGTGGCTGAGCTGCTGCAGGTCTCCCCTGAAGGCCTGCAGAAGTCTGTCACCTTCAAACTGATGGTGAGCAATACACAGTCACACTCTCACTCCCACACTGTAGATAGAAGGATTCATCTCATAACCTATCTAAAGATGTTGTCAGATCAGAACAGATGTGTTTGATCCCTCAGGACACAGTAAGGGAGAAGATCTTCACTCCGCTCACCGTGGAAAGTGCGGTGGATGCCAGGTGAGTGAGTATATGAAAGTCTGAATATAGCATCGGTTAAATTGAATCCTACACGCCTGCCTCTTCTCGGCATCACCTGAAATAAAAAAGCTCATCTGACAGTCTTGTTTGAGGCGTTTTTGAAATGATTTTACCCTCTCTCTAAAATCGCACCAGGAGACTACTGGAGAGGGAGCGAGGAGTCTTTGATATTCTCTTCCAATCTTTGGTAGAGACATGTGAGGACAAAAGATGTCAGGGCTGTGTGTGTGTGTGGAGAGATTTTTCAGATGTCCTCTGTTTCCATAGGAACCGGCTTTGCTGTTTCCATAGAAACCGTACTGTGTGTGTTTCTCATAGAGATGCTGTTGCCAAGATCCTGTACTCGCTGCTGTTTAGCTGGCTGACAGAGCGCGTCAACGGTCGGGTCTACCCTCGCAACGAAGCCCTCTCCATCTCCATATTGGACATTTATGGATTTGAGGTCAAGCCGAAGAATGATCTTGACTGTTACAGCGTCCTAGCTCAACCATTGTTATACTAACTCCTCCACTCCCCCAATGTCTCCTCTCTTTATCCTCCAGGAGCTACAGGTGAATAGTTTTGAGCAGCTGTGCATCAACTACGCCAATGAGACTTTGCAATTCTTCTTTAACAAGGTCATCTTCCAGGAGGAGCAGGTCAGGGAAGCCACACGTTGATATTGATATATTGTTGATATTCTACATATTTGTATTTTCCTTGTATCTGTAGACAAGAGCCGAGATGGGGATTTGCTGTGGATTAGAGACATTTGATTTCCTCACACATAGATTTCCCCAGTGGAAAGAATATTTATATGCCACTAGTGCAGAAAGTGGCCATTCGGGATGTGCCCGATCAGAGCGAGCTTGGCTCTTGAAAATGCTTCTTGCTGTGTTTTTTGATCACCACTCATCCGATCGACTTCACACACACTCAGCACTGCACTCCCTTGAGTCCTTAGCAATAAGCCGCCAACTGTGAGTTGATGGGATGAATGAATGGGTGCTGGTTGTGCAGCAATGCTTTATAGCAGTGGTTTTCAAACTGTGGGGGGCGTGGGGTTATGGCAGGGGGGGCGTGGATGAATTAGTAATTTTTTTTATTTTTTTTTTTTATATTAAGATCACGGCATAGCTGGGCAAGAGTTCTTATGCTTCGTTCCTCTCACTGCATTTAAATGAATTAATTATATTACAGAGAAATAGGTCTTGTTAAAGAAAAAGAGCACCAAGCCCAACCCAGAGGACCCTGCATACATTTTTATATTTTTATGGAAAATCCATGTGTCTTTCTTCAATAGCTTCTAATTCATCAGACCCAGTGTCTCCAAATTATTTGTTCATACAAAATTCCTCATATTTAGCCTCTTAATTTTCCTCTCAAAGTGCACCAGATTCATGCATTTCACTTTAAAAAGGTGAAAAACAATCTCCCGGGGGTGGAGGGGGGGCATACCCCCGGATCCCCCTAGGAGGGTCTGGTTCTCCACTGGCTACTATTTTCCTCCATCAGGACATTTTAATAATTTGACAGAGAAATGTGGGTCATTATCATTAGAATTGTATCAATACTAGGCTACTGCTGGGCTACTCAGCAGCTCTGTTTATTAGGCTAAGTTTATCCCTTCTAAACAGTAATACTGTAATGCAACCATTTAAACACAAGCCATGACATAGTGAATCAGACACATGGCAGGAGTTGCCTGCTTATCAGTGACATTATTCCCACACATTCAGCTTGTAAAGTAACCAACACCTTTAGCATAATCAAATTTGATTTTACATGGCACTGACATTGCGGCTAGCAAACTTTTTGATAGCTAATGTTTTTAGGTAAATGGAGTTTACCATGGCGAAAACTAGTATCACGGCTGGCGGATATTTCTGTAGTGTGTTACATGCCAGAAGTTGATTTGACTTACCAGTTCAAAGCATTGGCACGTTATTGGAGAATGGCTAACTGCAGGTAAAGCAACAACTTGGATTCTGATGCGCGTGGCGCGTTTATTCTGGATTTTACCTAAGCGCACCTGTACCGTAACAGCACAAATAGACGCGCACAGAAGTCCAGCTAGGTTGACCTGTAGGCTACAGAACCGCTGATTCCAAAAAAAAAACACACACGGCACATCGCTCCTTTGAGTTCTCAGCAACACACATACCGAGTATGAAGTTGGTCGGGCTAGTCGGAGAGATAGGCTAATGGAAGGACAGACATCTGATTATTACAGCCTAGGCTACACACACACCACAACAATTGTCTTATACTGCAGTACACCCTACTGTAGACCTATAAATAGCCTATGCTTACCATACTAAATGCAATGCTTTCGAAAAAAGAGTTTAAAACTTTAAAAAAATATGTTTACCTAATTTACCATGGTTTTAACCATAGGCTATGTGACTTTTGACCTGCAAAACAACATAGCCCCAATGCTTAGGCCTATAGGCTAGGTCCACTGTTCATCATTAGGTCTTTTTTTAAACAAAGTTAAAAGCCAAGAAAATACTTATTAGCATTATAAAGTGTATAGGCTTATGAAGATCAAAAAGGATACAGCCTTGTTTGTAACCTTGTGCATTTTAGAAAACTTTCTTAATCACCCCCGAGGTTATTAGGCCCTACATCTCACAGCAGTAGGCCTATTTCAGCAGAGTATGAAGAGTCTTTATACACTTCGACCTGATTTGAAACTTTTGCGCTTTGTGTTTAGGAGGAGTACATGCGGGAGCAGATCCAGTGGCAGCAGCAGCCCTTCAGCCACAACCAGGCCTGTCTGGATCTCATCGCTGCTAAGCCTCATGGGATACTGCGTGTGCTGGACGACCAGTGTGGTTTCCCTCAGGTACATTCACACCTGTTAAATTAAATTCTCCATTTCCAGAGCCATGGGAGATCGTTTTAATGTATTTATAAACACGACTGATATTGATGGAAGTGTGAAGTGAGAGTAAGATTGATTAATACAAGCAATACTTAATTAAAGCAATGAGCGTTAATAATTCATTCCTCCTCCATCGGAAACCTGTTCTCTGAGGGCACAAAGATCCAATTGACTGAGACGGATTCCTGTGGCGAGCGTGTTAAGCTGAAATGAAGTTGGATTACATTACAAGACACCTTTTAAATCTCAAATTTTTTAGGTGTGTTCAGCGGAAAAAGGGAACAGCTTATAATGTCTTATGATTGAAATATTTCATACCTCAGTTTTGAAAAACAATAGACTTAGAGCTCACTTATTGGATTTCTCATAGGCCTACATCCCAGAATAGGCTATATAGGCAGTTCCCATCAATACCAAACTATGCTCACTTAATTGGTGACCTGCTGTTATCTTTATTCCCGAGGCGGCTAGGAATGTAAGAAGCTGAGTGGGATCATAATGAGATAAACGTAATATGAAGTGTCTCCAATGCTCAGAGGGAAATATGAACATGGTGTTAACGGACTGAGGCAATAATCTGAACACACACACCCACACACACACACACACACACACACACACACACACACACACACACACAGAGACACACACACAGGCAGGCAACATGTGTTAAGGCTGTAGAGATTTAGTTCCCATTAACCGCCTCTGATCATCCCTAGGCAACAGACCACACCTTCCTTCAGAAGTGCCACTATCACCATGGAAACAACCTGCTGTATGCCAGGCCAAAGATGCCGCTGCCAGAGTTCACCTTGAAACACTTTGCAGGGAAGGTCACGTACCAGGTAGGCTACATTACTTTCTTTTTTTCTGTCGTCAAAACAAGTGGACTGTCCATTTCTTTTTCTTCTATCTTGTGTCGATGACCTTAATTTTTTCCTGAACAAAATGTTCCCTTTCTCTGTCCATCTATGGTCTGGGATGTTATTAAGATAATGTCGTTTTGCAGTTAGACAGTCTTCTTTGTATCACTACTTCTTGTATTATCAAGCCATGAAATAAATGATCGTGTTGACCACAACACCTCACATTTTACAGGGGTGCTCGTGGTGTAGTGGTTAGAGCGTCCCCCTAGAGGCTCAGGCCTTGCAGCAGACCCGGTTTCGAGTCCGGCCTGGGTCGCTTCTCTTCATGTCTTCCCCTCTTTGCCCCATTTCAACTCTATTGCTCCAAGTCTGTCTAATAAAAGTTTAAAAAAACATGACAGAAAAAAAATCTTTAAAAAAAAACTCACATTTTCAAATAAGTCAAATTGCTTTTTCGACCTATTATACATTCTCTACCATGTTCTACTCCCCTTGCTCCTGTGTGGAATCTTTTATCACAAGATCCTGTTTTGCTCAAACACTTTTTTTACAACTTTCAGGTTCACAAATTCTTGGATAAGAACTTCGACATGGTCCGGCAGGATGTTTTAGACCTCTTCATCCAGAGCAAGAACAGAGTGAGACCAACATTTACAAAAAAAAATCTAACTTACCCTTTGTTATTGTTTACGAATTGTATTTCTTTATTCCCCAAGTGGTCTTCAGTTACAGTTAAATGTCATGATTGTTAGTCAACATCTTGTTTTTGTATTTGTGTGGCACATTGTGTACACATTGTGGGAATACATTTTTAGTTGGCAGTGCGTTTTAATGTTAGTGCTAAACACGTTACTCATACTGTTGTTTGAAATTCATCACATGTTCAATACAAAAATATTATCCATCTGTTATATGACAAGATACTCAGAAATGACTGTTCACGATTTGGCTTACCTCTTTTCCCTCTGTGTGTGTTTCTGTGTGTGTGTGTGTGTGTGTGTGTGTGTGTGTGTGTGTGTGTGTGTGTGTGTGTGTGTGTGTGTGTGTGTGTGTGTGTGTGTGTGTGTGTGTGTGTGTGTGCGTGCGTACAGATGGTGTCCAGCCTCTTCCTAAAGCACTCAGAGTCCGTGTCCCAGCAGCGCTCTAACATGCGGCGCAGCAGCACGGCTCGCCGTTACCAGGCCAACACGGTCAGCGCAAAGTTCCAGAGCAGCCTGCAGGAGCTAGTGGAGAAGATGGAAAGGTTTGAGATAAACACACAACACTCATTTAACATGTAGGACAATGTGGAATCCTCTAACACGCCTAGAAGGGCCAAAGCCTTAAACCCCTGAATAATATTAAAATTGTCTTCCCACAACTCATTTGAGTGTTCCATGAAAAAAATGTACACTGCCCGGCCATAAAAAAGTCACCACCTGGAAAAGTCACCACCATCGGTGAAAAGAATATCGGTGCCATAATCAAAGCTAAAGATTGTCCAAAAAAGCAATGTAGTGCCCTAGACATTCCCACATTACCTGCATGCTCTGCTCATGAGAAGGCAGACATATGAACTACCTTTATTTACATTGCACCTGTCTGTGGTGATGCAAAACAATGATGAGTCACGCTGTTAAGTGTGTGACTGTGATTGTGTTGTGATTAAATAGACAATGAGTTCTGGGCAATTTGTTTTACCTTGGTGTACCATCATACTTCAGTGATTACAAAAACAGTTCTGACAATCTTATCAGACTCCAATGTCAGAGTTTTCCAAAGTCACTAATCTTGGGAAGATTCATTTTATTTGCTTAAATATGAGCTTAATTATGTCTCCTCTAAACAGAAACTGAGGCTAAAACAGTTTATGTGTAGGTGCAACTATTAACCCATGTCACGCTCTTGTGATTTTTATTTAGAATGCTTGTTTTCCTTAGTGCCTTTCAGTTGGATAAGGTGACTTTCTTGCACAGGACTGACGCACTAAGCCTTCACCATATCATACTTTCATTTATCCATCAATTCATTCTCATCCGTCTGTGACAGGTGTAACCCTTATTTTGTGCGATGCATCAAGCCAAACCAACATAAGGTATATTCTCAAGTTGGATCATGTGTGTGCGTGTTTGCTGTGTTTTTCTGCTTGTTTAATTGCTATGTAATATAAAGCTCACGTGTGTTTGTGTTTGTGTGTGTGTATGTTTGTGTGTATGTGTAGGAGCCAGGAGTGTTTGACATGGAGCTAGTCAACACTCAGCTACATTACTCTGGTATCATGGAGACCATCCATATCAGGAAGGAGGGTTATCCATACAGAATGCACTTTCTCAGCTTCCTAAAACGGTTGGTCCCTTATTACAGGTATCATCACTTTAAGCCTATTTGAGGTGCAATGTACGCTCTATTTGATCAGGTTTCTTTCCTTAAGAGAATAAGTTGTGCTCTACAAGCTGTCTTTTTTTTGCAGAGAGATTTATTAGAAATGTCTTCCTACTGAGAAGAATGCCATCTGGCGATTGATAGCTCCTGCAGTAAAAGTGCAGCTGAAAACAGCACCTCTGACCTCTGGCTGCATAAGTTGTCTGACTTACAGTATTACTATAACGAAGAAAAACAGTCTCAGAGTCATTGAAAGTCAAATTTATTGACGCTAAAATCACTAAATACAAACAAATACTTAACTGCCAAAACTCAAGCAAGGCTGTAGCCATGGAGTTAATATCGGGATTAACCTAATCTCTGAATTCTGATTTCTGATTCGAATCTCAGAATTTTTCTCAGCCAATAATAACGATGAATAATGACATTAAGACACGTGTTGCCGCTTTTGATATCCTGATCCTTGTTCACCATCCTCATTTTAAGTGTGTGTTTGTTTGTGGACATGTTCCATATGTGCACACAGGTATAAAGCCCTGCTCTGCCTTAAGAGTCTTCCACCTGCAGATGAAGAAAACTGTGTCCTGATGCTCTACAAGCTCGGTCCGGTCAAGAACGGCTCGTATCAGGTCGGAGTCAGTAAGGTGAGCTCTCTCGGTAACACACCCACACGTGACCAAAATACATTCCATTGCCTCTTACATAAGAGATCAATACCGTTTCATTTAGATTGACATGCGTGTGTGCGTGTGTGTGTGTGTGTGTGTGTGTGTGTGTGTGTGTGTGTGTGTGTGTGTGTGTGTGTGTGTGTTAGATTTTTCTGAAAGAGGAGCTGTATCAGCTGTTGGAAGGGAAGCGCGACCGTGTGCTGAACATCGCCGCCCTGACGCTGCAGAGATACACGCGCATGTTTTTCGTCCGACAAAACTTTCTCAAGTTTCGTCGGCGTATGATCATGTTTCAAGTTCACTCCAAAGGTTACCTGACCAGGTGAAGTTCAATTCAAGTATAGAGCTTGGAATACATTTTTTGTCTCTTCAATGTAACGGCTTCTGACTACTTTGAATAAAGGCAAATAAGATAAAGTTATGTCTCTTAAAAACACACAGGTGCATGGTGGTCAACAGCTCAGGTTCCCATCGGGTTCTTTTATTCAATAATCATTGCACACTTAAAAAAAATGGAAATATAGAAAATAGAAAAAGTTAAAAAGAGGAAATAAATAGTCATCTGTTTTCCTGTCTTGGCTTTCTTTATTGATGGGCACACTTGAGTCTTGCTTGAGTCTGGAGTTTCAGCCCTGCGCGTGGCAATTCAGGCTCCAGTGTTTGGTTTCACAGAGACAAACAGGTCAAAGCTTGTGACGGATAACCTGCATCTTTGTCCTTGATGTGAGGAGACGAGGCCAGGGGATTCAGGCCGTGCTCATCCATCAAAGGGAATAGATTATCTCACTCAGTGCCAGTCTGACACAAGCTGCAAATTTGCATTTCATTGGAATGAAAAAAAAAGAAAAAAGCGCTTACTGGCTTAATGAGGACACTAAATCGGTAATAAGCACAGGGTCAAACATTTTCAGATTGCTGGTGACACTTTGATTAATTTGAGTCACACATCATGCACTGAAGCTATAACCTACTCTGTGAAAGTGATTAATACAAATCTCCCTACACCACTGGTGCTGTCTCTTCTGGTTAAAGTGATTGACATTACAGTTAAATGACTGGAAAACTCTGAACTGGCCTGCATCGTTCATCAGGATTTTCTTATTTTGCTTCTATGTTACCGAATGCTTACTTATATGCAAACTACTTTTTCTTCTAACAGAAAAAATGTCGCTCTGAGAAGGAAGTACCGAATCAGGTTCCGCTCCACCGTGCTGCTTATCGTCAACTGCCAGCGCTACATGAGGGTATACAAGCTTTCTTTGTGTCTGTGTGCAGGAATTGTGCTTGATAAAAATGTAAGAAAAAAATTCAATGAAATGTACCAAATGTGTGACGTGTGATACTGTTGTCTTTCTGTCAGACAGTGGTGGAGCCGGCGAGGAAGGCAGAGGAGGTGAGTGAGGGATGAAGTGAACTGACACTAAGTGATGAAGATGTAGCATTAGTGTGAAATCTTAGTGTGTGTGTGTTTATGTGTGTTTGCAATGTGTGTGCAGGATCGCGTCAATAGAGAAGTGGTGGATGTGACGATGCTGCCTATCCCTGCTGAGCTCGCAGTCTTGCTACAGGCGGCCTCGGGTGAGTGCGCGCGCACACACGCACACACACACACACACACACACACACGCAAACAAACAATACTCTGATCTGCAGTCAGTCGGAATTAAATATACCTCCCTCAACAGACGTGATCCACGTCTTGTGCAAGTTTGTTCAGCAATATTTACTGTCGTAATTCTCTAATGACACATGGTGTGTGTGTGTGTGTGTGTGTGTGTGTGTGTGTGTGTGTGTGTGTGTGTGTGTGTGTGTGTGTGTGTGTGTGCTCAGATGGTGAGGAGCTCCATTCTGACTGCTTGGCGGTGGTCCAGGCTCCAAAGGTTCAGGTTGATCCCCAGTTGACCCTCCCCTTGGATGTCAACAACTACCTCATGTCACACTACATTCGGGCCATATTTAGGGTAAACACAAACCAATACAAAAATACACACACACATACACAAAAAAAATACAGCATCTACACAAGAAACTGTGTGAACAGGACTAAAACATAAATCAACCTTGGTTAACTCCAATGAACCATGGATAGTTTTGTAACTGTGTGTGTGTGTGTGTGTGTGTGTGTGTGTGTGTGTGTGTGTGTGTGTGTGTGTGTGTGTGTGTGTGTGTGTGTGTGTGTGTGTGTGTGTGTGTGTGAGTGTGTGTGTGTGTGTGTGTGTGTGTTTTGTAGGAGCCATTATTTGGGATGCTGACAGCCCCGCTGGAGAGTTCTCTGATGCGAATGGATGAAGCGCTAAAACAAGGATCCCTGAACGTTTTTATTCTGGTACATGTTGCATTTAAATGCTGCTCTGAAAGTCTAATATTTAGGACTAGCGTTATATCAGAAAAAGAAACCCAACAAATTAGCATATCCTGTAGTTTAAAGAGATTTTTATTTAACATTGTGAACTTGATTTAACCACCACATTTTGTGGTTTTAAAACCTCCTAGAAACACTTTTAGTGGACTTTTAGAGGGCCTTTATATGAAATGAACAAGTTGTAGGCGTATTCTTGTTCTGTTATACATTGTATAGATACTAAATGAATCATTCAGACTATTTTCAGATTAAGATATCTCAACATATTGCAAGCAAGCCGAAGCATAATGTGAAAAGCTCAGATTTAGAGCCTTTTTGAAAGTTGTACATTCTTTCTTGGTATAACTTGACCTGTAATGTTTCAGTATATGGTGTAAATGCCTTTATTTTGGACAGATACTGAGATTTATGGGTGATCCTAACTTGAACGGGGCTCAGGAGAATCTCTTTGGGAACTACATCATCCAGAGAGGACTTGCCAATCCCAGCCTCAGAGATGAGATCCTGGCTCAGGTAGCCAATCAGGTAAGCTCTTTTTTTTTCTGGCCCTGTGGGATCAAAATGAAAGCCCTAAATAAGTCAGAATCTTTTCACCATCTTTGAACGTTGTCTCCTTACTATAATTGTTTCCTCTCCTCCGTAAGGTGTGGAGGAATCCAAACATTTTGAATTCGGAGCGTGGTTGGCTGCTCCTCTGCTCCTGTCTGTCTGCCTTCCTGCCGTCTCAAAGGATGTCCAAGTATTTACTGAAGTAAGAGACAGTCTCACAACGAAACATGTTTACATAACTCTGCCTGAAACAATGACATCATCTATGTAAATATTTTATAGTAGGCTATATGTATTGCCTGTTTTCCTGTTGCATGCTTGCGCAAATGATATCAGTAGATGTTGTGCACACTCTTTGTATGTGTCGTTAGGTTTGTTTCTGACTATGGGCCGGAGGGCTACGACTGTGTGTGTCAGCACCGTTTGCTTCAAGCTCTGCATCAGTTGAATAACGGGCCAGAGTATGTTCGGACGTACCCACCCTGTCTGCTAGAGTGGACTGCTAACCGCAAGAGAGCTCACACTGTGTTGCACATACACTGCTTTGACGGTGAGAGCACATACACGCATTTACACACACACACACCCGCACGCACACGCTCACACACTCACACACACACTCACACACACACACACACACACACACACACACACACACACACACACACACACACACACACACACACACACACACACACACACACACACACACACACACACACGTAGCCAAGTGGTTGAAGAGTAGATTTGAGCTGATTTTACATTCAGAAATAATTGCACACTTTTGGGTGGACATAAATAAAAAAGAGAAGTGATCTCACTACTGAACATCTCTGCAGTTAAGGGCCCTTGAGAACTGGACCACTGGACCACAATATGTAGTCACAGTTTAAGCAATTTCTGTCTTGTAAAAGAGATGTTATATCTCAAGAGACTTTCTTGTTTACATTTTTTTTAAATATAACAAAATAGACTGCAAGTGCTCTGATGATCGTTAAACCATTAAGAGAATGAATGTGCTCATGTGACATTTTGACTTCCTGCAACAATGTCTGGAGAATTGTATTGTCTTTTCTTTTTGCATGAATAAATTCCCATGATGATATAGAGCGTATAAGAGACTGCAATGCTTAAATATGAAGATTACTTTCTAAACACTTTTCGATTTCAAAGTAATTTGTATTGTTTGACGTCTATTTATTTTTTGCTCCCCTTGACTGTTACCCAACTTCACCTCCCTGTTATTTATTATTTTTCATTTTTTTCTATTTTACCTGAGCCCAGTCAATATGTGCACTCTTCAGCACGAACGAGTTATCCGTCTCTCTCTCATTTCCTCCTCTCATGCAGCTAATCTGTCCCTCCAGCCTTTTGGCATGTCTACTGAGGATTAGCCAACACCTGATACTCGCTCGGGGTTCACTGGCGGTGTATGTTGGTGCCAGTGTTTGTGTAAATCTTTATAGAGAGTCAGGGGGGAGGTTGGCAGCTATTGTGCGTGATACAGTCATAGAATTATTTCATTAACTGATTGAAATGGCTCTTAATGCATTACAATAGGATAAAACAAATGTTTTACAGTCATAGTATGTGTTGAGTAATTACTGTCTGTCAGAGCCAATTTTCATATCTACGAGTATTTTAGTACTTGAGTCCTGTCTTCTCAAGTCCCATTTTTGAAGGTCTTGTCTCGGAATCAGCCGCACTTTTACTCAAGACCACAACAGGAAGGATGTTGATTATTAATACACACACACAACATAGGGATTGCTGTTACCACTCAGCCACCAGTTTAGTTTGTATTGACGACAATACTGATATACATTTAATTTTTTCCTTCAGGTGTGTCCTTCCTGTGTCCTGTCCACTCCTGGACAACAGGAGAGGAAATGGCCAAAAACATCTTACAACACAGGTATCATCTTCCTGTAAAACACTACATATATAGATTTGGTCCAACGAAAAGTTGAACAGAGAAAACTTACAGAGAAGAACAAGAATCCATGGATGAACGTGTGTGTGTGTGTGTGTGTGTGTGTGTGTGTGTGTGTGTGTGTGTGTGTGTGTGTGTGTGTGTGTGTGTGTGTGTGTGTGTGTGTGTGTGTGTGTGTGTGTGTGCGTGCGTGCGTGCGTGTGTCTATAGGGGGGTGGTGGAGTGCCGCCGAGGCTGGTCGGTGCTGCTGAAGGAGCCGGCTCAGTGGGTGGAGCTGGAGGGCTCAGACTATGTCCTGGATCTGATGTCAGACCTGGAGCTCCCTGCTGACTTCCCCAAACACAGCAGCTACTTCATCATCTCTGCACAGGAACCCAGCAGAGTGCGGACCAATGCAAGCATGTGAGACACACACACACACACACACACACACACACACACACACAATTTCATGAATCCATCTGACTATCGAAAAGATGTGTTTGTAACTATCTATAGGTTTAAGTGGTGGAAACTAAATATTGACTCATTCACTATACTTGGGTACAATGATGAGACATGTGTAGCCTACTTTATTTAAGTAGTACTTACTACAAAAATATGTAGCATGTGTTTTTAGGACTTAAGCGAAGGTAAACTGGTGAATGTTGAAAAAGCTGTTGAAGCCAAATATCTATCAAAGCCAAAGTAGAAGCCAATATCGAAAGCATTGTTGCTAGCTACAGTGGGTTGATCTGGGCCCCTTTGTTCACATACCCGTTTACGGAGCCCAGGCTCTATATAAACGCCAGAATTTTTTTTGCAGCGTGCACACACAGTACGGACAGATAGCAGATCGTGAGGAGATATTCAGTGAAGTGTTCTCCAGCATCAGTGACTGCACCTTTAGGTTAAGGTTTTGAGGTTTAAGTACTGATGAAGAGGCTGGAAGTAGGCTATTGAATTGCTTTTTTCATATATTTTCTTTTAGAAGCCTGCTGGGTGGTGGGTTTGACATGAACAGCGACATCAGAGCTTCAACCATATCCGACGTAGGACAAGGTACAGATTTCAACAAACCCATGAACGCTCACATACATTGATATTGATATTGATCACAGTAGACATGACCTGTCTCTCTTCTCGCAGACTTTGAGCCTCAGCGAGGGATGGACCGTTACCTCGACAGCCTGTTTGACCCTGTGCTGTCTGACGTAAGTTACATAACACACTGACGGGATTCCTCCGTCAACCAGGTTACTGTACAAGCCATGCCAAGTCATTAATGCACGCCAGTATTGGGACACATTTTTCCACATGAACAACAGATTTTTAAAGATCTCAGTCCTCTTTACAGTCTAATCTTTCAGTCTGGAATACGTTTGTTTTTTTGGTTTTCTGGACTCTTGCAATATAAACCAAATTGCGGTTTCTTCGTTGTATATTTAGCAGATGTCTGTCGTTGAGCTCAGTTTG